>NW_024429190.1:10160519-10538965 GCF_017639785.1 Mesocricetus auratus | reverse complement strand
ACGCAGTGTGTGAAAGCACCAGGCTGTGGTCCAGAGGTAGATGAAGCAGTCCTTTGTCGTCCCAGAAGTGTCTGATGTACAGTCAAGATCTGTTTTTTACAAGATTATCATCTTATACATTTACCTACTAAAATACTTTGAGTCTATGTAAAATAAATGTAACTCAGTAAATAGGTTCATATCCCAACCGTGTTACATCATAATAAAATGTGATTAAAAAACAAAAAGTCCAGATTAGAGGTGGACCTTCCTTCCCAGTTCCATGACCTAATTAGGAAATGACCCATCACAGGTGTCCCAGTGAGTTTAGGCTCATGTTGAATTGCAGATGCAGTCATTTGACAACCCAAGATGCCAGGACATTTAGCCTGCTTCAGGTGCTTTACAAGTCCCTCTTATGGGCGGGGCTCTCTCACTGACTGCAAAGCTTCCCTATTCCTGTCACTTATGAGGCCTGGCCAGGGAAGCAATCTGTTTGTGTTGTACTTGAGCCTCAGAGAATGATGATGCCATTGAGGTGTCCTTACAGGATGATCCAAGTTGGATAGCAAAGCCAGAAGACTAGGCGCACTGGACATAGAGTCATAGAACATGTCCACCCATTATTCTTTTTTCTGTTCTTACCAAAAAATACTAAGAGAGAGATCCAAGCCTTCTAAGAGGAAAAATTAAATCCTCAGTCTATAGAGAAGTGTATGAATATTCTGAGCAAGGGGAGCAAGCCTTCCTGTAGCGATCCTTCCTTGCACATATCTTAATCGCAGACATGTGTTTTAAATGCCTCATATATTCATCAAAGACACAGATAGGGTTGCAAAAGAATGCTTCAAGTACGCGGGGATATGATTATGTAGAAATACAGGGATGAATATCAATGTCAAATGTATGTTTCCTCTTCTGAAACTGAGTCTCACTATGTAGCCGCAGTGGGCCTGGAACTCACTCTTCAATCCAGGCTGCCCTGGACCCCACAGACTTCTCTGTCTATCTGCCTCGTGAGTGGTAGGATTAAAGGAGTCCACCACCACAACCAGCATTTGGACAAGTGGAGTTGCTTAGTTCAAATTGTGATTGTAATGCCTTATGTCAGCCACCGTGATGACCTCACCAAATAAGGAGGATTGGCACCCAAACTCTAGCTGAAAGGTGGCAGAGGTTGGCCCACCACAGACTGTAGTTAGCCTAGGCTATATTGGAGACACAGTCTCAAGAGAAAGAGAGAAAGGAGGAATTCAGCTAGTCAGTTAAGGGAAAGGGAACCCTTCCCTTCAGCTCAGCTCCACTCTCCACAGTGTTCTCAAAAACCCACTGTGACACACAAAAATAAAGATTCGGAGACTGATATTGAGGTTCCAGCTTCAAGCTGAATATCAGAGAAGCAAAGCAGCCAGCTACCAGCTTCTCAGGGAGAATGGATGCCTCCTACTGAGTATACTGGGTACAAAGATGTGTGATCTGTTGCTTTTTTAGACACATTCAGTCTGGAGTGTGCTTGATGGCCTTGGACACAGAGAGATCCCTTTATCCATTAATCCTGAGTACTGGGACTAAAGGTGTGCACCAGCACCTCCCAGCTTCTGGCTACTGGGGTCAAAGGTTTGTGTCTGGCTTCTGTGGCTTTGGCTCACTTTGCTCTCTGAATCCTCAGGCAAGCTTTAATAAATCATAACAAATATATCACCACATCCCACTGTCCCACATCTTGTGGCAGGGTCTGCCACCTGTATCCATGCTTCTCTAGGAATTTTTTCCATCTGCCTGATGCCCTTTTTCCATGCAACAGAAAAAAATAATTTGAATGTCAACTCTTGAACATTCATTTCCTTGCTGCAGAAAATCACAATATGAATCCTCAAATCTTGTTCTTCGTTAGTCTGTGTTGTCTACCTGATAACCACCTTCCTCATCAACCCAGTCTGATTTTAAACACTTAGTCCTTCAATACCGACTACAGTGAGAAGCAGGGAGTGCCCTATTCAGTGCAGAGATGGTTTTAATTCTCCTAAGGTCTGTGCTCCAATGAAGGATCAGTAGAACATGAAACCAGGAGACCCATCTCCTCCACTAGAGTAATGGCCACAAAGCCTCCTAGCTGCTCTACTGCAGCCATGAATACACACTGATGTTACTGCCCAGCTGCACAGCACAGCTAGTCATGGGCCCACCTGGGTATGTCAGTGGATAGAAGTGGATTCAGAGATGTGGCTTGTAGCACAAGGCAACCCTTTCCTTCCATAGAGTAGAGAGACTTCACAGCATGTTAAGAAGAATGGGCGTTGCTGGGACAACCAGTTTCCGCAAATGCAGCCATCTCAGAGAGACAAATATCACAGTTTCTTTCACTGTGTGTGAATCTCTGGCATTTATTGTGGTGACATTGAATCATGCATACACATGTGAATGTAAGGATTGTGTTGGTTTGCCAAGAGGTTGTGTTGTTAAACTTGTTTCTAACCATTCATTCACCACTATAGATTTGAGTAGTTCTTGAGTTTGTCCTGAGAAGTTTCTTGTTGCAGAGGATATTCCCCCAATAAACACACATGTATCGTTTATCTTAGGTCTCCTGACTCCCTCACATCCTGGTCTTCACCTGGCACCCAACATGTGTCGGACAGAGGGCACCCCAACATGGCGACATGATGCAGCTACTTGGGCAAGGCAGATGACGGCCACAGATGTCTGTGAGTGGAGGCCAGCCTGCTCTACACAGCTAGTTCCAGGACATCCGGAGCAGTTACTGAGGAACCCTGTCTTGAAGAAAAAAATGTGTGCCTGTGGTCATGGTGCCTCTTGACAGCCATGAAAATACATGAGCATCCCTTGGACAATACATTGAGGGGTTTCCCAGAATTACAGATATTGATGGAATACACCATTGTCCAGGGAATAGTAATCACATTTATGCAAGTGAAAAAATTAAGTTGATTTGAAAAAGGACACAAATAATTTTCTTTCTTGCATCCACTTATTTGCTTTTAGTGTTTGCTTTTCAAGACAAGGTCTGTCTCTCTCGCTTTGGAGCCTGACCTGGAACTGACTCTGTAGGTCAGACTGGCCTTGTACTCAAAGAGATCTTCCTGCCTATAGAGGAAGCTGGACTGTGGCCCTGTAATGTGACCACACCACTTTGGTTCATCTGCCTCTGCCTCTGATGTGCTGGGATTAAAGGCATGTGCCACCACAGCACAGCTGACCAAGGCGACTCTCATGAAGAGACCTTTAGTTGGGGTGGCTTGCTTACAGTTTCAGAGGCTCAGTTTGTGATCATCATGACAGGGCTTTGGAGGCAGCAGGCAGTGTGGTGCTGGAGCTGGGAAGGCCACATCTTGCAGGCTACAGGAATTAGACCAAGTATTACTCTGAGTGAAGCTTGAACAAGGGAACTCTAAGCCTGCCCTCATAGTGACACACTTCCTACAACAAGGCCACACCTCTGTTTAGTGCCACTCCCTTTGGGGGCCATTTTCTTTCTGTAGTTCTGTTGAAGGCTAACTGTCCTGATGAACTTTAGTATGTCACCCCAGGATAGGGTTTCCATGCTTAAAAGGACACCTGGAGTAAGGTTCATGCTTCATTGGATTCCCAAACACCCGGTGTAGTCCCTGGCTGGCTCACACAGCCTTGGGTTGGCTCTAAGTGTGTCTGAGGAGTCATCTGGTGGATACCTGACACCATTCATCGCTATTGTGGTGGGTGTCAGATATCAAATGGGTCAATGATAACATAGAATAGGGTCTTCATTTGTATTTATTAATTAAATTAAATTTTAACCCAAAATTTAGTGTTTTGTTGAGAATGTGCCATGATTTGCTGAGAAAGTTTTCTATGCCAAAACTATGAATGGGACATTGGGTAGATGTCTGTCAATTTCCTTTTATCTCCAGTGCATTTTGTTTGTTACCTTTGTAAAACTTTGAAAGCATTCATACATTTTTTTATGTGTATAGGGTTTGCCTGCACATATGACTATGCACAGCACACTTGCCTGGTGCCCATGGAGGCCCAGAGAGGCTGTTGGATGTCCTGGCATTTGAGTTCCAGGCAGGCATTTTCAGCCAATGTGAGGATGTGTCACGTCTGCTGCGCAGCCTGTGTCCAAGAACGTGTGGAGGGTGTCGGGGATTGACAACACAGAGACTCGTTCAACGATGTAAAGAAAACTTTAAGCAGGCCCCAAAAAGGTTCAAGAAAACTTCCTAAGAAAGGCTCCCACCAGAGAAGCTTCTGCTCTCTCCTCTACCCTGGCTGGTTCTGCTCTGACCCCAAAAACTGATCTGGGTGTGTCAGAAGAGGCGGTTAGTCTTTGGACGAGGTCGAGGTCAGGGCGGTTTCCGTGGGCAGGCCTTTTCCAGAAACTTATTGCCCCGGGCATTGTATTGTTTTTAGTAAACATGTTTTTAGTAAACATTGTCTTACAGGTGCCTACTCCCAGGCCGAATGGGAAGTGGGTCTCTGCTCAAGGTCTGGTGTCCCCACAATTCACCCCTTTTTATTTTCAAATGAGGCACTCCTGGCTTAGGTCAAGTAGGGTCACCCTCCCTTGTCCGTCTTCGGGGGACCTTGAACCCCTATCTTAGGTGGGAGGGGTCTTCCCCACAGGTTGCCCGTCGACAGAGTCACCCCAACCTTAAATCATCTGTAACCAACCTTCATGGCTATCGGGATTGCCATGGGCTAAGCTAAGCAATACTTGGTTACGGATCTCTTGCCTCTGGAACAAGGCACGTTTGAGCTCGGCATAAAGCCAGAATGCCTACCACCACTGCCACCATTTCCAGGACCCCCATTGACATAGCGCCTCTCCATCACCGTACCCATCACCAGATCTGGGCCATAACATTCTACCAGCCTTCGTCTGTTACAAGGGTAACCTGCACGTGATTTACATTCTGTTACAAGGGTAACCCGCATGTGATTTACATTTACAATTTGATAAAGTTTACAATCGTTCCAAGATCTGCTCAGGAAAGCATTTAGAAAGTGCACTTGCACAGATACATTAGGTACAATCATTGATGTTACACATGTAGCATTATGAAAAACATGAACAATAGGCTTGTTGCACTATCCACAGAGCACCAATTTGTTCCTGTGGTGATGCAGTTTGTTGATTTAACGTCAGCTGATTATGCGACTTGAGTCAAAGTCTCCTTTTTGTCGCATTAGGACAAGTTGCATTTCTCCAGAAAAATACACTGGCCTAGGCGCGATTCCAGAAACAGGAACCATCGAGTCTGATATTTCAAGTGACCATGTCCTGTTCAAATACTGAAAAGAGGCTTTTGCCACTCATCACAGTCCATACCAATGTCCAAATGTTTTAAATGGGTCCTTTTTTCTCTGTTGGCTTCACGATGAAAACTCACAGGTCCGGAAGGTTGATGCAGCAGGTCTGTTGAGAAACTGGAAATCTTGAACCGACAGTTTTCTTTCTTTCTTGGGCTCTAGATTCGATGACATCAAGGGTCAGGAACACTGATTTAGGAGATCTCACTCAAACTGGCTTAGGTAGGCTCCCATGGTCTCAGGTCCAGTTTTTCTCTGCTCCATGCATCTCACTAAATGGTCTGACAGCTGCTGAAGCTTTATTCTTTTCCTGCAAGAAAACACCAACATGCCCTCGACCCCAAATTAGGGTCTTCTCCACTGTCTAGTGCATGGATGTCTCCATTTGACCTGAGCAATGGTTGCTCAAGTTCCATCATGCCAGAATCTGTCTGAAGCTCACTGGCATTCACATTATAAAATTTTTAAATGAGGAGTGTATTATTTGGTGAGTCATATGGGGACTGGGGGCATTATTCCCCCTTTTTTATTTTCTAAAAAAATTTTCTTTTTTGAACTGTTGAAGCTGTACCATAACAGTAGAAGGACTTGTCTACCCTCCTTGGTTAACTATCTAGGTAAATTGAGCTTACTACTTAGATTATTTGTAGATGCCCATTAAAAAGGACATATCCTTTAAATATTTCCCAAAAACTTCTGAAAAATCACTCAAAGATTGTAAACTATACTGTGTCCAAATAACTTTTGAAAATTATTTGAAGTCTGTGAGCAGTCTTTCCCAATCTAACCTGTAGAGCTCTCACTAGCTGACAAGGCCTCATTTGCATCTTAAATTTTTCTGTTAAAACATTAATAGATGGCTGGATGTTCCTTTTGGCTACATATAAAGCAATCTAGGTAGCTTCTTAACTATTTTTGAAGGGATTTAAGTATCCTTTTAATCATATAAGCAGTTCACACTCACGCATTCACAATCACATTTCATACATACCGGTGTGGCCACACCATACATTCAGAACATACATGCATCTTTCGGTCATCCTTTTTACCTAGGTCATGATTCGTCTGTTGAAATGAAACTCCCTTATTTGAAATTTATGTAAAAGAACAACTCCAGCCAATCCTTGAACTAAAAAGGGCAAAAAGTCCTGTATGTTCTCTATCATTCCTCCATTTGAGCTACAGTCATGGGGTACAGCCGTACCTACTCCTTGTAACTCTGTAGATGCAAGGTGGAGAGGCCAGGCTTTTGGACAAAAGTTTTTAGAGATGACTCACAAAATAGAACTTAAATGCAAACAAAAATTTTCCATTCCATATACCTTTTTCTTTTTCTTTACTTAATACCAGTACCTCTTTACTGTTACCAATTATTTTTTCACCCATTTTTTTTTGAGTCAGGGTTTGTCTGTATTGTTTGAGGCTGTCAGTCCAGCCTGGCCTCGAACTCACAGAGATCTGCCTGCCTCTGCCTCCCAAGTGCTGGGATTAAAGGCGCATCATGCCACCACTGCCCAGCTTGTTATCATTTTTGTTTTCGAGACAGGGTTTCTCTGTATTATTTGGAGGCTGTCCTGGAACTTGCTCTGTAGACCAGGCTGGCCTTGAACTCAAGAGATCTGCCTGCCTGTGTCTCCCGAGTACTGGGATTAAAGGCGTGTGCCGCCAACCCCCGGCTATTCACCCATTTTCAATCCAACTTTCAACCCAGGATGTTCCTTCATAAAGGCGTGTTGGGATTAAAGGCGTATGCCGCTGGGATTAAAGGTGTATGCCAGTGGCAATCTCTTGGGTTCCCCTACTTCCTGACCCTTGTATCAGGCTTAGGAGGGG
Source organism: Mesocricetus auratus (assembly GCF_017639785.1). Lineage (NCBI taxonomy): Eukaryota > Metazoa > Chordata > Mammalia > Rodentia > Cricetidae > Mesocricetus > Mesocricetus auratus. The sequence continues at coordinate 10,531,843 of NW_024429190.1, read as the reverse complement.
GAAACTCAGAATGTCTAGTTTCTGACTTTTTAATCTCATTGGCAGCAGCCGCTCCCAATGTATTATTGGTGCTATAAAAATTGAACAGGGAGCTGGAATGACTAACTGGCATCAACATGGGGGGGATCCTCACCAGCGCCCATACTTCTATTACCTGAGTGTTCAGCAATGGTTGGATCATCTTTAGCATGGTGAGCATTCCTAGTATCCGGAGTAGTATTGGTGTCGACATGCCTGATGCACCGTTCGGCGACCCAAATAGGCTTCTCACTTCCTGGAGGGAAAACACAAACAGCCCCTCAGGCCCTAGCTAGTAGGGGAGTGGGTGGCTGCCATTTTCCTGCAATCAAATCCTTCCATCTGACCCATCCCAAGGACTGGGAGGGTTTGTTCCAATGTCTCTCAATAGCAGACAAATTATTACTGTTTATGGTCAAAAAATTTAAAATGTAAAGTATGGTGGATAACTGAATATTGGGGGAGGTAACATACTCCCCCTTTTTATTTTCTTAAAATATTGTTTGAGAGTAGCATGGGTGTGCTCCACAATAGCCTGTCCCATGGGGTTGTGAGGAATACCAAAAGAATGGACAATGTGATGTTCCCTGCAAAAGGCAGCAAAGCGATTGCTGGCATAGGCAGGGCCATTGTCCTAGGGCATCAGGAACGCCCATGTAGGCAAAGGCCTGCAGGCAATGAGAAATAACATCTTTAATCTTCTCTCCTGAGTGGAGAGAGGCAAAAATCAGTTTAGAATACGTATCCACCGAGACATGCATGTATTTTAATTTCCCTGCCTGTGGCAGGTGAGTGACATCCATTTGCCAGAGATGGTTGGGCCTGAGGCCCCGGGGATTTACCCCTCATTGGGAAAATTATGATAAGGGGCACAATCAGGGCACTGAGAGGTTATCTGTGTAGCTATGGATAAGGGGCACCCAGTGTGAAATTTAATGGAGCAGGCATTTAGATGATACCTCTCATGGAGCTGGTGGGCCAGCTGCTCCTGAGTAAATAAGACCCTAGGGCGGGTCAAGGAGTCAGCAATTTCATTGCCCTGGGCAAGGGGTCCTGGAAGGTTAGTATGTGCACGAATAAATCCCACATAAGCAGGGTGGATGCGCTGCCAAATAAGATGTTGGAGCTGAACTAATAAGGAACGAACCTGGGAGGTTGGAAGAACATATGGAGAAGTTTCTAAAGGTCTAACAATGTTGGCAACATAAACACTATCAGTTTGAGGCTCTCCCTCAAACATTTGGAAGGCCATCAAGCAAGCAAACAACTCGGCGGCTTGTGCTGACATCTGCCCTATGGGTACCCTCTTCTGCACCTGAGAAGAAACCACTACCGCGAAACCCTTGGAGGAGCCGTCTGTAAAGTCTGAGCGAGCTCCAACTAGAGGGTTTTCCTTTAAAATCTTGGGAAAATCACAGGGTGTTGTTTAAAAAAAGACATCAAGGGGCTATTGGGATAATGGTTATCAAACTGGGCGCCTGTAGATGTAATAAACAGGGTCCACCCATCATGGAAGATCTGTAGATGTTCCACCTCCTCCTTACCATAAGGAAGGATATTTTATCAGGACTCTTTCCACAGGTTTGAATGCTAAACTTGTGTGCCTTCCACAACAATTGTAAAATGAGATCATAGTAAGGGGTCACTACCTTCTTAGGGGAGGCTGACAAATGTATCCAATAAATAGGACCAGTCTGCCAAAACACGGCAGTGGGCGAAAAGCTAGATGAAAGTACAACCAGAACAAGGGGCTGCCTATAATCTATACGCCGAAGGTGGGCTTGCTCTATACTTCTTAACAACAATTGTAGGGCTTCCCTGGCCTCTGGGGTAATCTGTCTAGGGGAAGTTGGAGCAGGATCCCCAGGAAGAATATCATAAAGGGCTTTAAGAGCCCCTGTTTTAATAGAAAGAGAAGGGCAAAACCATTGCACCTCTCTCAAAAATCTCTGCCAATCATGAAGTGTTTTTAAATTTGAACAATCGATCTGGAGTCTTTGTGGCCGGAGGCCAGTTTGTTGAATTTGATGACCCAAATAAGTATAAGAGGGTCTCTTTTGGATCTTTTCAGGAGCCAAAATGAATCCTCGGGCCTTCAGAAGCTCCTGTAGCTCTGCATGGCTATGTAACATTGTCTTTCTTCGGCAGCGGGCAAAAGAATATCATCCATGTAATGGATAATGTAAAGATCAGGGAACTTACGTCTGAGGGGATCTAAACAGGCAGCTACATAAATCTGGCATATAGTTGGACTATTAGCCATCCCTTGGGGGAGCACCACCCATTGGAAGCGAAGGACAGGCTCCCTAAAGTTAATCGCAGGAAGGCTAAACGCAAACCGAGGACTATCTTGAGAATGCAAGGGAATAGAAAAGAAGCAATCCTTCAAGTCAATGACAATCAAATGCCAGTCTCTAGGAATGGCCACAAGCACGGGCAAGCCAGGCTGCAGAGCCCCCATAGGCTGCATGGCATTCACAGCCCTCAAGTCTTGTAGTAACCTCCATTTCCCTGAAGATTTTTTTATTACAAATATAGGGGCATTCCAAGGGGATGTAGAAGGAACCAAATGATCTGCCTCCAATTGTTCTTGAACTAGCTGGTGAGCCGCCCTTAGTTTCTCCGCTGGTAAAGGCCACTGTTCCACCCATAACGGATCATCTGATAGCCATGTGATGGGTATGGGGGCTGGCGGCGCAACAGTGACCCTCATCAAAAATGACTAAAACCCTTCCTATCCCCTGGAGCCCTGGTCTCCAAAGGGAGGGCTGCCACAGGGCAAACCTCTCCCTGTTCTAGTTTACCTAGTTCCCTCCCCGGGCTCCAGCCCCTCCCTTGCGTCATCTGGGGGCAACTGCTTTTGGACTTGGGTGCCTGGGTGGTGAGGACCACTCCCATTTCTTGCATGAGGTCCCGTCCCCAGAGGTTAATAGGGAGGCCAGGCAAAACATATGGCTGAAAAAGCCCTGTGTGGCCCTCAGAGTCTTGCCACTTTAGGATTCTGAGGCTTTTTTGGGGCACAGCCTGTCCTATTCCCTGGAGGGTCACTGTCCCTTCCTCTATGGGCCAGGCAGGAGGCCAGAATTTATCTGAGAGGACAGAAAAATTTGCCCCAGAATCTAAGACGCCCCTAAAGGACTTGCCTTCTATCTTTAATGTAAGCTGGGGGCGGTTTTCCATAGTGGCTACCCAAAATGCTGCTGGGCCGGTACTTCCAAAACCTTGGTTGCCCCTTTTCTCTTTAATTTTTCTAGCCTCACAAGGAGCTGTAGGGAGGAGGAGTAACTGAGCAATCCGTTCTCCTGCAGGGATGGCAACAACCCCACTGCCCACTGATGTCATTATTTTAATCTCCCCCTCACTATCCTGATCTATAACACCGGGGTGTACCTGGATGCCTCGAAGAATAGTACCGGACCGTCCCAAGAGTAGTCTGACCGTGCCTGGGGGCAATGGCCCATGCACCCCAGTAGGGAGGGCCTGGATCCCCATTTCCGATGTTAGGATTTCCCGGGTGGAGGGAGCAAGGTCCAATCCTGCACTCCCCGAGGTGGCTCTAAGGAGGTCTGAGATATGAAGGGGTTGCTCGGGGGGAGAAAATGAGTCCTGCCACTGCCCGGAGCAGGGGTCATTGCCCCATACACATTGGTTTTGGGGCCCTGGGGGGGGCCGTCCTCCCATTTCCCTGATTATTATTGGCAGGAAGGAAATTTCCCTCCCGGTCAGTTTTAGAGTAGCAGTCATTGGACAAATGATATCCCCTTCGGCAACGGGAGCATAAACCAGGTCTCTTGAGACCCGTAGTACTATTTTGAGGGCACTCTCTACAGAAGTGTCCCTCCCTACCGCAGCTGAAACATGTTTTTCTCCTTCCCAGAGTAGGTCTTTCTTGCCCCACCTGGGGACGAATACCAGCAGCTAACACTTGGTCCTGGATGAAGTTCCCATCAATGTCCCTACAGATCCGGATATAGTCATTTAGATTTTATTGCGATAGGGGCGAAGGGCTTCCTTACAATACTTATTTGCATTTTCAAATGCCATCTGCTTGATGACTGGCATCGCAGGCCCAATGCCCCCAAATATTCTTTCTGCTACCTGACTGAGACGGTCTACAAAGTCTTGAAAAGGTTCGGAGGGTCCTTGAAGGACTTTGGACAGATGATCCCCTCCTTCCTTGGAAGGCAATGCTTTCCAAGCCCCTTTGGCCGCTGCTGCCACTTGGGAAAGACTGCAACGTAATATTGCATTTGTTGCTGAATGGTGGCGTATTGACCACTCCTGGTAAGCATCTCCACATTTCTCTGGGGCTCTCCAGCCTGTACATTTCTTTGGGCCGTCTGGCTGCATCTTTCGTGAAACTCACCTCTCCAAATCAAATAATCTCCCCCTGATAAAGACGCTCCTCCAATTATTTAATGTTAACTCTGTATAAGCCTTAATAACTCTAGTTAATGCATATGGGCCATGGTCAAGTCCATGGAAATATCCAATGTGTGGTCAAGACAAACATTGTGGGGATGAGAGCTGACAAGTGTCTAAGCAAACACAAATAGAGCCAGGACGAGATGGTGTTACCTCTGTCACCTCCATGCCTGGCCTGTGATGTCTTCTAGATGACTTGCTCACTGTAGGGATATGGACAGACCACCTTTACCTCAAATATCCCCCATGAATCCCATAACACTGTGGCAAGAAGCTTTGGACACTCACACACCACCTAAATACTCATAAACCACCTAAGTAGGATTAAAGACTTGGCATTCTCTACTTTTGAAGAAGAAAGGCATACTTACGTTAAAATTAGGAGGGAGCTGGCAGATGGGGAGACAGGAGATGGGAGACTAAAGTTAGAAGACGGGAAGGTTTGAATTTGGGCTACAGGGGACATACTCCTAGATTTCTGGGCATCTGCCCTCTTCAGACTACAAAAGAAAGAGCGAATGACTACGGCACTTTCTTGGTAAGTCAAAAATTTATTTGTCACACTGTAAAACACAAACACACAATCTTCTAGAACACAAACACACAGGTTCAGCAGATATACAGAGAAAGCAAGTGTCCCCTTCAGATGCAGCACTTGATATCAACTTAAGAACGTTATGTCTTTGCAAATATTTTTTTAAAGATTATCATCTTATATATTTACCTACTAAAAGGCTTAGAGCTTCTAAGCAAAAGTAAATGTAAATCAGTAAATAGGTTCATATCCCAACCAGGTTACATCATAATAAAACGTGATTAAAACACAAAAAATTCCAGATTAGAGATGGACCTTCCTTCCCAGTTCCATGACCTAATTAGGAAATGACCCATCACAGGTGTGCCAGTGAGTTTAGGCTATTGTTGAATTGCAGATGCAGTCAATTTGACAACCAAAGAGGCCAGGACATGTAGCCTGCTTCAGGTGCTTTACCAGTCCCCCTTATGGACGGGGCTCTCTCACTGACTGCAAAGCTTCCCCATTCCTGTCACTTATGAGGCCTGGCCAGGGAAGCAATCTGTTTGTGTTGGACTTGAGCCTCAGTTAATGATGATGCCATTGAGGGGTCCCTACAGGATGACCCAAGTTGGATAGCAAAGCCAGAAGACTAGGGACACTGGACAGAAAGTCAGCGAACATGTCCAACCATTGTTCTTTCTTCTGTTCTTACCAAAAAATACTGAGAGAGAGAGATCCAAGCTTTCTAAGAGGAAAAATTAAATCCTCAAACTATAGAGAAGTGTATGAATATTCTGAGCAAGGGGAGCAAGCCTTCTGGTATCGATCCCTCCTTGCACATATCCCAATCGCAGACATATGTGTTAAATGCCTCATATATTCATCAAAGACACAGATAGGGTTGCAAAGGGATACTTCAAGTACACGGGGATATGATTATGTAGAAATACAGGGATGAATATCAATGTCAAATGTATGTTTCCTCTTCTGAAACTGAGTCTCACTATGTAGCCCCAGTGGGCCTGGAACTCACTCTTCAATCCAGGCTGCCCTGGACCTCACAGACTTCTCTGGGTATCTGCCTCGTGAGTGGTAGGATTAAAGGACTCCACCACCACAACCAGCATTTGGACAAGTGGAGTTGCTTAGTTCACATTGTGATTGTATTGCCTTACCTCAGCCACCATGATGACCTCACCAAATAAGGAGGATTGGCACCCAAACTCTAGCTGAAAGGTGGCAGAGGTTGGCCCACCACAGACTGTAGTGAGCCTGGGCTATATTGGAGACACAGTCTCAAGAGAAAAAGAGAAAGGAGGAATTCACCAATCAGTTAAGGGAAAGGGAACCCTTCCCTTCAGCTCAGCTCCACTCTCCACAGTGTTCTCAAAAACCCACTGTGACACACAAAAATAAAGATCCGGAGACTGATATTGAGTTTCCAGCTTCAAGCTGAATATCAGAGAAGCAAAGCTGCCAGCTACCAGCTTCTCAGGGAGAATGGATGCCTCCTACTGAGTATACTGGGTACAAAGATGTGTGATCTGTTCCTTTTTTAGAAATGTTCAGCCTGGAGTGTGCTTGATGGCCTTGTTTACATTGTTTGAATTTTAATTCTCGGGTGAAACTGTTTGTTTGTGTATTTATAAAACATATTTCTAAAAGGTAGGATGCTACTACCCAGCCCTGGCTGTCCTAGAACACACAATGTAGATAAGACTGGATTTGAACTGACAGAGATGGGTGTGCATCTGTCCTCTGAGGGCAGGGATTAACAATGTGTGCCAAAACCTTAAAAACGTGCAGCAATCCAGTAAGGCAGTGAAAGTATGGGAGTAGTGTCCTGACTGAGGCCTGAGCCAGGGCCCCTGCCTCCATGTCTTGGTGCTGAAGGTTCTCACGGTGGTTCCAAAGGCAAAACCCACAAGGACCGTCTTTTACCCATAAATTAATTGAAGGTCAGAGTAACCTTTGTAGACATAATGTGACCATAATGTTTACCATAACTCCTACAGTTATTTTATGTTAAGTCTGCATAAGCCTTAATAAGTCTAGTTAATGTATATGGGCCATGGTCAAGTCCATGGAAAAATCAAATGTGTGGTCAAGACAAACATTGTGGGGATGAGAGCTGACAAGTGTCTATGCATACACAAATAGAGTCAGGACAAGATGGTGTTACCTCTGTCACCTCCATGCCTGGCCTGTGAAGTCTTCTAGATGACTTGCTCACTGTAGGGATATGTACAGACCACCTTTACCACAAATATCCCTCATGAATTCCATAACACTGTGGCAAGAAGCTTTGGACACTCACACAACACCTAAATACTCATAAGCCAACTAAGTAGGATTGAAGACATGGCATTCACTACTTTTGAAGAAGAAAGGTATACTTATGGTAAAATTAGGAGGGAGCTGGCAGATGGGGAGACAGGAGATGGGAGACTAAAGTTAAAAGACGGGAAGGTTTGAATTTGGGCTACAGGGGACATACTGCTAGATTTCTGGGCATCTGCTCTCTTCACACTACAAAGGAAACAGTGAATGACTACGGCACTTTCTTGGTAAGTCAAAATTTATTTGTCACACTGTAAAACACAAACACACAATCTTCTAGAACACAAACACACAGGTTCAGCAGATATACAGAGAAAGCAAGTGTCCACTGCAAAGGCAGAGAAAGCACATGTCCCCTTCAGAGGCAGCACTTGAATCCTATGGTCAGTGAAACACTGTTCATGGTCCTGAGTAAGACTTCCAATTCTTCGTGTCACCAGTGTTTGGTCCTCTTTACGCAGTGTGTGAAAGCTTCAGGCTCTGGTCCAGAGGTAGATGAAGCAGTCCTTTGTCGTCCCAGAAGTGTCCGATGGACGGTGAAGATCTGTGATCTTCTCTCATCCTTCTGATGGAGATCTCTGAGATTCACTCCCAGACAGCTCCTTAGAGTCAGAGTTTTGGAGTGGGACAAGCCAGCCCGCAGCAGGGAAGCCATAGGCAGCCTGGGTGCCCATGCTGTAGAAGGTCTGAGTCATGGCACTCAGATCCCCGAGAGCTGTGTGAGCCGAGAGAGCTGCTCCTGGGAGAGCGGGGAATGACGGTACTGGGCCTGCACCTGCACTATGTCTCCATAAACCGCCTCGGACATAGCCCGAAGGAAGCGCACCAGGCTCTTCCGAAGTGGTGGTGGGCCAGTGTGCTGAGCTTCGGGGCGGGCGATTTTTTGGTGGCCATTGGCTTTGGACTCCCCATCCTTTGCAGTGGTCCTTTGTCTCTTTTCCAAGTGAGAGGCCTCCTCATTTCCTGTGGAAATGCACGAGCATGAGAACCCGCAGGACAGTTCCCATCCACCCTTGTCTCAGAACCTCCTCTGGAGCCTTTAGAACCCGGGGGTGGCTGGCTGTTGGGCCTCAAGGCCCTCAGGGTCTGGTCTGAGATCCCACATGCTCTGAGAACCCGGCCTCTCCTAGGCGCTCAGAGGCACCCAGACACCTTCTTGCCTCACCCTTGGGTAAGGCAGATGGGGTTGACACATTGGGGGAAAGAAAGCACTTACCTCTTCCGACCTTCCTGGAGTCCTTGGAACTGTGTTTCCTCTTCCTTGGGTTTTCTGTCATCCGGGCTGAAAATTGATTGTGTTCATTAGGGCACTGTCAGGGAAAACCTTCAGCTCCACACCCCAAACAGAAGCTGGACTCACAAGATGCTGAGCACCGCCCTAAATATTGGCTGCCCCGAGCCAGGAAGTCCAGAGACCTGGAGGTCTAAGGGTTCTTGGGACCATGCAAGATCTCTGACTCCACCCCTTGCCACCCTCACCCTAGCAGAGGCAAACCTTACCTGATCCATCACCCTGCTGTCTGGAACCGATCTCTGAGTTTCCGGGCTTCTCCTCATTTTCATTTGGCTCTGATCCTAAAGTCAGAGAGAGTTTAGGTGACAGGATGCCTTGTCTCACACAATCCCCTATTCTATGACTACCCACTTTGAATGGAACAGCTCCTGGGATCTAAGAATGTTTTGCCAGTACCAGGTGTCTTAGGGACTTTTTCAAATCTGGTTCTGATAAGGACTGTCAAGTGGTTCCCCACCCACCCTCCAGCCAACTTCCTACCAATCCTGTCAATCTTTCCCTCTCTGTGGCTGCCATCCTGCCCATCCCTCACTTTAGAATGCCCCCTTAAATGTGCCCTGTTCCGAGGTTTTCCTGCAATGGGCAGCCAGGTTCTCCCCCTTTTCTGCTGGTTGCTTCTCATCACCTGATGTCCTTTCAAAGATGATCTGTTTATCTGTATCTATGTTGGAGGGAGGGCTGCAAGGGTCTGGGTCACGGCTTCCTGATTCCCTGCCCATGTTGCTGTGAGAGGCAGAATTTCCCTCTAACCTGAAAAGAAGGCGTGTGGGTTAGTGCATTTGTCAAAGTTCTCCAGAGAAACAGAGCTCACAGAATGGATGTCTCCCTACACAGAGAAAGGAAGGGCATTAGAAGGACTTACGTGCTGCGGTCCATCTAATCATACTATGGCTGACTGTGAATCTCAGGTCCAAGTCTCCAGTAGCTTTCACTCCACAAGCAGGATGTCTCACTCAGTGGTCAGTCTGTGCTGGAATCCCAAACAAGCAGGCTCTCGTGTCAGAGAAGGGAGGGACTTGACAACCAGCAGAGAGCAAGCAGACAACAGAGACACTCCCAGATTTCCAGCTCTTTATAGGCTTCCAGCAGAAGGCGTGGCCCGGATGAGAGGCGGGGCTAGCACCAACAAAGATCAGGATTAAGGGCGGGTGTTCCCACCTCAAAGACACGGATTAGAGACCGGGAGACCAGCAGATCCATGGAGACCAGGGGACCTGCTGTTCCAGCAGGACCAGGTAAAAAAATTCCAGTGCCTGGGGATTGTTGGGATCTGCACAGAGCTTCCAATCCCATCGGGAGACAAGCACCTCAGATTCCAGGTCTTCTCTTCCACCAATGAGACCAGGAAGCCAGCAGATCCAGCAAAGGGACCAGGGCACCAGGTGGGAGACTAAGCACCCCAGATTCCAGGTCTACTTCTCCACCCACGAGACCAGAATGAGGACAGGGAATAGAAGAACTACCAGATTATTGGACTTGCTAGCACCCACCAAAATGGAACTCTGGTCCCCTAACCCCCATACCAGTAAGAGGCTCTTTCTGCACCCACTAGAATAAGAGATGGGAAAGAGACAATACAGCAACACACTCAGCAACAGAAAACAAAGATGACACTGACAAATTCTAGAGACTCCACACCACCAAGACTCCAACATTCCAATGCAAATGAAGCAGAAGGGAATGACCTTGAAGCCACCTTCACCAAAATGACAGAGGCTCTAAGAGAGGATGTAGGAAAATCCCTCAAAGACATGGAACAATAAACAAACCAAAAAATGCAATACATGGAAGAATAAACAAACCAAAAAGTTCAAGAAAAGGAAGAAAAAACAAACCAAAAAGGCAGGAAATGGAAAAAAAGAAAACAAAAAATGCAAGAAATGGAAAAAAAAGAAACCAAAAGATGCAAGACATGGTAGAAAAAACAAACCAAAAAAGGCAGGAAATGGAAGATAAATAAAGCAAAAAATGCAATAAATATAAAGCAAAACATGCAAGAAATGGCAGAAAAAACAAACCAAATAGGCAGGAAATGGAAGAAAAATAAAGCAAAAAATGCAAGAAGAAATACAAAGCAAAAGATGCAAGAGATGGAAGAAAAAACAAACCATAAACGGCAGGAAATGGAAGAAAAATAAAGCAAAAAATGTAAGAAGAAATACAAAGCAAAAATGCAAGAAATGTTAAAAAAAGCAAACCAAAAAATTCATAAAATACAACAACTGGATGAAAAGATGAACCGAAAATACAGCAACACACTCAGCAACAGAAAAACAAAGATGACACTGCCAAATTCTAGAGACTCCACACCACCAAGACTCCACCATTCCAATGCAAATGAAGCAGAAGAGAATGTCCTTGAAGCCACCTTCATGAACATGGTAGGGGCCCTTAGAGAGGATGTAGGAAAATCCCTCAAAGAAATGGAACAATAAACAAACCGAAAAATGCAAGAAATCGGAGAATAAACAAACCAAAAAAGGCAGGAAGTGGAAGAAAAATAAAGCAAAAAATGCAAGAAATACAAAGCAAAAGATGCAAGAAATGGAAAAAAAACAAACCAAAAAATTCATAAACTACAGCAACTGGACAATAAGATAAAAGGAAAACTGCAAGAAACATTGCAAACAGTGCAAGGGCTGAAATTGAAATGGAGACAAGAAAAGAAACCACAATCTGAAGAAAGGCTGGAAATAGAAAAGCTGGGCAAATGGTCAGGTACTACCGATACAAGCATTACCAACAGAATACAAGAGATGGAAGAGAGAATCTCAGGTGTTGAGGATACACAAGGAGAATTAGATTCATCAGCCAAAGAAAGTCTTAAGTCCAACAAATCCTTAACACAAAACATCCAGGAAATATGGGACACCATGAAAAGACCAAACCTAAGAATAATAGGTATAGAAGAAGGTGAAGAAACAGAACCTTCATTCAATGGCTGATGGAAGAAGAGGCAGACTGAACTCAAGAAAGCCAGTAACAGAGAGGGAGGACTGAAGACCAAAGGGATTAAGACTGGGCTGGCTATAACCCCCAGAAACAGCTGACCTGACAAGGGTTCGCTCTTGAATTCCAGGCTGATGCCTGGCAATCCAGCATCATGGGACTGATCAAGACCCCCTGGATGTGGGTGTCAGCGAGGAGGCCAATGTAATCTATTGAACCTTGGGCAGTATACAAATGGACTTTGGACTCCCATCCAACAATGGGAGATGCACTCTGACCCTGAACCCTTGGGGGAGTGTCTAGGCCCTGCCCTGGATGAAATGACAGACTATGGACACCCCCATGGAAGGCCTCACCCTCCCTGGGGAGACGAGGGGCTATTAGGAGGAGTTGGGGGGATGGCACGGGAGGAGGGGAGGGAAACGGAGAGGGACCTGGAACTGACTTGTGAAGCAACCTTTTTTCTAATTTAAATTTACATTTCAAAATAAATCATAAAAAAGAAAAAAATGTGCTCACTGGGGACTGGAGAGATGACACAGTGCATAGGAGTACACCCTGGTCTTTCCAGGGTCCTGAGTTCAGGTCACAACACCCACACTGGGTGACTGACAATTGCTTACAACCCCAGCTCTAAGGTAACCAACACCTTCTCCTGGCTTCCCATTTGCTCTGTACTCAAATTTACACCCCCAGCACACACATATACACATAATTTAAAAAATAAATCTTCAAAGGAAATAATCTGTTTAGTTACTGTATTATAAGGATTCTAAAGTATTTGTGGTCTAGTCATACAAATATGAATTGCCTTGATATATATAACTAAATAGTATTTTAGCAACTATATGTTTAAGAAATAAGTTGAAAATGGGATGTTTCCCTCCTAAATTGGTGAATTTTCCATACATTTTTATTGAGTAATTTTGTTCCTGACAATTTTACACATGTATGTAATGTATTCTCAGCACCTTCTCTCCCTGGCTTCATTTATTCCTCTTTAATTTCTAGTGTTATGTCTTCTACCTACTGTTCCGTTTCCCAGATTAGAACTTTCAGTTTGGTTTTGTGATTCGTTTAGCTTTAATTGTTGATATCAACTTTAGAACGTTATGTCTTTGCAAATATTTTTTAAAGATTATCATCTTATATATTTACCTACTAAAAGGCTTAGAGCTTCTAAGCAAAAGTAAATGTAAATCAGTAAATAGGTTCATATCCCAACCTGGTTACATCATAATAAAATGTGATTAAACACCAAAAATTCCAGATTAGAGATGGACCTTCCTTCCCAGTTCCATGACCTAATTAGGAAATGACCCATCACAGGTGTCCCAGTGAGTTTAGGCTCATGTTGAATTGCAGATGCAGTCAATTTGACAACCCAAGAGGCCAGGACATTTAGCCTGATTCAGGTGCTTTACCAGTCCCCCTTATGGACGGGGCTCTCTCACTGACTGCAAAGCTTCCCCATTCCTGTCACTTATGAGGCCTGGCCAGGGAAGCAATCTGTTTGTGTTGGACTTGAGCCTCAGTTAATGATGATGCCATTGAGGGGTCCCTACAGGATGACCCAAGTTGGATAGCAAAGCCAGAAGACTAGGGACACTGGACAGAAAGTCAGCGAACATGTCCAACCATTGTTCTTTCTTCTGTTCTTACCAAAAAATACTGAGAGAGAGAGATCCAAGCCTTCTAAGAGGAAAAATTAAATCCTCAATCTATAGAGAAGTGTATGAATATTCTGAGCAAGGGGAGCAAGCCTTCTGGTATCGATCCCTCCTTGCACATATCCCAATCGCAGACATATGTGTTAAATGCCTCATATATTCATCAAAGACACAGATAGGGTTGCAAAGGGATACTTCAAGTACACGGGGATATGATTATGTAGAAATACAGGGATGAATATCAATGTCAAATGTATGTTTCCTCTTCTGAAACTGAGTCTCACTATGTAGCCCCAGTGGGCCTGGAACTCACTCTTCAATCCAGGCTGCCCTGGACCTCACAGACTTCTCTGGGTATCTGCCTCGTGAGTGGTAGGATTAAAGGACTCCACCACCACAACCAGCATTTGGACAAGTGGAGTTGCTTAGTTCACATTGTGATTGTATTGCCTTACCTCAGCCACCATGATGACCTCACCAAATAAGGAGGATTGGCACCCAAACTCTAGCTGAAAGGTGGCAGAGGTTGGCCCACCACAGACTGTAGTTAGCCTAGGCTATATTGGAGACACAGTCTCAAGAGAAAGAGAGAAAGGAGGAATTCAGCTAGTCAGTTAAGGGAAAGGGAACCCTTCCCTTCAGCTCAGCTCCACTCTCCACAGTGTTCTCAAAAACCCACTGTGACACACAAAAATAAAGATCCGGAGACTGATATTGAGTTTCCAGCTTCAAGCTGAATATCAGAGAAGCAAAGCAGCCAGCTACCAGCTTCTCAGGGAGAATGGATGCCTCCTACTGAGTATACTGGGTACAAAGATGTGTGATCTGTTGCTTTTTTTAGACACATTCAGTCTGGAGTGTGCTTGATGGCCTTGTTTACATTGTTTGAATTTTATTTCTCGGGTGAAACTGTTTGTTTGTGTATTTATAAAACATATTTCTAAAAGGTAGGATGCTACTACCCAGCCCTGGCTGTCCTAGAACACACAATGTAGATAAGACTGGATTTGAACTGACAGAGATGTGTGTGCCTCTGTCTTGTGAGGGCAGGGATTACAGATGTGTGCCAAAAACTGAAAACCATGCAGCAATCCAGTAAGGCAGTGAAAGTATGGGAGTAGTGTCCTGAGCGAGGCCTGAGTCAGGGCCCCTGCCTCCATGTCTTGGTGCCCAAGGTTCTCACAGCGGTTTCAAAGGCAAAACCCACAAGGACCATCTTTTGCCCATAAATTAATTGAAGGTCAGGGTAACCTTTGTAGACATAATGTGACGATATTTTTTCACATAACTCCTATAGTTATTTTATGTTAAGTCTGTATAAGCCTTAATAAGTCTAGTTAATGTATATGGGCCATGGTCAAGTCCATGGAAATATCCAATGTGTGGTCAAGACAAACATTGTGGGGATGAGAGCTGACAAGTGTCTAAGCAAACACAAATAGAGTCAGGACAAGATGGTGTTACCTCTGTCACCTCCATGCCTGGCCTGTGAAGTCTTCTAGATGACTTGCTCACTGTAGGGATATGTACAGACCACCTTTACCTCAAATATCCCTCATGAATCCCATAACACTGTGGCAAGAAGCTTTGGACACTCACACACCACCTAAATACTCATAAACCAACTAAGTAGGATTGAAGACATGGCATTCACTACTTTTGAAGAAGAAAGGTATACTTATGGTAAAATTACGAGGGAGCTGGCAGATGGGGAGACAGGAGATGGGAGACTAAAGTTAAAAGACGGGAAGGTTTGAATTTGGGCTACAGGGGACATAGTCCTAGATTTCTGGGCGTCTGCCCTCTTCAGACTACAAAAGAAAGAGCGAATGACTACGGCACTTTCTTGGTAAGTCAAAATTTATTTGTCACACTGTAAAACACAAACACACAATCTTCTAGAACACAAACACACAGGTTCAGCAGATATACAGAGAAAGCAAGTGTCCACTGCAAAGGCAGAGAAAGCACATGTCCCCTTCAGAGGCAGCACTTGAATCCTATGGTCAGTGAAACACTGTTCATGGTCCTGAGTAAGACTTCCAATTCTTCGTGTCACCAGTGTTTGGTCCTCTTTACGCAGTGTGTGAAAGCTTCAGGCTCTGGTCCAGAGGTAGATGAAGCAGTCCTTTGTCGTCCCAGAAGTGTCTGATGGACGGTGAAGATCTGTGATCTTCTCTCATCCTTCTGATGGAGATCTCTGAGATTCACTCCCAGACAGCTCCTTAGAGTCAGAGTTTTGGAGTGGGACAAGCCAGCCCGCAGCAGGGAAGCCATAGGCAGCCTGGGTGCCCATGCTGTAGAAGGTCTGAGTCATGGCACTCAGATCCCCGAGAGCTGTGTGAGCCGAGAGAGCTGCTCCTGGGAGAGCGGGGAATGACGGTACTGGGCCTGCACCTGCACTATGTCTCCATAAACCGCCTCGGACATAGCCCGAAGGAAGCGCACCAGGCTCTTCCGAAGTGGTGGTGGGCCAGTGTGCTGAGCTTCGGGGCGGGCGATTTCTTGGTGGCCATTGGCTTTGGACTCCCCATCCTTTGCTGTGGTCCTTTGTCTCTTTTCCAAGTGAGAGGCCTCCTCATTTCCTGTGGAAAGGCACGAGCATGAGAACCCGCAGGAAGGTTCCCATGCACCCTTGTCCCAGAACCTCCTCTGGAGCCTTTAGAACCCAGTGGTGGCTGGCTGTTGGGCCCCATGGCCCTCAGGGTCTGGTCTGAGATCCCACATGCTCTGAGAACCCGGCCTCTCCTAGGTGCTCAGAGGCACCCAGACACCTTCTTGCCTCACCCTTGGGTAAGGCAGATGGGCTTGACACATTGGGGGAAAGAAAGCACTCACCTCTTCTGACCTTCCTGGAGTCCTTGGAACTGTGTTTCCTCTTCCTTGGGTTTTCTGTCATCCGGGCTGAAAATTGATTGTGTTCATTAGGGCACTCTCAGGGAAAACCTTCAGCTCCACACACCAAACAGAAGCTGGACTCAAAGATGCTGAGCACTGCCCTAAATATTGGCTGCCCCGAGCCAGTAAGTCCAGAGACTTGGAGGTCTAAGGGCTCTTGGGACCATGCAAGATCTCTGACTCCACCCCTTGCCACCCTCACCCTAGCAGAGGCAAACCTTACCTGATCCATCACCCTGCTGTCTGGAACCGATCTCTGAGTTTCCGGGCTTCTCCTCATTTTCATTTGGCTCTGATCCTAAAGTCAGAGAGAGTTTAGGTGACAGGCTGCCTCGTCTCACACGATCCCCTATTCTTTGACTACCCACTTTGAATGGAACAGCTCCTGGGATCTAAGAATGTTTTGCCAGTACCAGGTGTCTTAGGGACTTTTTCAAATCTGCTTCTGATAACGACTGTCAAGTGGTTCCCCACCCACCCTCCAGCCAACTTCCTACCAATCCTGTCAATCTTTCCCTCTCTGTGGCTGCCATCCTGCCCATCCCTCACTTTAGAATGCCCCCTTACCTGTGCCCTGTTCCGAGGTTTTCCTGCAATGGGCAGCCAGTTTCTCCCCCTTTCCTGCTGGTTGCTTCTCATCACCTGATGTTCTTTCAAAGATGATCTGTTTATCTGTATCTATGTTGGAGGGAGGGCTGCAAGGGTCTGGGTCACGGCTTCCTGATTCCCTGCCCATGTTGCTGTGAGAGGCAGAATTTCCCTCTAACCTGAAAGGAAGGCATGTGGGTTAGTGCATTTGTCAAGGTTCTCCAGAGAAACAGAGCTCACAGAATGGATGTCTCCCTACACAGAGAAAGGAAGTGCATTAGAAGGACTTACGTGCTGTGGTCCATCTAATCCTACTATGGCTGCCTGTGAATTTCAGGTCCAAGTCTCCAGTAGCTTTCACTCCACAAGCAGGATGTCTCACTCGGTGGTCAGTCTGTGCTGGAATCCCAAACAAGCAGGCTCTCGTGTCAGAGAAGGGAGGGACTTGACAACCAGCAGAGAGCAAGCAGACAACAGAGACACTCCCAGATTTCCAGCTCTTTATAGGCTTCCAGCAGAAGGCGTGGCCCGGATGAGAGGCGGGGCTAGCACCAACAAAGATCCGGATTAAGGGTGGGTGTTCCCACCTCAAAGACGCGGATTAGAGACCAGGAGACCAGCAGATCCATGGAGACCAGGGGACCTGCTGTTCCAGCAGGACCAGGTCAAACAGGCCCTGCCTCCGGGCCTGAGTTCCAGTGCCTGGGGATTGTTGGGATCTGCACAGAGCTTCCAATCCCATCGGGAGACAAGCACCTCAGATTCCAGGTCTTCTCTTCCACCAATGAGACCAGGAAGCCAGCAGATCCAGCAAAGGGACCAGGGCACCAGGTGGGAGACTAAGCACCCCAGATTCCAGGTCTACTTCTCCACCCACGAGACCAGAATGAGGACAAGGAATAGAAGAACTACCAGATTATTGGACTTGCTAGCACCCACCAAAATGGAACTCTGGTCCCCTAACCCCCATACCAGTAAGAGGCTCTTTCTGCACCAACTAGAATAAGAGATGGGAAAGAGACAATACAGCAACACACTCAGCAACAGAAAAACAAAGATGACACTGACAAATTCTAGAGACTCCACACCACCAAGACTCCAACATCCAATGCAAATGAAGCAGAAGAGAATGTCCTTGAAGCCACCTTCATGAACATGATAGGGGCCCTAAGAGAGGATGTAGGAAAATCCCTCAAAGAAATGGAACAATAAACAAACCAAAAAATGCAAGAAATGGGAGAATAAACAAACCAAAAAAGGCAGGAAGTGGAAGAAAAAACAAACCAAAAAAGGCAGGAAATGGAAGAAAAATAAAGCAAAAAATGCAAGAAATACAAAGCAAAAGATGCAAGAAATGGAAAAAAAAACAAAAAATCCATAAACTACAGCAACTAGACAATAAGATAAAAGTAAAACTGGAAGAAACATTGCAAACAGTGCAAGGGCTGAAATTGAAATGGAGACAAGAAAAGAAACCACAATCTGAAGAAAGGCTGGAAATAGAAAAGCTGGGCAAATGGTCAGGTACTACCGATACAAGCATTACCAACAGAATACAAGAGATGGAAGAGAGAATCTCAGGTGTTGAGGATACACAAGGAGAATTAGATTCATCAGCCAAAGAAAGTCTTAAGTCCAACAAATCCTTAACACAAAACATCCAGGAAATATGGGACACCATGAAAAGACCAAACCTAAGAATAATAGGTATAGAAGAAGGTGAAGAAACAGAACCTTCATTCAATGGCTGATGGAAGAAGAGGCAGACTGAACTCAAGAAAGCCAGTAACAGAGAGGGAGGACTGAAGACCAAAGGGATTAAGACTGGGCTGGCTATAACCCCCAGAAACAGCTGACCTGACAAGGGTTCGCTCTTGAATTCCAGGCTGATGCCTGGCAATCCAGCATCATGGGACTGATCAAGACCCCCTGGATGTGGGTGTCAGCGAGGAGGCCAATGTAATCTATTGAACCTTGGGCAGTATACAAATGGACTTTGGACTCCCATCCAACAATGGGAGATGCACTCTGACCCTGAACCCTTGGGGGAGTGTCTAGGCCCTGCCCTGGATGAAATGACAGACTATGGACACCCCCATGGAAGGCCTCACCCTCCCTGGGGAAACGAGGGGCTATTAGGAGGAGTTGGGGGGATGGCACGGGAGGAGGGGAGGGAAACGGAGAGGGACCTGGAACTGACTTGTGAAGCAACCTTTTTTCTAATTTAAATTTACATTTCAAAATAAATCATAAAAAAGAAAAAAATGTGCTCACTGGGGACTGGAGAGATGACACAGTGCATAGGAGTACACCCTGGTCTTTCCAGGGTCCTGAGTTCAGGTCACAACACCCATACTGGGTGACTGACAATTGCTTACAACCCCAGCTCTAAGGTAACCAACACCTTCTCCTGGCTTCCCATTTGCTCTGTACTCAAATTTACACCCCCAGCACACACATATACACATAATTTAAAAAATAAATCTTCAAAGGAAATAATCTGTTTAGTTACTGTATTATAAGGATTCTAAAGTATTTGTGGTCTAGTCATACAAATATGAATTGCCTTGATATATATAACTAAATAGTATTTTAGCAACTATATGTTTAAGAAATAAGTTGAAAATGGGATGTTTCCCTCCTAAATTGGTGAATTTTCCATACATTTTTATTGAGTAATTTTGTTCCTGACAATTTTACACATGTATGTAATGTATTCTCAGCACCTTCTCTCCCTGGCTTCATTTATTCCTCTTTAATTTCTAGTGTTATGTCTTCTACCTACTGTTCCGTTTCCCAGATTAGAACTTTCAGTTTGGTTTTGTGATTCATTTAGCTTTAATTGTTGATATCAACTTTAGAACGCTATGTCTTTGCAAATTTTTTTAAAGATTATCATCTTATATATTTACCTACTAAAAGGCTTAGAGCTTCTAAGCAAAATTAAATGTAAATCAGTAAATAGGTTCATATCCCAACCAGGTTACATCATAATAAAATGTGATTAAAACACAAAAAATTCCAGATTAGAGATGGGCCTTCCTTCCCAGTTCCATGACCTAATTAGGAAATGATCCATCACAGGTGTCCCAGTGAGTTTAGGCTCATGTTGAATTGCAGATGCAGTCAATTTGACAACTCAAGAGGCCAGGACATGTAGCCTGCTTCAGGTGCTTTACAAGTCCCCCTTATTGGCGGGGCTCTCTCACTGACTGCAAAGCTTCCCCATTCCTGTCACTTATGAGGCCTGGCCAGGGAAGCAATCTGTTTGTGTTGGACTTGAGCCTCAGTTAATGATGATGCCATTGAGGGGTCCCTACAGGATGACCCAAGTTGGATAGCAAAGCCAGAAGACTAGGGACACTGGACAGAAAGTCAGCGAACATGTCCAACCATTGTTCTTTCTTCTGTTCTTACCAAAAAATACTGAGAGAGAGAGAGATCCAAGCCTTCTAAGAGGAAAAATTAAATCCTCAATCTATAGAGAAGTGTATGAATATTCTGAGCAAGGGGAGCAAGCCTTCTGGTATCGATCCCTCCTTGCACATATCCCAATCGCAGACATATGTGTTAAATGCCTCATATATTCATCAAAGACACAGATAGGGTTGCAAAGGGATACTTCAAGTACACTGGGATATGATTATGTAGAAATACAGGGATGAATATCAATGTCAAATGTATGTTTCCTCTTCTGAAACTGAGTCTCACTATGTAGCCCCAGTGGGCCTGGAACTCACTCTTCAATCCAGGCTGCCCTGGACCTCACAGACTTCTCTGGGTATCTGCCTCGTGAGTGGTAGGATTAAAGGACTCCACCACCACAACCAGCATTTGGACAAGTGGAGTTGCTTAGTTCACATTGTGATTGTATTGCCTTACCTCAGCCACCATGATGACCTCACCAAATAAGGAGGATTGGCACCCAAACTCTAGCTGAAAGGTGGCAGAGGTTGGCCCACCACAGACTGTAGTTAGCCTAGGCTATATTGGAGACACAGTCTCAAGAGAAAGAGAGAAAGGAGGAATTCACCAATCAGTTAAGGGAAAGGGAACCCTTCCCTTCAGCTCAGTTCCACTCTCCACAGTGTTCTCAAAAACCCACTGTGACACAAAAAAATAAAGATCCGGAGACTGATATTGAGTTTCCAGCTTCAAGCTGAATATCAGAGAAGCAAAGCAGCCAGGTACCAGCTTCTCAGGAAGAATGGATGCCTCCTACTGAGTATACTGGGTACAAAGATGTGTGATCTGTTTCTTTTTTAGACACATTCAGCCTGGAGTGTGCTTGATGGCCTTGTTTACATTGTTTGAATTTTATTTCTCGGGTGAAACTGTTTGTTTGTGTATTTATAAAACATATTTCTAAAAGGTAGGATGCTACTACCCAGCCCTGGCTGTCCTAGAACACACAATGTAGATAAGACTGGATTTGAACTGACAGAGATGGGTGTGCATCTGTTCTCTGAGGGCAGGTATTAACAATGTATGCCAAAACCTTAAAAACGTGCAGCAATCCAGTAAGGCAGTGAAAGTATGGGAGTAGTGTCCTGAGCGAGGCCTGAGCCAGGGCCCCTGCCTCCATGTCTTGGTGCCCAAGGTTCTCACAGCGGTTTCAAAGGCAAAACCCACAAGGACCATCTTTTGCCCATAAATTAATTGAAGGTCAGGGTAACCTTTGTAGACATAATGTGACGATATTTTTTCACATAACTCCTATAGTTATTTTATGTTAAGTCTGTATAAGCCTTAATAAGTCTAGTTAATGTATATGGGCCATGGTCAAGTCCATGGAAATATCCAATGTGTGGTCAAGACAAACATTGTGGGGATGAGAGCTGACAAGTGTCTAAGCAAACACAAATAGAGTCAGGACAAGATGTTGTTACCTCTGTCACCTCCATGCCTGGCCTGTGAAGTCTTCTAGATGACTTGCTCACTGTAGGGATATGTACAGACCACCTTTACCACAAATATCCCCCATGAATCCCATAACACTGTGGCAAGAAGCTTTGGAAACTCACACACCACCTAAATACTCATACAACAACTAAGTAGGATTGAAGACATGGCATTCACTACTTTTGAAGAAGAAAGGTATACTTATGGTAAAATTACGAGGGAGCTGGGAGATGGGGAGACAGGAGATGGGAGACTAAAGTTAAAATACGGGAAGGTTTGAATTTGGGCTGCAGGGGACATTCTGCTAGATTTCTGGGCATTTGCCCTCTTCACACTACAAAGGAAAGAGCGAATGACTACGGCACTTTCTTGGTAAGTCAAAATTTATTTGTCACACTGTAAAACACAAACACACAATCTTCTAGAACACAAACACACAGGTTCAGCAGATATACAGAGAAAGCAAGTGTCCACTGCAAAGGCAGAGAAAGCACATGTCCCCTTCAGAGGCAGCACTTGAATCCTATGGTCAGTGAAACACTGTTCATGGTCCTGAGTAAGACTTCCAATTCTTCATGTCACCAGTGTTTGGTCCTCTTCACGCAGTGTGTGAAAGCTTCAGGCTGTGGTCCAGAGGTAGATGAAGCAGTCCTTTGTCGTCCCAGAAGTGTCCGATGGACGGTGAAAATCTGCTATCTTCTCTCATCCTTCTGATGAAGATCTCTGAGATTCACTCCCAGACGGCTCCATAGAGTCAGAGTTTTGGAGTGGGACAAGCCAGCCGGCAGCAGGGAAGCCATAGGCAGCCTGGGTGCCCATGCTGTAGAAAGTCTGACCCATGGCACTCAGAGCCCCCGAGAGCTGTGTGAGCAGAGAGAGCTGCTCCTGGGAGAGCGGGGAATGACGGTACTGGGCCTGCACCTGCACTATGTCTCCATAAACCGCCTCGGACATAGCCTGAAGGAAGCGTACCAGGCTCTTCCGAAGTGGTGGTGGGCCACTGTGCTGAGCTTCTGGGCGGGCGATTTCTTGGTGGCCATTGGCTTTGAACTCCCCTTCGTTTGCTGTGGTCCTTAGTCTCTTTTCCAAGTGAGAGGCCTCCTCATTTCCTGTGGAAAGGCACCATGAGCATGAGAGAACCCGCAGGAAAGTTCCCATTCACCCTTGTCCCAGAACCTCCTCTGGAGCCTTTAGAACCCAGGGGTGGCTGGCTGTTGGGCCCCATGGCCCTCAGGGTCTGGTCTGAGATCTCACATGCTCTGAGAACCCGGCCTCTCCTAGGTGCTCAGAGGCACCCAGACACCTTGCCTCAGCCTTGGGTAAGGCAGATGGGCTTGACACATTGGGGGAAAGAAAGCACTCACCTCTTCTGACCTTCCTGGAGTCCTTGGAACTGTGTTTCCTCTTCCTTGGGTTTTCTGTCATCCGGGCTGAAAATTGATTGTGTTCATTAGGGCACTGTCAGGGAAAACCTTCAGCTCCACACCCCAAACAGAAGCTGGACTCACAAGATGCTGAACACCGCCCTAAATATTGGCTGCCCCGAGCCAGGAAGTCCAGAGACCTGGAGGTCTAAGGGCTCTTGGGACCATGCAAGATCTCTGACTCCACCCCTTGCCACCCTCACCCTAGCAGAGGCAAACCTTACCTGATCCATCACCCTGCTGTCTGGAATCCATCTCTGAATTCCTGGGCTTCTCCTCATTTTCATTTGGCTCTGATCCTAAAGTCAGAGAGAGTTTAGGTGACAGGATGCCTTGTCTCACACAATCCCCTATTCTTTGACTACCCACTTTGAATGGAACTGCTCCTGGGATCTAAGAATGTTTTGCCAGTACCAGGTGTCTTAGGGACTTCTTCAAATCTGCTTCTGATAACGACTGTCAAGTGGTTCCCCACCCACCCTCCAGCCAACTTCCTACCAATCCTGTCAATCTTTCCCTCTCTGTGGCTGCCATCCTGCCCCTCCCTCACTTTAGAATGCCCCCTTACCTGTGCCCTGTTCCGAGGTTTTCCTGCAATGGGCAGCCAGTTTCTCCCCCTTTTCTGCTGGTTGCTTCTCATCACCTGATGTCCTTTCAAAGATGATCTGTTTTTCTGTATCTATGTTGGAGGGAGGGCAGCAAGGGTCTGCGGGGTCACGGCTTCCTGATTCCCTGCC
The DNA here is from genome assembly GCF_017639785.1 of Mesocricetus auratus. Lineage (NCBI taxonomy): Eukaryota > Metazoa > Chordata > Mammalia > Rodentia > Cricetidae > Mesocricetus > Mesocricetus auratus. The sequence continues at coordinate 10,508,081 of NW_024429190.1, read as the reverse complement.
CATGTTGCTGTGAGAGGCAGAATTTCCCTCTAACCTGAAAAGAAGGCATGTGGGTTAGTGCATTTGTCAAGGTTCTCCAGAGAAACAGAGCTCACAGAATGGATGTCTCCCTACACAGTAAAGGAAGGGCATTAGAAGGACCTATGTGCTGCGGTCCATCTAATCATACTATGGCTGCCTGTGAATTTCAGGTCCAAGTCTCCAGTAGCTTTCACTCCACAAGCAGGATGTCTCACTCGGTGGTCAGTCTGTGCTGGAATCCCAAACAAGCAGGCTCTCGTGTCAGAGAAGGGAGGGACTTGACAACCAGCAGAGAGCAAGCAGACAACAGAGACACTCCCAGATTTCCAGCTCTTTATAGGCTTCCAGCAGAAGGCGTGGCCCGGATGAGAGGCGGGGCTAGCACCAACAAAGATCCGGATTAAGGGTGGGTGTTCCCACCTCAAAGATGCGGATTAGAGACCAGGAGACCAGCAGATCCATGGAGACCAGGGGACCTGCTGTTCCAGCAGGACCGGGTAAAAAAATTCCAGTGCCTGGGGATTGTTGGGAACTGCACAGAGCTTCCAATCCCATCAGGAGACAAGCAAGTCAGATTCCAGGTTTTCTCTTCCACCAATGAGACTAGGAAGCCTGCAGATCCAGCAAAGGGACCAGGGCACCAGGTGGGAGACTAAGCACCCCAGATTCCAGGTCTACTTCTCCACCCACGAGACCAGAATGAGGACAAGAAATAGAAGAACTACCAGATTATTGGACTTGCTAGCACCCACCAAAAAGGAACTCTGGTCCCCTAACCCCCATACCAGTAAGAGGCTCTTTCTGCACCCACTAGAATAAGAGATAGGAAAGAGACAATACAGCAACACACTCAGCAACAGAAAAACAAAGATGACACCGACAAATTCTAGAGACTCCACACCACCAAGACTCCAACATTCCAATGCAAATGAAGCAGAAGGGAATGACCTTGAAGCCACCTTCACCAAAATGACAGAGGCCCTAAGAGAGGATGTAGGAAAATCCCTCAAAGACATGGAACAATAAACAAACCAAAAAATGCAAGAAATGGAAGAATAAACAAACCAAAAAGTTCAAGAAAAGGAAGAAAAAACAAACCAAAAAGGCAGGAAATGGAAAAAAAGAAAGCAAAAAATGCAAGAAATGGAAAAAAAAGGAACCAAAAGATGCAAGACATGGTAGAAAAAACAAACCAAAAAAGGCAGGAAATGGAAGAAAAATAAAGCAAAAAATGCAATAAATACAAAGCAAAACATGCAAGAAATGGCAGAAAAAACAAACCAAATAGGCAGGAAATGGAAGAAAAATAAAGCAAAAAATGCAAGAAGAAATACAAAGCAAAAATGCAAGAAATGTTAAAAAAAGCAAACCAAAAAATTAATAAAATTCAACAACTGGATGAAAAGATGAACGGAAAATACAGCAACACACTCAGCAACAGAAAAACAAAGATGACACTGCCAAATTCTAGAGACTCCACACCACCAAGACTCCAACATTCCAATGCAAATGAAGCAGAAGGGAATGTCCTTGAAGCCACCTTCATGAACATGATAGGGGCCCTAAGAGAGGATGTAGGAAAATCCCTCAAAGACATGGAACAATAAACAAACCAAAAAATGCAAGAAATGGGAGAATAAACAAACCAAAAAAGGCAGGAAGTGGAAGAAAAAACAAACCAAAAAAGGCAGGAAATGGAAGAAAAATAAAGCAAAAAATGCAAGAAATACAAAGCAAAAGATGCAAGAAATGGAAGAAAAAACAAACCAAAAAATTCATAAAATACAGCAACTAGACAATAAGATAAAAGGAAAACTGTAAGAAACATTGCAAACAGCGCAAGGGCTGAAATTGAAATGGAGACATGAAAAGAAACCACAATCTGAAGAAAGGCTGGAAATAGAAAAGCTGGGCAAACGGTCAGCTACTACCAATACAAGCATTACCAACAGAATATAAGAGATGGGAGAATCTCAGGTTTTGAGGATACACTAGGAGAATTAGATTCATCAGCCAAAGAAAGTCTTAATTCCAACAAATCCTTAACACAAAGCATCCAGGAAATATGGGACACCATGAAAAGACCAAGCCTAAGAATAATAGGTATAGAAGAAGGTGAAGAAACAGAACCTTCATTCAATGGCTGATGGAAGAAGAGGCAGACTGAACTCAAGAAAGCCAGTAACAGAGAGGGAGGACTGAAGACCAAAGGGATTAAGACTGGGCTGGCTATAACCCCCAGAAACAGCTGACCTGACAAGGGTTCGCTCTTGAATCCCAGGCTGATGCCTGGCAATCCAGCATCATGGGACTGATCAAGACTCCCTGAATGTGGGTGTCAGCGAGGAGGCCAATGTAATCTATTGAACCTTGGGCAGTATACAAATGGACTTTGGACTCCCATCCAACAATGGTAGATGCACTCTGACCCTGAACCCTTGGGGAGTGTCTAGGCCCTGCCCTGGATGAAATGACAGACTATGGACACCCCCATGGAAGGCCTCATCCTCCCTGGGGAAACGAGGGGCTATTAGGAGGAGTTGGGGGGATGGCACGGGAGGAGGGGAGGGAGACGGAGAGGGACCTGGAACTGACTTGTGAAGCAACCTTTTTTCTAATTTAAATTTACATTTCAAAATAAATCATAAAAAAGAAAAAAATGTGCTCACTGGGGACTGGAGAGATGACACAGTGCATAGGAGTACACCCTGGTCTTTCCAGGGTCCTGAGTTCAGGTCACAACACCCACACTGGATGTTTAACACAAAACATCCAGGAAATATGGGACACCATGAGAAGACCAAACCTAAGAATAGTAGGTATATAAGAAGGTGAAGAAAATCTACTCAAACGGGCAGAAAACATATTCAACAAAATCATAGAAGAAAAGTTTCCCAACCTTAAGAAAGACATGCCAATGAAGAAAGGTACAATAAGCTTACAGAACAGCAAATAGAGTAGATCACAAAAAAGTCCCCTCCCCACATAATAATCAAGACTCCAAGTATGCAGAATAAAGAAAGAATATTAAGAGAAGCTAAGGAAAAAGCCAAGTAACATATAAAGGCAAACCTATCAGAATTACACCTGATGTCTCCATGGAAACTCTGAAAACCAGAAGGTCCTAGATAGATGTTGGGGAAGTCCTGTGCATTTGTCAGTAAAGCCAGTAAGAAACAAGCAAGGCCAACAGCTTCATAATTAATATAGCCTCCTGTGTGTTTATTTGGGACTGATGTGGCTCTGGAACCAGGCTGGCGGGAAGGTTTCTCACAAGGAAAAAAGCTTCTCTTTACAGAACGGTGTCAGAGCGGGATTGAATTTCCATGTAGAATGACAAAAGCTTTAAAGAAATTTTAGAAACAGAAGAACGGAGAGAAGCACAGATTTTTGATAGCAGCATTTTTCTCACGTGTTTTGCTATCGACAAGCCGAGATTCATGTGGCTTGCTTCCGGAGTCTTCCTGACTCGGCATAAAAAGAAAAAAAAACCAGCAAGGTTGTTTTAAGAGACTCTGCTAATGATTAAAAGGTGTGTACGTACAGCTGGAAGTGGCAGCTTTTGCTGGATGTCAGCATGGACTGAGGGGATAAGCTGGAATCAAGCTTACGCCCGCCATCTTGGAACGACAGTTTAAAACAGCCGCGGTTTTACAGATAAGACACGTGGCCAGAAAAACATAAAGATTTACAGTAAAGTCAGACTTGGATGAACAAAACCTCTAAAGGTTTACAGTGTGTTTAAAAATATATGTGAGATTGAGAGAGAAAATGAAACGGCAAAGTGGTAAATAAATACAAATGCCAGCGTTGTGATGGCACACGCCGGTAGAATTTACTCCAGAGGCAGAGGCAGGCGGATTTCCAAAGAGAAACCCTGTCTCAGAGAAAAAGAAATAAAAGTGAAAGAAATCAAGTAATAATAAATAAATAAGCCACGTAAAGATGGAAAATACACAGAGAGTCTGCATACTGTACGCTATTGTGTTTTTCAGCTTTTTGATTGCTCAGGAAGGAACAACTGCTAAAGTATACTTGATTATAAATGCTGCTGAATTAATTCAACTTATATCTTTTAAAAATGCCTTGACTTCAAAATTTAAGTATAAGGATATGTTACTTGGAAAAGGAGTTTTTATTTATGTTTCTACAGAAAATGAAAAGCTGAGGATTCCTTCCAGGCTTCTGTGGTTTGACAAACCAAGACCCCGGAAGCAGTGGATCAGATGTTCCAACAGTTGAAACAGCTAAGATGATGCAGTCTTACAGACCCCGAAAATATGGACTTATACAGGTTCCTGAGTTTTGTCATGATCCCCATGGTATGAACAGCGCCCCCTTCCAGCATGAAGCATTTTGGAATGAGCGACGTCCTAATTCCCATCTTGTTTATAGATCTTTGTTTTCATTTAAATGGGGTTGTTTATAATTAGTTAATGATCACAACCAATCTCTTTTTAATGGTGAAAAGGGGAATTATGGTATGGGTATTGTTTTTCATTAATTGATACAAATTCAAGGTCAATTTTGTGATATGTATATTTCTCCTCTTGATTAAGTATTGTGCTATAATGATCTTTTAAAATGTAATGCGTAATTAAATACAGATTATAGATAGTTACTTATAATAGTCAGAATTTATAGTTAGGTAAGTTAGGTTTTCTAGATATACAGAAATATATTTGACATAAACAGTCTTCAAACCTCTCAAAGACCTTCAGAAAATAGCATTTAAAATGGTTTAGGGTTTTTCTTGACAATGAGAAATGTCTGCTCCTGGCAGCACCAATTATGTCTGAGAGGAAGATGGGCCTCGAAGAAACTCGTTATGGAGTTTACTTTCAACATGGCAAGATTAGCCATTTGGGCAAGAAACTGCTCTTGCATAGACTGTTTGTCTGTTGCTGTATAGACTGGACATGCAGGACCCACAGGAAAGTGACTGCTGAACTCAGTCTTACAAGGTTCCTGCTTCATGAAAGAGTCTATGAAACTTTCTACAGGACAAAGAAAAATGACTAACAGACTGCCAATGCAGATGGACAGTTTGAAATTTTCTGCTTTGCTGAGAAATCTTCTGGACACATTGTGGCCTATGGGTTGAAGATGGATGCCCCAACGTTACAGAGGAACTTCGGGTGACTGTCCAGGCAGTAAGATGTCTCTGTCAATCCTAGTGTTTATATTATCCTTCTGTGGTCTTTGATGGAGTTGAAGACAGATAGTTATAGTTATAGTTTTCCTTAGTTATGATAAAAGATAAGCTACATATAGAACTTTGGACTCACAAGGATGGGATGCATGATATTTTCTTTAGATCTTGCTAAATGTTAATAAAATGTTGTAACTGTGTTCTTATTGATAACTGTTCTGTTATATATAATTTGACTATGCTAAAGTTAAGACCTTTCTTTTTGTTTAAACAGAAAAGAGGAGATGTTGGGGAAGTCATGTGCATTTGTCAATAAAGCACTGTCTGGCCAATAGGGAATCTAGATAGGAGGGACTAGGAGTCCAGAAGGACTCTGGGTAGGAGAAACACAAGGAGTTCAAGATGTAATGCCATGGGGTAGGAGGCCCGGAAATTTCTCCGGTAAGAGACATACTTAGATTAACAATTATGGGGTAATTACTTAAGTCAGAGCTAGCCAGTAAGAAACAAGCAAGGCCAACAGCTTCATAATTAATATAGCCTCCTGGGTGTTTATTTGGGACTGATGCGGCTCTTGGACCAGGCTGGCAGGAAGGCTTCTCACAAGGAAAAAAGCTTCTCTTTACAGATAGATATTCTACCAACACTAATAGACCATGGATGGCAGCCCAGACTACTATACCTGGCAAAGCTCTCAATCACTATAGATGGAGAAAACAAGATATTCCATGACAAAACTAGATTCAAGCAATATGTATCCACAAACCCAGCCCTACAGAAAGTTTTGGAAGGAAAACTCCAACCCAAGGAAGATAACTACAACCAGAAAAACATAGGCATTATACAATCCCTCTCTACCAACTGTAGGAGGAAGTCTGATGCTGCCATTAAACATGTGACTTACTAAGTCTATGCTGCCATTAAGCATGTGACTTACTAGAGGTGCATACAGATGAGGTAATAAAAGGGCAGTTTACCACACCGCTAACCACACCCACTTTAGGCAGGACTAAAGACGTATACGGCTGGACGGAAAGACGTATACGTACGTAGGCGGAACTACGTCACTAGCCAAGCCCACTTTTGGGCATGGCTAGGGACGTTACGGGGGAAGGCATAAAAGACAGCGCACAGGAAGTCTCGCTCTCTTTTCCTGGAGTTCGGCTTCCGGTCCAGTCGCTAGCTGAGATCTGCTGGGCTTCTCTGGGTTTGGTAACTTGTGAGTAATTTTCTACATAAAATACTTAGCGTTACTTTCAGTAATTGTGTGTCGCGTATCGTTACAGCGTCCATTGAAGCCAACAACCAACAGCCAAAAGAACAAAGGGGCGAAATTCCACACATAATTCCAACAACAACAACCATTCCAAATCAAAGAACAATGCCGAATCAATGGTCATTAATATCCCTCAACATTAATGGCCTTAACTCACCAATAAAAAGGCACAGGCTAGCAGAATGAATTCAAAGACAGAACCCATCCTTCTGCTGCATACAAGAAACCTCACCCTCAAAGACTGACATTAACTGAGAGTTAAAAATTGGGGGAAAAATTTCCAATCAAATGGACCCAAGAAACAAGCAGGGATAGCAATCCTAATATCTAACAAATTAGACTTTAAAATAAAATCAATCAAAAGAGATGAAGGAGGTCATTGCATACTCATCACAGGCAAAATCCACCAAGATGAAGTATCTACCCTGAACATCTACACCCCAAATACAAAGGCATCCACATTCGTAAAAGAAACTTTACTAAAACTTAAATCACATATAAAGCCCCACACACTTATAGTGGGAGATTTCAACGCGCAACTCTCACCACTAGACAGGAATACCAGACAGAAACTCAAAAAAGAAGCAAAGTGTCTAATAGAAGTAATGACCCAACTGGGATTAGCAGACATGTATAGAACATTTCATCCACATAAAAAAGAATATACATTCTTCGCACCACACCATGGAACCTTCTCAAAAATGGACCACATACTTGGCAACATATCAAACCTCAGCAGCTTCAAAAAAATTGGAATAACTCCATGCATCTTATCAAACCACCATGCTTTAAAATTAGAATTCAACAACAACACAAATTGCAGAAAACCTACAAACTCATGGAAACTGAATAATGCACAACTGCACCATTCCTGGGTCAAAGAAGAAATAAAAAAAGAAGTTAAAGACTTCCTAGAATACAATGAGAATGAAGACACAATATATCCAAATCTATGGGACACTTTGAAAGCAGTGCTACGGGGAAAGTTCATAGCACTAGTACTCACAAGAAGAAACTGGAGAATAGTTATATTAGAGAATTAACAGCACAGCTGAAAGCTCTAGAACACAAAGAAGCAAACTCCCCCAGGAGGAGTAGATGCCAGGAAATAATCAAATTGAGGGCTGAAATCAATAAAATAGAAACTAGGAAAACAGTACAAAGAATCAATGTAACGAAGAGTTGGTTCTTTGAGAAAATCAACAAGATAGACAAACCTTTGTCCAAACCTACCAAACAGCAGAGGGTGAACATGCAAATTAACAAAATCAGAAATGAAAAGGGGGACATAACAACGAACTCTGAGGAAATTCAGAGAATCATCAGGTCATACTTTGAAAACCTGTACTCCACAAAATTCGAAAATTTAAAGGAAATGGACGACTTCCTGGATAGCTATCACTTGCCGAAACTAAATCAAGAACAGATAAGCAATTTAAATAGAACTATAACCCCTACAGAAATAGAAGCAGTGATCAAAAGTCTCCCAACCAAAAAAAGCCCAGGTCCAGATGGCCTCAGGGCAGAATTCTATCAGAAATTCAAAGAACAGCTTATACCAATTCTTCTCAAATTATTCCACGCAATAGAAGCAGAAGGGTCTTTGCCAAACTCTTTCTACAAGGCTTCAATAACCTTGATCCCCAAGCCACACAAAGACACAACTAAGAATGAGAACATTGAGGCAAAAATACTCAATATAATACTGGCAAATCGGATCCAAGAACACATCAAAACAATCATTCTCCACGATCAAGTAGGTTTCATCCCAGGGATGCAGGGATGGTTCAACATATGAAAATCCATCAATGAAATCCTCCATATAGACAAGCTGAAAAACAAGAATCACATGATCATCTCACTAGATGCTGAAAAAGCCTTTGACAAAATCCAACACCCCTTCATGATAAAGGTCTTGGAGAGATCTGGAATAACAGGAACATACCTAAACATAATAAAAACAAACCAACAGCAACATCAAATTAAATGGACAGAAACTCAACACAATTCCTCTAAAATCAGGAACAAGACAATGCTATCCACTCTCTCTATACCTTTTCAACATTGTACTTGAAGTTCTAGCCAGAGCCATACGACAACAAAAGGGGTTCAAGGGGATACAAATTGGGAAGGAATAGGTCAAACTTTCACTATTTGCAGATGATATGATAGTTTACATAAATGACCCAAAGAACTCCACCAGGGAACTCTTACAGCTGGTTAACACCTTCAGCAAAGTGGCAGGCTACAAGATCCACTCAAGAAAATCAGTAGCCCTACTATATACAGATGATAAAAGGGCTAAGAAAGAAATCAGAGAAACATCACCCTTTACAATTGCCACAAATAACATAAAGTACCTTGGGGTAATGCTAACCAAACAAGTGAAAAACTGGGATTAGAGGCAGGGCTAGCACCAACTAACATCCAGATTAAGGGTGGGTGTTCCCATCTCAAAGATCCAGATTAGAGGTGGACCTTTCCAGTTCCCTGATTTAATTAGGAAATGATCCCTCACAGGTGTCCCAGTCAGTTTTGGCTTATGTTTAATTGCAGATGCAGTCAAGTTGACAACCCAAGAGGCCATGACACTTAGCTTGCTTCAGGTGCTTTACAAGTCCCCTTTATGGGTGGGACTCTCTCATTGGCTGCAATTCCTGTCACCCATGTGGTCTGGCCAGGGAAGCAATCTGCTTTTGTTGGACTTGAATCTTCAGATAATGATGATGCCATTGAGGTGTCCTTACAGGATGATCCAAGTTGGATAGCAAAGCCAGAAGACTAGGGGCACTGGACAGAAAGTCAGCGAACATGTCCACCCATCGTTCTTTCTCCTCTTATTACCAAAAATACTGGAAGAGAGATCCAAGCCTTCTAAGAGGAAAAATTAAATCCTCAGTCTATAGAGAAGTGTGTGAATATTCTGAGCAAGGGGAGCAAGCCTTCCTGTAGCGATCCCTCCTTGCACATATCCCAATCGCAGACATGTGTTTTAAATGCCTCATATATTCATCAAAGACACAGATAGGGTTGCAAAAGAATGCTTCAAGTACACGGGGATATGATTCTGTAGAAATACAGGGATGAATATCAATGTCAAATGTATGTTTCCTCTTCTGAAACTGAGTCTCACTATGTAGCCCCAGTGGGCCTGGAACTCAGCCTTTATTCCAGGCTTCCCTGGACCTCACAGACTTCTCTGGGTATCTGCCTCATGAGTGACAGGTTTAAAGTTCTCCACCAACACAACCAGCATTAAGACAATTGCAGTTGATTAGTTCAAATTGTGATTGTATTGACTTATGTCAGTCACCATGGCGAACTCACCAAATAGTGAGGATTGACACCAAAACTCTAGCAGAAATGTGGCAGAGGTTGGCCAACCACAGACTGTAGTTACCCTAGGCTGTATAGGAGACACAGTCTAAAGAGAAAGAGAGAAGGAGATATTCAGCCAGCCTTCAAGGGAAAGGGAACCCTTCCCTTCAGCTCAGCTCCACTCTCCACAGTGTTCTCGAAAACGCACTGTGACACACAAAAAAAATAAAGATCCGGAGACTGATATTGAGGTTCCAGCTTCAAGCTGAATATCAGAGAAGCAAAGCAGCCAGATACCAGCTTCTCAGGGAGAATGAATGCCTCCTACTGAGTATACTGTGTATAAAGATTTGTGATCTGTTACTTTTATAGACACATTCAGTCTGGAGTGTGCTTGATGGCCTCTACCCATTAATCCCGAGTCCTGGGACTAAAGGTGTGCACCAGCACCTCCCAGCTTCTGGCTACTGAGGTCAAAGGTGCGTGCCTGGCTTCTATAGCCTGTGGCTCACTTTGCTCTCTGAATCCTCAGGCAAGCTTTAATAAATCATAACAAATATATCACCACATCACACTGTCCCACAAAATGTGGTGGGTTCTGCCACCTGTATCCATGCTTCTCTAGGAATTTTTCCATCTTCCTGATGCCCTTGGTCCTTCCAACTGAAAACAAAATTTGAATGTCAACACTTGAACATTCATGTCCAGACAATTCCTGGGCCTTGTTTCAGAAAATCACAACTCCAATCCTCAATCCTTGTCCTTGGTGAGTCTGTGGTGTGTATTTGATAACCACCTTCCTCCTCAACCCAGGAAGAGATCTGGTGTGTAGCACAAGGCAACCCATTCCATCCATAGAGAGGCGAGACTTCATAGCATGCTAAGAAGAATGGGCGTCACTGGGACAACCATTTTCTGCAAATCAAGCCATTCCAGAGAGACAAATATCACACTTTCACTGTGTGTGATTCTCTGGCATTTATTGTGCGGACATTAAATCATGCATACCCATGTGAAGCGTAAGCATTGTGTTGTTTTTTCACAGGTTGTGGTGTTTAACTTGTTTCTAATCATTTATTCGTCTCCATAGATTTGTGCAGTTCCTGAGTTTGGTCAGAGAAATGTCTTCTTGCAGAGGATAGCATTGTGGGTTTCTCCCGAGAAAACCTCTTGGATGTGAACTTCAGCCAATAGAAAGTATTTATTAGCCAACCATCAGCTGACTGCCTTGGCTGTTCAGCTTCCCAGTGTTCCCCCAAGCCTTTCTAAGGTGGAATTTTTAATCGTGAAAACCATGTCCTGGGTTGATATACTTCAGTCATCAAGCGCAGTTAGCTAGCAGCAGACCTGAAGAGGTAAAAAAGCAAAGTTAGTATATTCATAGCCTTTTCAGAGCTATAGACTTTAATAGATTAGGTCTTTGTTTAGTTTTGGCACGTGGTGCTGCTTACATGCTGAGTTTTATAGCCTGAATGATTCTTCCTTCATGCGGTCAGTTGTGTTAAGGTCTCTGGGTCTCCTAAGTTCTAGGACCCTGTTACGTTCCTAGTGGTCTTATCTCTTTTCTAAAGAGGTGTATTTGGTCCTAAGGAGCATGAATTTTACTGTACTGATATATAATTGGCTGTAGCTGAGATGCAAGGGCCAGAGGTTAATCTAAGCAGATTGAGAGTTAAAGGCCTCAATAGTGCTGATAGTAGTTAGCCAGGGGGACCAAGAGAACAGAGACTGATATCAATTAGCTGATTTCTTTCTCTCCTCTCTCTCTTAATCATTTTTTATGCGTAACAATATTGTTTAAGTTACTCTTTATTGATTAGCATAGAAAGGAAAGGTTTTTTTCTCCCCAAAGGCAGACATAGTTTTTTTGTTTGGTTTGGTTTCATCTCATAAGAAATATGTTTAGGGATTGGTGAGGTGGCATTGGTTCTTGTAGACGTTTTGAGTTCAATTCCCAGCTTCCACATGATGACTCACAATCATCTATAGTTGGATCTGGTGCCCTCTTCTGGCCTGCAGGCATACATACATGAGTATTACTGTATACACACACATACATACATACATACATACATACATAAATCCTACAAAAAAGAAGCAAGTTTAAGCCCTTTTAAATTTGTAGGATCATTTCTGCAAGGAATTTGACTGTTGTTTTAATGCCTTTGGGTCCTGATCAACCAGTCTAGGCAGTTTGGAAAGCATCAGAAGAGGCATGTTTAGTCAAACCATTGATCAATGCCCACCTAGTAGTCTCAGGGGCTCAGTAATATTGCTGTTGTCCAGATAAATTAAACCATAAGGCAGAATAGCTGGCATCAGAATAAGGGGAAGTGCATAGGTTAAAACTTCTGGATAATTGTCAAGTTCCAGTCCCTTATTAGTCATTTAATGTTAATTTGGCTTGCCCCTAGTCACAGTGAATTTTGTCAGTCAATGGACTGACAATCTAACAGAAATCCTGGTTGATCCCTGTTTGGTAATGACTAACTGTGTCCTCAGGGACTTTCCCTGTGGTGTTGAGTCTGAGACCCCAGGTTTTCCAAAGGCCAGGATTTTTCTTAAGGAATTTCTTTTTTTGTTTGTTTGTTTTTTCAATGAAGCTTCACTTTTACAATCTCAATTTTCATTTTGGAAACACCTGTGTTTCTTGCAACCATGGGACTCAGCCACTGGGCATGCAGAATTGTAAACCGTGCATTCCTATCTCAAAATATAAACTCCCATGTCCTTTTTATTCCCCCAGTAACCAGACACTTAGAGTTAGTACCCATGAGTGAAGGTCAAGATAATTGTGGGTTGCTGGTCTGGAGTCACAGCAGTTAATATCTTCCCTGTATCTGTCTTTCTTAGTTCCCAGGTCCAGGCCTGAGGGCAGTGGGGATGGACCATAGCCCTCTATTGAGACTAAGCAAAATCTCCGGAGGAGAGAGAAGGGCAGGGAATAGACAGGCCCAGGGTCCCAGTGAAACCTTAATGCTAATGGGTCCACAGTCCAGAGACAGTCCATTTGGCAACATCAATGGCTTCCACTTTCTTGACATGGGCGTGATGGTCCATGGTCTAATGCCAGTTACCTCCACAGCTGTTGGAGTGCAGAGACTCACAGGGTAAAGTACTTTCCAAGTTGGTTTCAGTGCCCCTGTGACTACCTGCCTGACCCAGACAGAATCACCAGACTGGAACTGGTGGTGGACTCGGAGGTGGGCTGTGTCTCTCTGACAGTCAACGAATAATCTTTATGGAGGCCTGGAGGGACTTGAGAAAGGAATTTTTAGAGAGTTATGATAACTGCTGGTCTCTGAGCCTGGGAAGCAGTGGGGGAGGTCCTCCAATCATAATTTCATTGGTTGGGGAGCAAATCTCTCTATATGGGGTGCTATGGACCTAAGCAAAGCAAAGAAAGGGGTCCTATGCGTCCTTTTTTTGGTGGGCTCTAATGAGAGTCTGGCTAAAGTTTCTTTTAATGTCCTGCTTATTCTTTTTACCTGGCCAGAACTCAGAGATCTATATGCACAATGAAGTTTTCAATCAATGCCTAAAGTTTTAGCTTATTAATTGAGAGATTTTGGCTATGAAAGCCATGCCATTGTTGGACCAAATTGCTAGTGGAAGGCCAAATCAGGGGGTCAGTTCTTGGGACAGCTTGTTAGCTACTATTTGAGCAGTTTCAGTCTTGGTAGGGAATGCTCAAACCCACCCAAAAGAAGTATCTATAAAAATGAGCAAGTGTTTTTATCTTTTACTGGAAGGTTGGATCTCAGTGAAGTCAGTTTCTCAGACTTTGCCAGAGAATTGGCTTCTCATACAGACCCCTTTCTGGGTCAAGACCCTCTGTTTTATATTTGATTGAGTACAGACCTGGCATCTGCCTGAGACATCTTGTTCCAGGCTGTTCAGTGTAGGTTTACCTTGGTCTGAGCAACTCAAAAAGTTTTGTGGACCCCAGGTGAGTATCCTGGTGAAGGTCTGTTACCAGAGTCCTGATAACTGTTCCTAGGAGAATGGTCTTTCCCACTGGTGTCCTCCATCGATCTGTGGGCTCAAGCCGTTCATTCTTTCTTTTGCATCTTCTAATTTTCTTGGTTTTGTGATGGGGAAGTCCTGTGTATATGTCAATAAAGCACTGTTGGCCAATAGGGAAGCAAGATAGGTGGGAATAGGAGTCGAGGAGGATTCTGGGAAAGAGAAACACAGAGCTAGACATCATGTAGCCTCCATAGAAGTAACAGGTCCAGACCCTTTCTCTGGTAAGAGAAATACTTAGATTAACAATTATGGGTAAATACTTAAGTCAGAGATAGCCAGTAAGAAACCAAGCAAATGGCCAACAGCTTCACAATTAATATAGCCTCCTGTGTGTTTATTTGGGACTGATGTGGCTCTGGAACCAGGTTGGCAGGAAGGCTGCACTCAACAGTTACAGTCTTAGTTAAGGTTTCTATTGCTGTGAAGAGACACCATGATCATGACAACTCTTATAAAGGAAAAACATTTAATTGGGGTGGCTTACAGTTTCAGAGCTTTGGTCCATTACCATCATGATGGGACACGGTGGTGTGCAGGTAGACACGATGCTGGAGCTGTCTTGATAGGCAGACAACAGGAAGTGGTCTGTCTCACTAGATGTGGCTTGAGCATATATGAGGCCTCAAGGCCTGCTTCCACAGTGATACACTTCCTCCAACAAGTGCCACTCCCTTTTGAGGTCATTTTATCCTAAACCACCACAGTTATAACATGAAGTCTCAGGTAGCATTGGGTTAAGGTATGTGATATGAATATCAGTAGGTCACACTGGTCTTAGGGCTTTTGTTCACCAGATGGGTCAACAATCCAGCAGTAAGGAAACAAAATAACCTCCAGAAGGGCTAAGATTTTTTTAACTGTCCCCTTTCTCAGCAGTGAGAAGCCCTCTTTCTCCATAGTAAGCATATTGACTGACAGTCCATATATATGGTGGTAGAGTTTCCTTTTCTGTCTGAGATCCTGGGCCAGATCAATCAGTTCTGCTCTCTGGGTTGAGGTACCTGGCTTGGGCACAAATTGTTAGGGTTAAAGTAACTACTATATCTCCCATGTACTTGGTTTCATCTTCCATCTCATGGCAGTTATGGACAAACACCTGCATCACCAAGCAAAAGAGTAGCCAAATTGGTGGCAGTGGGTTTCACAAATCAGACTCAAGGGTGGACCAGGAGTAGGGCCTGGGACTGGGTCACACAGTCATTAGACAGCCAGTGTTCTCATGGCCATTTACATTGAAAAAAATACATTCAGCCCAATGTTACAGTGTCAAAAACCAGGAGCTAACACTGAGATGTTGCCAGGTAAAAAATGTATTAATAACTGAGCCATATTTTCAGCCTGACATAGCAGGAGAATGAAAACAACCCAGATTAAAGACAAAGTAGCCTCTTTATACCAAGCAAGCAAGTGATTAAAAGTAGAATTTTGCAGTTATTTTTATGAACATGGGAAAGATACATGTTATGGGTTTATATCCAGATATCAAACATACCATGAAACATTTTATGATCAGTCAATTCTCAGAACAATGGAAACTATTTACAATGTATAATGCACAAGATTACTGAGGAAGAACAAAAACAAAACAAACAAACAAAAAACAAGCTGACCTCTGGCTAAAGAAATTATCAAAGCCCAATATTGTTTAAGTAGAAAGAAAATGGAGTCAGCTGTCCCTTAACACCCAGTTTCAAAAGTGTCCAAGTCAACAGTTCTAAGACTCCATACAAATCCAATGTCCAAGTCTCATTTGAGACTTAAAGCAATCTTCTATCTGTAAGGTCCTATAAAATAAAAACTAAATAAATTAACGAATAATCCCAGAATAAGCATTCATGTCCCCAAAGGGACAGCAAGGACTTGCCAGGCCAAATCAAGACTGAGACCTAGTAGGACAACGTGGTCATATCGCCAGAGGACAGACATCAAACAGTGCAGCTCCACAACAGCGTCTGGAGCTCTCGAGGGAGTCATCTGCCCTTTAACAGCTTCTGTGTCCCTGCCTCTAGTTAGCCAGTTTGTCCTGGGGATGCCCGGTCTCTGCCTGTCTCTGCCTGCCAGTTTCTATGTGAGTTCTGGAGACCCAACTCCTGAACTCATGCTTGCGTTGCAAATGTTTGATTCAGTGACCCATCACTCTACCCCCGGAGTGTTGAGAGTTCACTATAGTGACTTTTCACTGCCTTGGTTAGGGTTATTCCAACACATTTTCTTTTTAACTTATTTCGAATCAGTTGTGAATGAGATTGTTCCCCTGATATCTTCCGCAGGATGTTTGCGTTTGTATATAAGGAAGCTACTGATTTTTGTACCTTAATTTTGCAACCTGCCATTAGACTGAAAGTCTAATTGTAATCGTTAAATGCAGATATATTGACTCAATCCTTTCTTATACTATTTGCATGTCTTTGGCTTTATTCATATATATCCATATGTATATATTGTTTTGTTTTTGTTTTTCAAGACAGGGTTTCTCTGTGGCTTTGGAGGCTGTCCTGGAACTAGCTCGAACTTACAGAGATCCGCCTGCCTCTGCCTCCTGAGTGCTGGGATTAAAGGCATGCACCACCAACGTCCAGCTTTCTTTTTTATATTTTTAAGATACTTTTTACATACCAGCTCCTGTTTCCCCTCCCTCTCCTTCTCATGTCCCCCCCCACCTTTCCCTCACTTCACCCCACATCCGCTCCTCAGAGAGGGTAAGGCCTCCCATAGAGTCAAAGGTCAATGAAGTCTGTCCCATCATCATGTTGAGGTAGGATGAACCCCGCCCCCCATCTCTAGGCTGAGCAAGGTATTTCTCTATAGGACATGGACTCCCAAAAAGCCAGTTCATGCACCTGGTCCCATTGCTAGTGGCCCCACAAACTTCCCAGCCGTCCATTGTCACCTACATTCAGGGGATCCAGTTCAGTCCAGCTGCCAGTTGCAGTCAGTGAACTCCTACTATCTCGGGTCAGCTGTTCCCCCATCATGGTCTTGATCCCTTTGCTCATATTATCGCTCCTCCCTCTCTTTGACCTGACTCCCGGAGCTCAACCTAGGGGCTAGTTGCATGTAGATCTCTGCGTCTATTTCCATCAGTTACTGAATGAAGGTTCTGTGTTGACAATTACACTAGTCCCAATCTGATTACAGGGGAAGGGCAGTTTAGGCACCGTCTCCACTATTGCTTAGAGTTTCATCTGGGATTATCTTTGTGTATTCCTGGGAATTTACCTAGTGCTGGGTTTCTTACTAATCCCATGATGGCTCCCTCTATCAAGATATTTCTTTCCTTGCTCTCCCTGTCTGTCATCCCTTTCCCTCATGTTCCCCTTCTCACTCTTGTTCTCTCCTCCTTTCTCCTCTTCCATCCTCTCCCTCCCTCCCATGCTCCCAATTTGCTCAGGAGATCTTGTCTGTTTCCCCTTCCTAGGCAGATCCACGTATGTCTCTCTTAGAGTCTTCTTTGTTACCTGGCTTCTCTGGGGTTGTAGACTGTAGGCTGGTTATGCTTTGCTTTATGCCTAATATCCACTTATGAGTGAGTATATCCCATATTTGTCTTTCTGGGTCTGGGTTACCTTTCTCAGGATGTGTTTTTGTCTAATTCTGTGCATTTGCCTGAAAATTTCAAGATGTCATTTCAAGATTTTTTTTACAGCTGAGTAGTACTCCATTGTGTAAATAAATGTACCACATTTTCTTTATCTATTCTCTGGTTGTGGGGCATCTAGGTTGTTCCCAGGTTCTGACTATTACAAGTAATGCTGCTATGAACATAGTTGAGCAAATGTCCTTGTGTTGTGAGTGTGCATTCTTTGGGTATACGCCACCCCCAAAAGTGGTATTGCTGGGTCTTGAGGTAGATGGATTCACAATTTACTGAGAAACTGTCATTGTGGTGATATATTATTTATGATTTATTAAAGTTTACCTGAGTATTTAGAAAACAAAGTCAGCCACAAGTCACAGAAGTCAGGCACATACCTTTAATCCCAGCAGCCAGAAGGAAGGAAGTAGAGGTACACATTTTTAATCCTAGGATTCAGGATTAAAAAGTAGACTGATCTTTGTGATTCTAAGGCCACCCAGATCTATACAAGATTGATCCAGTCCTAAAGAGAAACAGCTCACACAAAAATGCTCTCAGCACCTGGGATCACACCCAGTTAATCCCAGTATTAGGGAGGTATGTAAGACAGGAGCAAGGTCTCAGTATCAGACATTCATTCTCCAGTCACATTGAAGATAGAAAGACATAGAAGTCTCAGGATTTTCCAGTCATGCTGAGGAGAGGCAGCAGGATCAGCCCTTTCATCCTGAGGTAGAGTAAGAGCTAGAGACGGGTTATTTTGCTTTTCTGATCTTCTGTTTGAATCTTGAACCCCAATATCAGTCTCTGGGTCATTTATTTGTCATGCAACATGTCATACTGATTTCCAAAGCACTGTACAAGTTTTCCCTCCCACCTGCAATGCAGGAGTGCTTCTTTTACATCACGTCCTCTCCAGCATAAGCTGTAACCAATGTTTTCCGTCTTGGCCATTCTGACAGGTGTAAGATGGTATCTTAGAGTTGTTTTGGCTTGCATTTCTCTGATGGCTAGGATGTTAAGCAATTCTTTAAATGTCTTTCAGTCATTTGAGTTTCTTCGGTTGAGAACTCTCTGTTTAGCTCTGTAGCTCATTTTCAAATTGGATTATTTAGTATTTTGGTATCTGGTTTCTTGAGTTCTTTTTATATTTTGGAGAACAGCCCTCTGTGGAGTTGCTAAAGATCTTTCCCCATTCTGTAGGGAGTCATTTTGTCTGGTTGACTATGTCCTTTGCCTTACAGAAGTTTCTCAGTTTCAAGAGGTCCCATTTATTAATTGCTCTCATTGGCTGTGCTACTGGTATTTTATTTGGGACATGTTCTCCTGTATCAATGCATTAAAGGCTACTCCCACTTTCTCTTCTATGAGGTTCTGTGTGGTTGGATTTATGTTGAGGTCTTTAATCCACTTGGGCTTGAATTTTGGGCATGGCAACAGATGATTTATTTGCATTCTTCTACTTGCTGACCTCCAGTTATGCCAGCACCATTTGCTAAAATGCTTTCTTTTTTCCATTGTATAATTTTAGCTTTTTTGTCAAAAATCAAGTGTTCATAGGTATATGGATTAATATCAGAGTCTTCAATTCAATTCCATTGGTCCACCTGTCTGATTTTATGCCAATACCAAGCTGTTTTCATTACTTTAGCTCTATAATAGAGCTTGAAGTCAGGTATGGTGATGCCTTTAGAAGTTCCTTTATTGTACAAGATTGTTTTGACTATCCTAGGTTTTTTTTATTTTTCCATATGTAGTTGAGTATTGTTCTTTCGCGGTCTGTGAAGAATTCTGATGGTGACTGCATTGAATCTGTAGATTGCTTTTGGTAAGATTGCCATTTTTACTATGTTGATCCTACCTATCTAAGAGCATGAGAACTCTTTTAATTTTCTCATATCTTCTTTAATTTCTTTCTTTAAAGACTTAAAGGTCTTATCATACAGGACTTTCAGTTGTTTGGTTAGAGTTACCCCAAGATATTTTATGTTGCTTATGGCTATTGTGAGGGGGATGTTTTTCTGATTTTGTTCTCAACCCTTTTATTATCCGCATATAGAAGGGCTACTGATTTTTTTTTAGTTAAATCTTGTATCCTGCCACATTACTGAAGGTGGTTATCTACCATAGGAGTTCCATGGTAGAATATTTGAGGTCACTTATGCAAATTATCATGTCATCAGCAAATGACGAAAGTTTGACTTCTTCCTTTCCAATTAACCCCTTGATTTCCTTTTGTTGTCTTATTGCTCTAGCTAGAACTTCCAGTAATATATTGGACATATTACTGGAAAAAGTGGACAACCTTGTCTTGTTCCTGATCAGTGTGATCACTTTGAATTTCTCTCCATTTAGTTTGATGTTGGCTGTTGACTTACTCTATATTGCCTTTATTATGATTAGGTATATTACTTGCATCCCTGCTCTCTCTAAAACCTTTTTCAGAATCTAATGAGATTATCATGTGGCTTTGTTCTTTCAGTTTATATGTATGGTGTATTACATTGATGGATTTTCCTATGTTGAACCATCCCTGCTCTCTGTGATGAAGCCTACTTGATCATTTTGGATGATTTTTCTGATGTTTCTTGGATTTGGTTTGCCAGTATTTTATTGAGTATTTTTACATCTATGTCATGAGGTAGATTGATCTGTAATTTTTCTTAGTTGCATCATTGTGTGGTTTTGGTATCAGGGTAACTGTAGTCTCATAAAAAGAGTTTGGCAATGACACTTCTGCTTCTCTTGTGTGGAACAATTTGAGGAGTATTGTACTAGCTTTTCTTTGAAATTGCAGTAGGATTCTGCACTGAAACCATCTGGTCTCCTTTTGGTTGGGAGACTTGTGAGTCTGGTTGTATTTCCTTAGGGTTTATTTAAATTGTTTATCTGGTCTTGATTCAATTTTTGTATGTGGTACTTATCCAGAATATTGTCTATTTCCTTTAAATATTCCAATTTTATGGAGTACAGGTTTTTGAAGTAAGATCTGATGATTCTTTGGATTTCCTCAATGTCTGTTGTTATGTCCCATTTTCATTTTTTATTTTGTTAATTTGGATATTATCTTTCTTGCTTTTTGGTTAGTTTGGATAAAGGTTTGTCTATCTTGTTGATTTTCTTGAAGAATCAACTCTTTGTCTCATTGATTATTTGTATTGTTTTCTTTGTTTCTATTCTATTGAATTCAACCCTCAGTCTGTTTATTTCCAGCCTTCTACTCCTTCTAGATGAGTTTGCTTCTTTCTGTCCTAGAGCTTTCAGTTGTTCTGTTAATTCACTGGTGTGGGATATTCCAGCTTCTTTACGTACCTGATCTCTCCTCTTAGCACTGCTTTCGTTGTCCTATAGGTTTGGACATGCTGTGTAGTCACTTTCATTGCATTTTAGGAAGTCTTTAATGTCTCTTTTTATTTCCTCCTTGACCCAGTGGTGATTCAACTGAGCATTGTTTAATTTCTGTGAGTTTGTGAGCTTTCTGCAATTGGTGTTGTTGAATTCTAACCTTAAGCCATGGTGATCTGATAATATACAGGGTTTATTCCCTTTTTTTTTTTTTTTGGTATCTGTTGAGGTTCCATGAGGTGCTGAGAAGAAGGTATATTCTTTTGTGTTTGGGTGGAATGTTCTGTAGATATCTGTTAAGTCCATTTGAATCATAATATCTGTTAGTTCCTTTATTTCTCTGCTAAGTTTCTGTCTGGTAGAGCTGTTCATTGGTGAGAGTGAAGTGTTGAAGTCTCCCACTATTAGTGTGTAGGGTTTGATGTATGATTTAAGTTTTAGTAATGTTTCTTTTACAAATGAGGGTGCCCTTATGTTTGGGGCATGAATATTCAGATCTGGGACTTCATCTTGATGGACTTTTCCTGTGACAAATATGAAGTAACCTTCTCCATCTCTTTTGATTAATTTGAAGTCTATTTTGTTAGATATTAGGATAGCTACACAAGCTTGTTTCTTCGGTCCATTTGATAAGAAAATCTTTTCCCAACCCTTAACTCTGAGGTAATGTCCATTTTTGAAGTTGAGCTGTGTTTCTTGTATGCAGCAGAAGGATAGATTTTGGTTTTTTACAGTCAAATTGATTTCATTGATATTAAGGAATAATAATGATCAGTGATTGCTAGTTGCTATTATTTTTGTTTTTGTTGTTGTTGGTAGTGTTGTGTGTATTTTCCCTTCTTTGGGATTTAGGGATTATCTATTGCCTGTGTTTTTGTGAGTGTGGCTAACTTCCTTGGGTTGTAGTTTTCCTTCTAGTACTTTCTGTAGGGCTGGATTTGTGGGTAGGTATTGTTTTATAATGTGTATTCTTCCCTCCAGCTGCCTGGGTCCTGCTGCTGTCTCTGCCCCCAAATAACACACAAGACACTATATTAATTATGATGTTGTTGGCCATTGCTATGATTACTTAATGGCTAGCTCTGATTTAATCACTAACCCATAATTACTAATATATATTTTATAAGGTCTTATCTTACGGAAGACACAGCCTCATGCTTCCTCTCTTCCCGGGATCACATGGTGACACTCTACTCTTGACTACATTTCCCAGAATCCTCCTCAACTCATAGTTCCACTTATCTTGCTTCTCTATTGGTCAACAGTGATTTATTTATCAACCAACCAGACAAACATATATACAGAAGGACTTCTCCATCATTGCTTAAATCTGGTTTTATCATGGAATATCTTTTTTCCCTCTGTCTATCGTGATTGAAAGCTTTGCTGGGTGTAGTAGTCTGGGCTGGCATCCATGGTCTCTTAGTGTCTGTATAATTGCCTTTGGCTTTCATTGTTTTCATTAAGAAGTTGGGTGTAATTCTGATAGGTCTGCCTTTACATGTTACCTGGCCTTTGCAGCTCTTAATATTCTTTCTTTACTCTGTATGCTTACTATTTTGATATTTATGTGGCAAGGGGACTTTTTTTGGTCCAGTTTATTTGGTATTCTGTAAGCTTCTTGTACTTTCATAGGCATGTCCTTTCTAGGTTGGGAAAATTTTCTTCTACGATTTTTGTTGAATATATTTTCTGTGCCTTTGAGCTAGGCTTCTTCTCCTTCTATCGCTATTATTCTTAGATTAGGTCTTTTCATGGTGTCCCAGATTTCCTGTATACTTTGTGTAAAGAATTTGTTGACTTTAACATTTTCTTTGACTGATGAATCTATTTCCTCTATTGTATCTTCAATGCCTGAGAGTCTCTCTTCCATCTCTTGTATTCTGCTGTTTGTGCTTTGTGCTTGCATTTGTTGTTCCTGATCATTTACCCAGATTTTCCATTTCAAGAATTCCCTCAGTTTGTTTTTTCTTTATTGCCTCTATTTCAGTTTTTAAGTCTTTAACTGTTTCCTTCACCTGTTTGATTGCTTTTTTTGGTTTTCTTCAAAGGATTTGTTTATTTATTCCAATTTTTTGTTTGTCTTTTCCTCCATTTCTTTAAGGGAATTTTTCATTTCCTCTTTAATGGCCTCAGTAATCTTCATAAAGTTATATCTAAGGCCGTTTTCTCTTGCTTCATCTGCTTTAGGATGCTCATGTCTTGCTGTTGTAGAACCACTAATTACTGGTGGTACTGTATTGCTCTTTATGCTGTTCAGTGTATTCTTGTACTATTGTCTACCCATATTTTCCTCCAGTGATACAGGTGGAGCTGTGCTCCAGGAGTCACTCTTCTTCCTCCTGGTGCAGTCGGTCATATTCTTTCCCCCACAGCAACTTCTCCAGATCCTCCTATCTACTCACCCCCATTTCATACTTCTTCCTTACTTAAACAAACATCTAAACCACACCAAATAAACAAACAAGAGCACGTGCATACACACACACACACACACACACACACACACACACACAGAAAGATCAGCAGCAACAACGATTACAGAATGAAAAACCACAACAAATAAAACAAACATATAAAACACACATGGAGTCCATTTTTGTGTTGGTCAAATCTCTACCACTTCTGCTTCTTAATGCTGGATTTTGCTTAGTTTGAGCTTTTGCAAGATGGGAGTATAGAATAAGCCTTGACTTTTTATTACTGAAGGACAGCCCATGTTTCCTTCACTCTCTGACTCTGTGTCTTCAACACCTTTACATCAATTTTCTGCACCCCAGTAAGGAAAGCATGCGTGATCTCATTATGAAAACAGTTAGTGCAGATGGAGTCACTGCAGGCCCTGCTGAGCAATCTGATAAAAAAGTTTAGGTCTTGCTGCATGAATCCTTTGATTATGGGTGCTTTCCCAACCTTCTTGGTATAAAGCCAAACAATCCTATTACCTGTGTTCGAGATAGTCTAGTCTTTTAGAGGCTGCATCGTAGGAAAGCCTATGGTAGTCTGTCACCTTCTCTAGAAGACGAATGCTTGCCTGCATGTGTATATGTGCAGTGTGCCACGGGCATGCAATGCACTGGAGGCCAGAAGAGGGCACCCAATCACCTGAAACTTGAGTTACAGAAGTCTATAAGCAGCCAGGTGGGCACTGGGAACTAAACCTGGTCCTCTGCAAGAGCAGCCAGTGCTCCTAACCTCTGAGCCACCTCTCCAGCCACTGAGCTCTTTTTCTTTCCAAAAGGAGTCTTTTTGATATTATTTCTGTTTTGGTCTAACTGCTTTGATATATCTGCTTAAATTGTTTATCAAATCTTGGTTTAATTTGGTCACATCAATCATTCTCTCATAAATTACTAATTTAGTGAAGTATATGTTTTAACGTTTTCTGAGTCTTACTGGTATTTGTTATAATGGCTCCCTTAACTCTGATTTTACTAATTTGAGTCTCTTTCATTTTTATTAAAGTGTGTGTTTGTGTGTTTGTGTGTGTGTGTGTGTGTGTGTGTGTGTGTGTGTGTGTGTGTGTGTGTGAGTGTGTGGTACCATGGTGTCTTGTAGAGGCTAAAGGACTATGTGCAGCAATCGATTCTCTCCCATCACCCTATCATGTATGGGAATCAAACTCAGGTCTTCAAGCTTGGTGGCAAATGACTTTACCTGCCCAGACATCTCTCTGGCTCTTAACTGGTGCATGTGTTTTTGCTCTCTTGGCTTTTTTGACTCTTACCCACCACCCAGATTCCCAGATGAATCACACATGGAGGCTCATTCTTAGTTATGAATGCCTGGACTTACCATGACTTATTTCTTGCCAGCTTTTCTTAAATTATCCCACCTATCTTTTGCCTCTGGGCTTTCATCTTTCTCCTCTGTAAATCTTAACTTTCACTCTTACTCCACGGATGACTGGGTAGCTGGCCCCTGAAGTCCTCCTCTCCTTGGTCTCTCGTTGCCCCTCCCTCTTCCTTGTTTCTCCTTCTATTTATCCTCTCTGTCTGGCAGCCCCACCTATCGTTGTTCCTGCCTCGCTATTGGCCATTCAGCTCTTTATTAGGACCATCAGGTGTTTTAGACAGACAAAGAATCACAGCTTCACAGAGTTAAGCAAATGCAGCATCAACAAGTCACACACCTTAAAATAACATTCTACAACATTTCCCCTTTTTTGTCTAAATAAAAAGAAAGATTTTAGCTTTAACATAGTAAAATATGCAACAAACAGTTATCAAGTAAGAATTAATTTACAATATTCTGTCCATTTGCATTTAGCAAAGTCAGAGATACTTACTGAATCCAAAGTTTCATTCCTTAACTTACTTTCTATCATATCTAAGAAAAACCGCAACTATAATTATCTAGTTTTCAACTCCATCAAAGGCACCAGAAGGATATATTGTTATTTAAGTAAACAAAAAGTACATTGCAAATGACTTGCAACAACTCCAGAAATGACAGAAACATCTGACTGCCTGTACAGCCACTCAAAGTTCCTTTGCAACATTGGGGCATCCATCTTCAGCTCATAGGCCCCTTGTATCTGGCAGACTTTTTAATGAGGTAGAACATTGGAAAGACTGTCCTGCCTATATTGGCAATTTGTCAGTCACTTTCCTCTGTGTCCTGCAGAATGCCTGGCAGTTTCTTCTGGGAAGCAGGAACCCTGACCATCCTGCCTTGAAGTTTGCTTTCAATAACTAAATGGCTAGCCTTGCCACATTGAAAGCAAACTTCATAAGAAGTTTCTTCAATGCCCATCATCTCCTCAGTAAATTGGTGCTGCCAGGAGCAGATGTGTCTCATTGTCATAAAAATCTCTAAGTTAAGAAAATATTTTAAATGTCATATTCTGTAAGTCTTTGAAAAGTTTGAAGACCACGTGTCTATATAAAATATATTTCTATGTGATCTTAAAAGCATTTGTAACATATCGACAAATTTGACTATCATAGATGACTAACTATGATACTGAACTGTGTTTCTTGATTATTCAAAATAGATCCTAATAATAGTTTTCTAACACTGGAATTTTACCTGATGTTTTCAAATGAACTGCCTAGGTACACTACTTTAAAGAAGAGAGAAAGCATATATATATATATATATATATATATATATATATATATATATATATATAAACAAAAATAACCTTAAGTCAGAATCAATATGCAAAAATCCTTTACACAAGAGTAGAAATATATATACAGCATGTTGCAACAAAAAAGACCTTAAATTTGTATCAGTATACAAAAGTCATTTAAACAAGAGTGGACACATACCTACAGTGTAAAAATATTGACTTTTGAATTTGTATCCATATACCAAAACCCATGCCAAAGCAAAATATCTGAGACTAATAGTCGTTTTTTTAAATTTTATGTTCCCCTAAATTATAACAAACACTCACGATCCACAAAATAACCAAAGACCACCCACACCCGCTTTCTCGTGGGAATGTGGGTGCTATTTTTCTCTAGACTGCTTCCTGCTGAATGTGGGGGACATATCCTTAAGGTCCCTGAGAAAACTGGAGGTAATGACCAAGTCCTGGGAAGACCAGCTATAACCGTTGTTGACAGATATCACCTGTCAAACCAGATGCATATCAACCTGGAACAAATCCACAGCCTGTTGTTTTCCCATGGAAACAAAAGCAAAACCGCTGCTCCAAAACATTTTTGATTTCCACTTAACAAGTACATTTTTTGATTTTTTAGGAGTTGAGGCATTCTTAAAATATCTAAGCTGGTTTATTTCCACAGTCCCTCTTCCGGTCCCAGGTTTGTCTCCACAGTCCCTCTTCCGGTCCCAGGTTTATTTCCACAGTCCCTCTTCCGGTCCCAGGTTTGTCTCCACAGTCCCTCTTCCGGTCCCAGGTTTATCTGCACAGTCCCTCTTCCGGTCCCAGGTTTATCTGCACAGTCCCTCTTCCGGTCCCAGGTTTATCTGCACAGTCCCTCTTCCGGTCCCAGGTTTATCTGCACAGTCCCTCTTCCGGTCCCAGGTTTATCTGCACAGTCCCTCTTCCGGTCCCAGGTTTATCTGCACAGTCCCTCTTCCGGTCCCAGGTCTCTCAGCAGCTGTCCTTTGCTTTTCAGCTATCAAAAGATTCAAAGTCAACACAATAGTACACAGAATCCAGACTCCCTGTGTGTTTCCCTTCTTTATGTGGCTTATTATTTTTTATTACTTTAACTCTCTTTTTAAATACTTTATTACTTTTAAACTATTTATTTCTTTCTATGACTGTCCACACTCCTTTTCTTTCTTTCTTAAGCCTATACACATTGTAAAACATACTGGAACCTGTTTAGAGATTGTTTTTCCATCTGGATCTCTTTTCCTGCATATCTCTAGTCTTTTTTGACCACACGAGCAAACTTTGTTTTTTGTTGTTGTTGTTTGTTTTTCGAGACAGGGTTTCTCTGTGGCTTTGGAGGCTGTCCTGGAATTTGCTTTGTATACCAGGCTGGCCTCGAACTCACAGAGATCCACCTGGCTCTGCCTCCCGAGTGCTGGGATTAAAGGCGTGCGCCACCAACACCCGGCACGAGCAAACTTTAAACTGTTAAGCTGCACCTGGGTCCTTTCTGTGCAGTTCTGTCAGCTGTTGTGCGATGTTTTATTCTTTTGGCTTTTTTGAGTGGGGGGCACCACCCAGCTTCCCAAATAAATCACACTCACAGACTTATTCTTAGTTATGAATGCCTGGCTTTAGCTTGGCTTGTTGCTAGACAGTTTTTCTTATCCTAAATTGACTCATCTACCTTTTCCCTCTGGGTTTTTATCTTTCTTGTGTAAGTTTTACTTTCACACTTACTCTGTGGCTGGCTGTTGGGCTGTGTGGCTGGCCCCTGATACCCTTGACCTCTTATTGCTTCTTTTCTTCCTCTTTCCTCCTTTTATTTATACTCTGTCTATCCTTGCTCCTGCCTCTCTATTGGCCATTCGGCTCTTTATTAGAACCATCAGGTGTTTTAGACAGGCATAGCAACCTAGTTTCACAGAGTTAAACAAATGCAGCATAAACAAAAGTCACACACTGTTGAGTGAAGCCTTTTCCTTGCCAGCTGCTTTGGTTTTTCCCCACCAGTCGCCTGGGCTCTGTCGCTTCGTAGTCCCCAAATAACACACAAGACACTGTATTAATTATGAAGCTGTTGGCCTTGCTTGTTTCTTATTGGTTAGCTCTGACTTAAGTATTTACCTCATAATTGTTAATCTAAGTATTTCTCTTACAGGAGAAAGGGGTCCGGACTTCTTACCCCTATGGCAGCTACATCTTGACTCTCTGTGTTTCTCCTTCCCAGAGTCCTCCTGGACTCCTAGTCCCACCTATCTTACTTCTCTATTGGCCAACAGTGATTTATTGGCATATACACAGGACTTCCCCATCAACACACCTTAAAATAATATTCTACAACAGCTGACCTTATTTAACTGGATTTAAAATCACCCAGGAGACACACCTCTACATGTGTCTGTGAGGGCATTTCCATACAAATTTAATTCAAGAGAAAGGATACAATCTGAATGTGAAGACAATGACTGCCTCCCTCCCTGAACCCACCAGTAGTCAGCCAATAGTGCAGCAATGTGGAGTGTGGTACTCTACTTTCCATTTCTATGCTCAGTGGCTATAAAACCAGTCTTGTACAGGCCCAATATAGGCAACCACAGTTGCTGTGAAACTGTGTCTTAGCTACTGTTCTACTGCCATGAGGAGACCCCATGGTCAAGGCAACTCTTACAGAAGAAAACATTTAATTGGGGGCTTTCTTACAGAGTCAGTGGGCTCTTCCAAGCTCAGCATGAGACTAAGTGCTGAAGCTTTACATCGTGATTGGCAGGCAGCAGGGAGAGAGAGAGACAGAGAGACAGAGAGACAGAGACAGAGAGAGACAGAGACAGACAGAGACAGAGAGAGACAGAGACAGAGACTGTGGGCTTTTGAAACCCCAAAGCTCATCCTAGGGACACACTTCCTCCAACAAGGCCACACCTCCTAATACAGAAGCCTATGTACAATTCTCATTCAAAACACTGCAATGACTACCATGACTGTGTCATGCCCAGAACATAGCATGTCATAGCCCTTCTCCCTGTCTTCTCATTCTTATATTCTTTCTGTTCCCTCTTTCCAATATTCCCTGAATCTTAGAAGGAATGGTGTAGGTTTTGTTTAGAGCCAAGCCCTTAGTTGTCACATATTCTCAGCACTGAGAAGTCATTGACTCTCCACATTTACTGAAGTTCATTGTAAAGGGAAGCTTCTCTGGGTACATCTGGCTGGGGATGCAGCATTTATCTACCAATGTAAATAAAAATATTTAGGAGGCAGTTTGGTGTCAGGTCTCTTTAGCTATGCGACTCTAGTAAGTTCTCTCAAAAGGGCCTACAGCCTCTTCAACCATGGGTTTTTGACTGGGTTTACAGAACCAGGCATGGATTGTAGTGTAATAGACTCATTGCTGTGGAGTGAGCCTCAAATCCAATCAGAAAGCGGTTTGTTACTGCCTTAACAGTCATACCACCATCACACCAGTGGGAACTCCTTGCCTGGTGGGTTAGTATTGTACAATTCATAGAGTTCACTTCTGGAAAATTGATGCCTTTTCTCCCCCAACAGCCTGCACAGTGCCTTTCAGCACTATAGAAGTTAGCCAACAGGGAGGAAGTTACCAGCTAAGTTCCAGTTTGATTTCTCAATATCTTGCATCAAAGGTGTGTGATATTGCCTTAGTTAGAGTTTCTATTGATGCAATGAAACATCATAAAGCAGGTTGGAGAGGAAAGGTTTTATTGTTTTAAACTTCCACATTTATGTTCATCAACGAAGAGTGCCAAGACAGGAACTCAACCAGGGCAGGATCCTGGAGGCAGGAACTGATGCAGAGGCCATGGATGGGTGCTGCTTACTGGCTTGCTTCCCAAGGCTTGCTCAACCTGCTTTCTTGTAGAACCCAGGACCACCAGCCCAGGGATGCACCACCCACCACAGGCCCTCCTTCATTGATCACTACATGAGAAAATGCCCTACAGCTGGATCTCATGGAGGCATTTCCTTAATTGAGTCTTCTCCTTTGATGACTCTAGCTTGTGTCAAGTTGACACACAAAACCAGCCAGTACAAATATCTCCAGCAATGTAGTCTTATCAGCTTGTTCTGATGGGTAACCCAGCAGAATGGTGTCTTAGTTAGGGTTTCTATTGCTGTGACATTTAATTGTGTTGGCTTGGATGCAGTTTCAGAGGTTTAGTCCATTATCATCATGGCAGGGAGCATGGTGGCATGCAGGCAGACATGGCGCTGGAGTAGTAGCTGAGAGTCTTATATCTTGCAGACAATAGGAAGTTGACTGACACACTGGTGTCCTGAGCATAAGAAACCAGCCTCCACAATGACACACTTCTTCCAACAAGGCCATACCCACTCCAACAAAGCCACACCTCCTAATAGTGCCATTCCTTATGAGGTTATGGTGACCAATTACGTTTAAACTTCCACATTCCACTCCCTGGACCCCATAATCATGTAACAATATCATAATGCAAAGTGCACTTGGTCCAACTCCAGAAGTCCCCATAGTCAATAACAGTGCCAAAGTTGTTTCAAAGTACAAAGTCTCTTCTAAGACTCATGAAATCTCTTAACTGCAATCCCCTGTAAAATTAAAAAAAAAAAAGATCATATATTTCCAAAGCATAGGGAAGGGAGCACAGCGAGGAAACACTGGACCAAAGCAAGACTGAAAACCAGCAGGGCAAACTCCAAAGTTTGCATCTCCATGTCTGATATTAAAACACTCTTCAGACCCCCAGCTCCATTCAGGTTTGACTGCAGCATAAGCCATGGTTTTTAGGAGCATCATTATCCAGATGAGCATGATAACCCCCTTCTAGATTTTGTCTTTTTTACAGCTTAGAACATTACTAATTTAAGTCAGAATCTGATACCAATTAAATGGTGACAGCTTTGCCAATAACAAGAACATGCTCTTCTGTGGCAAGGACCTTCCAGAGGACCAGCTGCAGCTGTGGCTGAAGGTATTCTGATCCCTACAGAAAGAACTAAAAGGTGACAACTGACAGCATGCTAATTAACATCTCATGGCTGCCTCCCCACAGCTGCTTCCCTCCTTCCTTTGCAAAGTCCTTTTATAAACCCCAAGCAAAAGCAAGGCTGTGGCAACCCATTCCTGGGATCCCTGCTGTAGGATGGGAGCCGTGCTGATCCCAGTAATGGGGTATTCCTACTCATCTACTATTGTTGACAAGGTTCTTTCTTTTTTGTCCTCACCCACTATCTGTGGGCTTCATTCACTGGATTTGTGAGATACAAATGCTGCTGTTGGCTTCCAGCACTGGGAATTTTGATGACCCTTGTGTTTGGGACTCTTGCAGAAACACCAAGCCCACCCTGAGTCTTTTGTCTATATTTGTTAGCATTCAAGGGGGCCACCAGCAGCTCCGTAGAGCTGCTCATCCTGTACCCTTGCTGACCTTTTCGGTGAGGCTGACACAGGCCCCAGCACACTGCAAGGGGTGGGCCCAGCATTCTGGAATTAGTCATATGTCAATTTCCTTTTAAAAACTGCCACAGTTTTAGCTTAGTTTTTGATATATTCATTCATCCATCAGCTTGTGGATCGCGGTGCCTGATTTAACATTCAGACTTGAGCTGACAGCTCTCTCCATAAAGCTACATCTTTTTCAAAATTAAAAGCAAAGACTGTGTTCAGTAATGTATTTTATGTTAAGCATATTCTTCCCTTTCCCCCATGCCACTGGCCCTGTCAGAGGAACAGCAGGTGACAACAGAAGTTCCACGTGTCAGCCCACCAGAGGGAAACTCTCTGATGGGCTAACCTCCCTTTGGCAGAGCCGTGGGACTGTAGACCCTGGGGTGTCTTTTGATTCTGCTGTGACTTTACATGTTTGCTGCAGCTCTTTCTGGTATCTAGCATGGTGTGAGTGGATGTGGGGAGATCTCTACTGCCTGTGACATAGTGTGTTTATCTCTTGAAAACATCCCGTTCTCCTGGGCATTTTTACCTGTGGATTGCCAAGAAGATGACCCCTCCCTAAGCCGTACTGTCTAATTTGATAATAATGTTACCCCGTTTTCTACACATCTTGCTTGCTTGGCAAGCTGGCTGGCATCTCTCTCTGACTCCATCCTTCTTTCCCCCATCATCCTCAGTCTGATCATGCCACCTGTACTTTTTTCCTGGTTATCAGTCAATCAGTGTTAATTATTAACAATGAATGTGTGTGTGTGTGTGTATACACATGTGGTTGTTCATGTATACTCACCCCTGTAATCATTTATGGAAGGCCAGAGGTTCACACATTGGGATATCTTCCTCTGTTGATCTCTACTATAAGCTCACCATTTTGGTACTCTTGTTGGCCAGTGAGCCCCACAAGATGCTCCCATCTTCTCCGTCAAGAGCTGGGGTGACAGGTACTTGCCATAATGTCTGGATTTCAGTGTTGGTGTTGGGATCCACACTCACACTCATGCAGGAAGCCATCTCTCTACCCTCTGGTTCCTTCTTAAAAGTTAGGATGAACAGAAAGTTGACGGTGTCACCACATTTGCCATTCTCCTTATGCTTCCTTCTAACTAATGCAAATGAGGTCAAGTAACAGCAGGTCCCTGGGATTTGTTTGTGGTCCAGGAACAATTAGGGCATGTATTGTCCTAGCAAGGTTGACACTGTGGGCAAAGCAGGCTATGTGCCTCAGCTGCGGATGGCCCAGGCTCTGCAGACTTGAAAAGCGTGGCTTAGTTAGAGTTTCTACTGCAGTGATAAACACCATGATTAAGGGCAACTTGTAAGGAAGGGTTTATTTCAGCTACAACTCTCAGGTCACACTCCATCACTGAGGCAAGTCAAGGCGGGAACCTGGAGTCAGGAGCTGATGCAGAGGCCGTGGGGGAGCGCTGCTTACTGGCTTGCTCCCCATGACTTGCTCAGCCTGTTTCTTATAGCATCCAGGACCACCAGTCCAGGGATGGAACTGCCCACAATGGACTGGGCCCACCTATATCAATCACTAATTAAGAAAATGCCCCAGAGGTTTGTCTATAGCTTGATCTCATAGAGACATTTTCTCAGTTGAGGTTCTCTCCTCTCGGACTCCGGCGTGCATCAAATTGACGTGAAACAGAGCAGTCACCAACTCACCAGTTAAACTGATCTAGAAGAGGTCATCAGATGCCCACAGGGCAAAGGCTAACCAAAAATGCACTGATTGCTGGGGCAGGAACAGCAAATGCACATGAAGGCTCAAGGAAAGCCACAAGTATAGGGAATGTATAAAAGATGAAATTCTGGGGTAAGCCAGGCCTGCTGGGACCACTTGACTTTGCCCTCTTTTGACCACATTTTCACTATAGATCAGCTATGTGCTACCTTCTAGAAACTTCTCTCTCTCTTTGTAGGTGATGGCCACATTACTTCTGCTTCAAACGAATGCCCATCCCTTTCCCCTGACATGCTCCTTCACCCTCATTCAACTCTTGTGTCCCAACCAGACAGCAAGAGAAGACAGGCCTATCCTTAGTCACCACTGCAGCCACACTGGGCTAGCCTGAGCCTTGGGGGCTGGGTTCTTCTATATGTGACGAGAGAGGTTTTTTTTTTAATTCATTTGTTTTTAAGTTTTTTTTTGGTATTTATTTTTTTTTAAATCATTTTTTATTTTAATTTTAAATAGCTTGTTTTACATGTCAACCCCAGTTCCCTCTCCCTCCCCTCCTCCCGCACTCCCCTTCCACCCTCCCTCCCACCCTATTGCCAAATCCTTCCACATAGGGGATATCTAGAGTCTGTCATTTTACACTTGGTAGGGTCAAGGCACTCCCCTAAGAGTCCAGGCTGAGCGAGCATCTCTCTTTGTGCTATAGGCACATGAAGACAGATTGTATACCAGGGATAGACACTGATCCACAGCTCAGAGCCCCATAGGTTGCCCAGGCCTTCTCACTGACACTCACATTTGGGGGGTCCAGATCAGTCCCTTTCTGGCCTCCTCACTGTCGGTCTGGGGTCCAAGAGCACTCCCCTGTTCAGATCAGCTGTCTCTGCTGGTTTTGCCAGCCCATTCTTTGCCAATTTGCTCATCACTCCTCTCTCTCTGTCACTGGGTTCCTTGGGTTCAGTTCAGTGCTTAGTTGTGTGTTTGCCTCTGCTTCCATCAGTCCCAGGATGAAGGCTCCCGGATAGTTATAGACATCAAGTTCATTATCAGGAATGGGCATTTGAGGTGGTCCTTCCACTATTGCTTAGCTTGCCAATTGATGTTATACCTTTAGATCACTCGAGGTCACTCTGGTGCCTGATCTGTCTTCAATCCTATGATTCCCTCTTCCCCCTATTTTACCCCCACCCCCTCAACTTCCTGTTCCCCCATGACCAACTCCCTTCCTCTTTACCCCCTCTTTTCTTCCCAGGTCCCACTACCCCCCCTCGCCCTGTTCCCCATCCATTCAGAGGATCTTGTCTCCATCCTCTTCTCTTGGGTACTATGCATATATGCATATCTTTTAGGTTCTTTCCTGTTTCCCAGACTCTCTATCTGTGGAAGTGCAGACTGGCACTATCCTGATCCATATTTAAAATCCATATATGAGTGAGTACATACCATGTTTGTCTTTTTGCGACTGGGTTACCTCACTCAGGATGGTTTCTTCCAGTGCTATCCATTTCCCTGCGAATTTCAAGATTCCATTGTTTTTTTCTGCTGAGTAATACTCCATTGTGTAAATGTACCACATTTTCTCTATCCACTCTTCAGTTGAGGGGCATCTAGGTTGCTTCCAGGTTCTGGCTATTACAAACAATGCTGCTATGAACATAGTGGAGCAGATGCCCTTGTTGTATGAACCTGCCTCATTTGGATAAATGCCTAAGAGTGGAATTGCTGGGTCTAGTGGTAGATTAATTCCCATTTTCCTGAGGAATCTCCATACTGATTTCCAAAGAGGCTGTATGAGTCGGCATTCCCACCAGCAGTGGAGGAGTGTTTCTCTCTCTCCACATCCTCTCCAGCATAAATTGTCTTCGGTGTTTTTGATTCTAGCCATTCTGACAGGAGTAAGATGGTATCTCAGAGTTGTTTTGATTTGCATTTCCCTGATGGCTAAGGATGTTGAGCACTTTCTTAAGTGTCTCTTGGCCATTTTAGCCTCCTCTACTGAGAATTCTCTATTTATCTCTGTACCCCACCTTTCAAGTGGATCCTTTGGTGTTTTGGAGACTTGTTTCTTGAGTTCTTTGTAAATTTTGGAGATTAGCCCTCTGTCAGATGTAGGGTTAGTGAATATCTTTTCCCATTCTGTGGCCTGCCTTTTTGTCTTTTTGATTGTGTCCTTTGCCTTACAGAAGCTTTTTAGTTTCAGAAGGTCCCATTTGTTAATTGTTGATCTCAGTGCCTGTGCCACTGGTGTTATGTTTAGGAAGTGGTCTCCTGTACCAACTCGTTGAAGAGTATCTCCCACTTTCTCTTCTAAAAGTTTCAGTGTGGCTGGATGTATGTTGAGATCTTTGATCCATTTGGACTTAAGTTTTGTACAAGGCGATAAACATGGATCTATCTGCAGTCTTCTGCATACCATTACCCAGTTATGCCAGCACCATTTGTTGAAGATGCTTTCTTTTTTCCACTGTACAGTTTTAGCTTCTTTGTCAAAAATCAGGTGTTCATAGGTGTGTGGGTTAAAATTAGGGCTTTTGATTCGGTTCCATTGGTCTACCTGCCTATTTTTGTGCCAATACCAAGCTGTTTTCAGGACTATAGCTCTATAATAGAGCTTGAAGTCAGGTATGGTGATGCCTCCTGAAGTTCCTTTATTGTATAGGGATGTTTTGGCTATCCTGGGCCTTTTGTTTTTCCATATAAAGTTGATTAATGTTCTTTCCAGGTCCTTGAAAAATTGTGATGGAATTTTGATAGGGATTGCATTGAATCTATAGACTGCTTTTGGCAAGATTGCCATTTTTATTATGTTGATCCTATCAATCCAAGAGCATGGGAGATCTTTCCATTTTCTGGTATCTTCTTTGATTTCTTTCTTCAAAGACGCAAAGTTCTTGATATACAGGTCTTTTACTTCCTTGGTTAACATTATCCCCAGATATTTGATGCTGTTTTTGGCTATTGTAAAAGGTGATGTTTCTCTGATTTCTTTCTCAGTCACTTCATCATCTGTATATAATAGGGCCACTGATTTTTTTGAGTTTACCTTGTATCCTGCCACATTGCTGAAGGTGTTTATCAGCTCTAGGAGTAACCTTGCGGAGTTTTTTGGGTCACTTATGTAAACTATCATATCATCTGCAAATAATGAAAGTTTGACTTCTTCTTTTCCTATTTGTATCCCCTTTATCTCCTTTTGTTGTCTTATTGCTGTAGCTAGAACTTCAAGTACAATATTGAAGAGATATGGAGAGAGTGGACAGCCTTGTCTTGTTCCTGATTTTAGAGGAATTGCTTTGAGTTTCTCTCCATTTAGTTTGATGTTAGCTGTTGGTTTACTGTATATTGCTTTTATTATATTCAGGTACGTTCCTGTTATCCCTGATCTCTCTAGGACCTTTATCATGAAGGGGTGCTGGATTTTGTCAAAGGCTTTTTCAGCATCTAGTGAGATGACCATGTGGTTTTTCTTTCGCAGATTGTTAATATGGTGGATTACATTGATAGATTTTCTAATGTTGAACCATCCCTGCATTCCTGGAATGAAGCCTACTTGATCATGGTGGATGATTTTTCTGATGTGTTCTTGAATCCGGTTTGCAAGTATTTTATTGAGTATTTTTGCATCAATGTTCATGAGGGAAATTGGTCTATAGTTCTCTTTCTTAGTTGTGTCTTTGTGTGGCTTGGGTATCAAGGTAATTGTAGCCTCGTAGAAAGAGTTTGGCAGTGAGCCTCCTGCTTCTATAGTGTGGAATACTTTGACGAGTATTGGAATGAGCTCTTCTTTGAATTTCTGGTAGAATTCTGCACTGAAGCCATCTGGGCCTGGGCTTTTTTTGTTTGGGAGACTTTTGATGACTGCTTCTATTTCATTAGGGGTTATAGGTCTGTTTAGATTATTTATCTGTTCTTGATTTAGTTTTGGCAAGTGATATCTATCCAGGAAATTGTCCATTTCCTTTAAATTTTCAAATTTTGTGGAGTACAGATTTTCAAAGTATGCCCTGATGATTCTCTTGATTTCCTCAGAGTCTGTTGTTATGTCCCCTTTCTCATCCCTGATTTTGTTAATTAGCATGTTCTCTCTCTGTCTTTTGGTTAGTTTGGACAGAGGTTTGTCTATTTTGTTGATTTTCTCAAAGAACCAACTCTTTGTTTCATTGATTCTTCTCAATGTTTTCCTGGTTTCTACTTGATTGATTTCAGCCCTCAATTTGATTATTTCCTGGCGTCTGCTCCTCCTGGGGAGTTTGCTTCTTTTTGTTCTAGAACATTCAGCTGTGCTATTAATTCTCTAGTATGACTGTTCTCCAGTTTTTTCATGTGGGCACTTAGTGCTATAAACTTTCCTCTCAGCACTGCTTTCAAAGTGTCCCATAAGTTTGTGTATGTTGTGTCTTCATTCTCATTGAAATCGAGGAAGTCTTTAATTTCTTTTTTTATTTGTTCCTTTACCCAGGGATGGTGCAATTGTGCATTGTTCAATCTCCATGAGTTTGTAGGGTTTCTGCGATTTGTGTTATTGTTGAATTCTAATGTTAATGCATGGTGGTCTGATAAGATGCAGGGGGTTATTCCAATTTTTTTGTATCTGTGGAGATTTGCTATGTTTCCTATTATGTGGTCAATTTTAGAGAAGGTTCCATGTGGTGCCGAGAAGAAGGTATATCCCTTTGTATTTGGGTGGAATGTTCTATAGATGTCTGTTAAACCCAGTTGGGTCATAACTTCTATTAATTCTTTTGTTTCTTTGTTAAGTTTCTGTCTGGAGGTCCTATCTAGCGGTGAGAGCGGAGTGTTGAAGTCTCCTACTATTAGTGTGTGAGATTTTATGTGCATTTTGAGCTTTAGTAATGTTTCTTTCACGAATGTAGGTGCCTTTGTATTTGGGGCATAGATATTTAAAATCGAGACTTCGTCTTGATGTATTTTTCCTTTGATGAATATGAAGTGCCCTTCTTCATCTCTTTTGATTGATTTTAATTTGAAGTCTAATTTGTTAGATATTAGGATTGCTACGCCCGCTTGTTTCTTGGGGCTGTTTGATTGGAAGATCTTTTCCCAGCCCTTTACTCTGAGATAACGTCTGTCTTTGGTGTTGAGATGTGTTTCTTGTATGCAGCAGAAGGAAGGGTTCTGTCTTCGTATCCATTCTGCTAGTCTGTGTCTTTTTATAGGTAAGTTGAGGCCATTGACATTGAGGGATATTAATGACCATTGATTGGTGGATCCTTGTTTGCGCTTGATTTATTGTTAGTGAAGTTATTTTGTGTAGTTTCTCCTCCCTTTTTCTTTTAGTGTTTTGTAAAGTATGATTCTATATTGCCTGTGTCTTTGTGAATGTAGTTATCTTCCTTGGCTCTAGGTTTTCCTTCTAGCATTTTCTGTAGAGCTGGATTCATGGATATGTATTGTTTAAATCTGGCTTTGTCATGGAATATTTTGTTTTCTCCATCTATGGTAATTGAGAGCTTTGCTGGATATAGTAGTCTGGGCTGGCATCCTTGTTCCCTTAGCGTTTGTAGGACATCTGACCAGGATCTTCTGGCTTTCATCGTTTCCATTGAGAAGTCAGGTGTAATTCGGATAGGTCTGCCTTTATATGTTACTTGGCCTTTTTCTTTAGCTGCTCTTAATATTTTCTCTTTGCTCTGTAGGTTTGATGTTTTGATTATTATATGGCGAGGTGACTTCTTTTTCTGGTCAAGCCTATTTGGTGTTCTGTAAGATTCTTGTACTTTCATAGGCATATCTTTCTTTAGGTTAGGGAAGTTTTCTTCTATGATTTTGTTGAATATATTTTCTGTACCTTTAAGTTGAAGTTCTTCACCTTCTTCTATACCTATTATTCTCAGGTTTGGCTTCTTCATGGTGTCCCATATTTCCTGGATATTTTGTGTTAAGGATTTGTTGGTTTTGAGATTTTCTTTGGTTGACGATGCTATGTCCTCTAATGAGTCTTCAACACCTGAGATTCTCTCTTCTATCTCTTGTATTCTATTGGTGATGCTTGCATCTGTAATTCCAGACCGTTTACCGAGCTTTTCTATTTCCAAGCATCCCTTCATTCTGTGTTTTCTTTATCGTTTCTATTTCAGCTTTCAATCCTTCAACTGTTTGAGCTGTTTCCTTAATTTTCTTGGTTGTTTTTTCTTGGTGCTCTTTAGATTCTTTGAGAGATTTGTTTATTTCTTGAATTTTTCCCCCCATTTCATGGATTTTTTTGTTTGTTTTTTCTTCTATTTCTTTAAGGGATTTCCTCGTTTCTTCTTTGAAGCTCTCCATCATCTTCATGAAATAATTTTTAAGGTCTGTCTCCTCTTCTTCATCTATGTAGTGCTTTTCAGGTCTTGCTGGTGTTGGATCCCTGGATTCTGGTGGGGTCGTGTTGGTGTTTCTATTGCTGAGTGATCTCTTATTCTGTCTTCTTCCCATCTCTTCTTCCAGTGGGTGCTGGTGGGGGCTTTCTGTCTCCACTGGTCTCCTTCCTTACTGCAGCTGAAGCTGAAGCTGGCCTCGCTGGGGTTGGGGTCTTGGAGGGGCTGATCTCTTTCCTGTGTGGGCTGCTCTTCTGAAGCTGGGCTCGCTGGGTTGGGGTCTTGGAGGGGCTGATCTCTTTCCTGTGTGGGCGGCTCTTCTGAAGCTGGGCTCGCTGGGTTGGGGTCTTGGAGGGGCTGATCTCTTTCCTGTGTGGGCGGCTCTTCTGGAAGCCGGGAGCGGCCCCGAAGATGGAGAGGGATGGGTGATGGGCGGGTGGTCCCAGCCTGGGACCCAATCTCACCTGAAGCTGGGCTCGCTCTGTTTTTAAGTTTTTAAGACTAACTTATTTCATGTGCATGCGTGTTTTGTGTGAACATGTGATTCTACTCCATGTGCATGCAATACTTACAGAGGCCAGACAAGAGCATCAAGTCCTCTGGGATGGGAGTTGTAGGTGGGTGCTCACTGCCGTGTAGGAACTTGAATAGAAGAGCTGCCGGTGATTTTAAGCCATTGAATCATCCCTTCAGCCTCAGTCAAAGAAATCTAGAGGGGAAGATAGGTGACCCTGAGCTCCAGTCTAAGCCCACCAGGAACTCCATACATGGATTAATCTAAAATCCTCTTAACCTCTTCTAATCTGCCGAGGGGCAAAGGCTGGATCAGACCTTCACCCAAAGCATGTGGCCCGAGGACCTTACACCACGGACGCTAGGATGAGCTATGGGTTCGTTCCATCATAGCCTCCAGGAACTGAATCTTGAAGATGCTCACAAAGCTCTGGGGTGGCCTCTGTCACTTCTGAGAGCCCTGCAGCCTGCGACTCTCTGATTTTGGCCAGCAGCCTCTGCCACAGGTATCCGGGATGCTGGGATGGGTCAGGGATGCATTAGTGCCTCATTGTTTGAAGGCCTATGGATACTCTGGCCTCAGTAGCTCCAGCCAGGTACAGGGTGAAGGCCACTGTCCTGTGTGCACAAGGCCACTGGGGACAGGAAGCTTTTTCAGAGCAGGGTAGAGTTCACATGGAAGATGCTGGTCCTTCCCAGAACAGTTTCCCTGAGTCTGGCTTCTGAGTTTCCATCAGAGGGGCCAGGGTACATTTTCCGTTGAGGATTTTGGAGGAACCCCACCATGTATGCATCCTCTCTGATCTGAAGGACATCCATCTGAGCCTTTAGGCTCCACTGGTGTTGTCTTGGCACAAATCTGAAGCCAGGGCTTGTGTCCAGTTATGATGGGAAATGTCATTCTGTAAATCTGTCTATCTTACTAGTTGTTGAATAAAGCACTGTTGGCTAATAGGGAAGCAAGATAGGTGGGACTAGGAGTCAAGGACGATTCTGGGAAAGAGAGGCAGAATCAGACACCATGTAGGCCACCAGAGGAGTAAGAGGTCCGGACCCTTTTCTCTGGTAAGAGAAATACTTAGATTAACAATTATGGGTTAAATACTTAAGTCAGATCTAGTCAGTAAGAAACCAAGCAAACAGACAACAGCTTTATAATTAATATAGTGCCCTGTGTGTTATTTGGGGGTTCAGACAGCATGGCAGGGCCCAGGCGACTGGCAGGGAAAACTACACTCTACACAGTTATATCTGTTTGTGTATTCAGATATAACTATCTGGGAGGTAGCAATGTCCTATCACCATCTGATAGGACCCATGGCTACAGAAGCTCCACTGTCCTACAGCGTCTTACTATGAATTTCTCAGTATGCCCGCTACCTTTAGCATACTGTCTGGAGCTTGCATCTGCCTGCCCTGCTTATGAAGCAGTACAGGCCCCAGGCTGTTGCTGTGGAGCTCACAATCTGCCCCAAAGGTAACTCTGGGGATGGCCTTACCCTCATTCTCTGAGACAAGGCAACTGAGTGCTTTATGAGTCAGGTTGTGTCCAGGAACCCCCTTGCCTGGTGTCTAGTGAGGCCTTTGCTTTCCCCTGTTTGGCCCATCCCCAGAGGAGACCTAGTTTTGCTACTTAGGGGGATGTGGGGTGAAGGCCAGGAAGTCAGTCTGGGGATGGAGCAGTCTTCCACTGCAATCATTAGGGGATAGGTCTCGGCTGCTCTGCAGAAGGACGAGGATGCGGTGGTGGTAGGTGGCCTCCTATTACACTCATAGGGTCTCAGGGATGGGCAGATGGTGGCCCTGAAGGAAAGAGCTCAGGCCTGAGCAGAATAGCACCTGCTCTGTCTCAAGCTGTCTGTACAGAGAGTCCTGAGTGATGTGGGATGTCCTTCTGTACATTGCTTTTATTGGTTGATGAATAAAGGTGACTTAGCCAGTGGCATGGCAGAATATAGCAAGGTGGGAAACTCAAGCAGAGATACAGGTGAAAGAAGGCGGGATTGAGGAGATGCCATCCATCTGATAAAGGAGAAAACATTTGAGCATTGCTAATAAGCCACAGGCCACGTGGCAGTACACAGATTAATAGAAATGGGTTAAGTTATAAGGGCTGGCAAATAAGAAGCCTGAGCTATTGGCCAAACATTTATAATTAATATTAAGTCTTTGAGTGATTATTTCATAAATGGCTGCCTGACTGGGACAAAAAAAGCTTCCAGCTACACCGGAGGACCCTTGTGTCAACTCAGGGGCACTCTGTAAACACCTCAGAGGTGTTTTGGCCATCAGCCAAGAAGGAAGCACTAAATTGGACCTGGATTGAAACTTGGGTCCTCTTTTAGTCACCTGAAGACTAGGGCTGCTTAATCATAGCCCCCACAGAAAAGTATAGAGTGATGAAAACTGTACCTTACTGTTCTCAGATGTAGCTGCTGCTGAGACCACGGTATCTGTAGCAGCCTTCTCTATTCCTTTCACAGATATTGCTGGCACCCTTCTGAGATGCTGAACCTCTAGCTAACAGACAATCCTAATGTCAGGTTCTCTCACTTGAGAACTTAGTTAAGATCTCTCTACCCCATTCCCTGAATCGTGTCTGCAACCAGAAAGCTTGATTACAGGCTCTTGCCATTAACTTCCCATCCTCAGAGAGCTGTAAGAAGAGAACCCCTGCGTCAGATATGTCCATCAGTGTAATAGCGGTATGAGGGTTATGGGAACAACCAACCACTTTTGAATTGGATTTAAGGATCACTCCACAGGGAATGCTGCAAATCTGTCAAAGGTCCCAGGAGTGAACCTGCCACGATTATTTTACTAACTGAACATAGTATCAAACTGCCCTCTAAACGTATATCTGTAGCACTACTCTGTAGTGCAATTCTCAGATCTCATCAGAGAAGTTTCTACGTGCAGTGGATGATGGTTAGTGCAGCAACGCTCAACGGGTCCAAGTACAGAGAACACGTGACTGAGGAGTTCCCAGACACAGACAGTACACCTATCTCATCCCCGTCTCCAAGACTCAGAGAGCATCACGGAAGAGGGGACAGAAAGATTGAGAGAGGACCAGAGTGAAACAGTGTCTCTTGGACATGACAGGACCAATGAATTCTAAAACAGAGTGGGAAAGGATTCATGAGCCTACGCTGAGGCGCCGCCCCAACAGGACAGTACTGCTGTTCCAGGACATGTTGTGTCCCTGACATTTCCTCTTTCCACATTGATTTCTGTAGTGTGTAGTGATATATTACTTATGATTTATTAAAGCTTGACTGAGGATTCAGAAATTCAAAGACAGCCTCAAGCCATGGAGATCAGGCAGTAGTGATACACACCTCTAATTCCAGCAGCCAGAAGCAAGGTAATGGTACACACCTTTAATCCTAGGACTCAGGATTAAGAGGTAGATGGATTTGTTCTCCAGCCACGCTGAGGAGAGGCAGCAGTCTGCGGCTCGGTGAAGAGCTCGTGGATCAGCCCTTTCAGCCTGAGCTAGAAGTAAGAGCTGGTGGACGGCTGCTTTGCTTTTCCGATCTTCAGCTTGAACCCCAGTATCTGTCTCTGGGTCATTTATTAATCCATGTTACAGTGGTACCTCAGGGTAGGGACAGCAGCAGATTACAGGGACCATCAAGGGTGACAATAAAGGTCTCCTTCAGTGCAGGCAGGGTTCAGACACTGGCTGTGGGGTTTCTGTGTCTGTGCCACAATGCCAATGTTCCTCCATTAAAGGGCCCTGGGGCCGGTTACTTTTGTAAGGAACGACTGGCAGCTGTGTGTTTACACTGATGATGTGACAGCTCCGTGGTATGGTTAGGGGGGTTTATTGCACATGAGAGAGACAGAGAGTGCAGCCAGAGGCATCGGGGGAGTCCAGAGCAGAGAGAGAAAGGCATAGATTCAACATGGCCATCAGACTAGGCCTGGCCAGGAGATAAGCAGGAGGGGACAGGGCAGAAAGGCGGGAGAGCATAGAAGGAGAGAGAATACCCAAAATAGCGGGTTATAAGGAGAATGGGTGGTTGGGGGAAGGGAAGCCCCTCCCAGATGGGGGGGCGTTTAGGGTAGAGGAAGAGGTGAGAAGAACAGGGTGGACTTTGAAATGTGTAACTAGTGCTTGTGATGTGGAGGGATCCAGTATGGGCTTTGGCATGCTAATAGGCACCACGGGTAGCCATCTGTCCCTTCTGCCAGTGAAAAGGGAAATGACTGGTTTGGTAGAGGAAAGCTGCTTTTTCATTAAACACCAGACTCCTCCTGTAGACCGGGTTGAGCCTATTTCTGGATATTTGGACTGCCTTTGGAATTTGGGGAATTGGAGTCTCCTTTGGGCCTTGACACTGTACTGGCTAGGGTTTTTTGTTTGTTTGTCTTTTTGGCAACTTGGCACATGTTGGAAAGAAAGAACTTCAGCTAAGAGAATTGCTCCATCAGATTGGCTGGTAAGCGAGCCTGTGAAGCATTTTCTTGATTAATGATTGATGTGCAAGTGCCCAGCCACCCCTGGGCAGATGTCTTAAAAAGCAAATTAAGCAACTGGCGGACAGCATGCCAAGGATCCTACCTCCTAAGAGGCACTGCCGAAAAGAGTGGGAATTTTAGAAATCCAATGGAAGGATCAGATCCTTATTTCTGTGGAAAAAAACAATTGTTTTATGTAATATTTATAAAAATAAACATTTTACTTCAGTATTCGCTCTAATTAACACATGAGAATGTGATTTCGGTTATGAAGCTTGCAAGTAACTGCTGTTTGAGCGCGCCTGGGGTTGACTGACAGGCAAAGCTTGCCGGCAGGTATTCCCCTGCCTGCTGCATCTTCCTCGGACTGACAAGGAGCTTTTATTACATGGCATGGAAACTGAGTAGCTTTGCCTCTCAGAGATGGCTATTCCTCCTCCAAAAGGCTACAGCAGAGTCTTCACCCGGCAGAAATGAGGGATTCCCTGTGGCTGCATAGATGGGGTCTCCTTCTCTAGGCCCCCCCAGCCTCCAGACTCTAGCCCTCCCCTAGACCTTGTGCCATAAAGCTGAGCTGCATGCAGCAGGTGGTAGCGAGCAGCAGGATACTCAGGTGAGGGTCTCATGAAACTCCCCAGCCCTCCACAGGAGTCGGGTAAACAGTCAACAAGCCCAACGGGGATAATCATTTTGCAATTGGTCATAG
This sequence comes from Mesocricetus auratus, assembly GCF_017639785.1. Classification (NCBI taxonomy): domain Eukaryota; kingdom Metazoa; phylum Chordata; class Mammalia; order Rodentia; family Cricetidae; genus Mesocricetus; species Mesocricetus auratus. Next base: position 10,463,153 of record NW_024429190.1, on the reverse strand, counting down.
TTTATTGATACTAGATGTATTTATATCTTATTTTCTGTAGATTTTGTATAGTTAACTTTTTAACTTTATTTTGATTAACAAATGACGCTTGTGGCCATCATATGAACTAGATGCTCCCTTCCAGGGAGTATTCATGTTTCCATGGTTTCCCTCACACAATGATAAAGCATTAGGGTTGTCTTGAAACTGCTGAATGTTGTTCCAGAAAGCCCAAGTTCCAGAATTATGGCTGCCAACTTAACATCACAATCTTGGATAAAAAAACAATGTCTGCTCTTTGAGTCTTAGTTTCTCTATTTGAAACTGCATACATAAAACATTTGTGTTTCCTACATTAGGAGGTATAATGAGATTCTCCCTGCCAGCCTGGTCCCAGAGCTGCATCAAACCCAAATAACACACAGAGACTCTTAGTTACAATGCTGTCGGCCAATGTCCAGGTCTTCTCATTGTATTAACCCATGACTACTTATATATATATATAAAACTATGATATACCAGTGTGTATATATATTAGTATATATATTATATATATATAACTATGATATACTAGTATATATATATATATATATATGTATGTATATATGTATGGACTTATCTTTCCGAGGATGCCATACTGACGTCCTCTCTTCCTGGGATCACATGTCGACTCCCCACTCCTGACTACATTTCCCAGAATCTTCCTAGACTCTTAGTCCCACTATCTTGCTTCCCTACTGGCCAATAGTGCTTTATTTATCAACCAATAGGATAATCATATACACAGAAGGACTTCCCCCATCAAGGAGGTAATTGGCAACATAATATAATGTGAACATGATTTGTTCTAAAAAAAAGATTATAGTCTCATCAAGGTGGATCAACTTCTATCTCCTTAATCCATGGAAATAATTTTCTTAGCATTCCAAGAGTTGATCAAAGACAGTGGCAAAATTAAGGAAAGAATTTAGATTCTTTTAGTGTGGTAGTTTGAATGGGAATGGTCCCCATAGGCTCCTATATTTGAATGTTTATTCACCAGTTAGTGGAACTGTTTGGGAGGGATTAGGAGGTGTGGCACTGTTAGAAGAGGTGTGGCCTTGGAGGAGGTGTGTAACTGGAGGTGGGCTTTGAGACTTCAAAAGCCCACAACACACCAGGCTCAGTCTCCCCGCACCCCACATGTGGATCAGGATGCAAAACTCTTAGCTACTCCTCTAGCATGGTGCCTTCTTGCTTCCCACCATGATGATCATGGACTAGCCCTCTAAAATTATAAGTAAGCCCCCAACTAAATGTTTTCTTGTATAAGTGAAAGACCCCCGTACTAGGGATACTTTCAATCTGAGAGACCCCCCCAAGGACCAGCGAGGCCACACGTATGGATGCAATCAGCAAGAGGTTTTATTGATCACACATACGGGTACCCGGGCGTCTTGGTCTCGGGAACCAAGCGCGCCCAGATGGGGAACGGGGGTGCCTTATATAGCGAAAAGCGTGGGTACAAAAGCGGATGCATGGTCACAGGATTTTCGTTGGTCAAATTTAATGGGGCGAGAGATTTAGACTGGGGCCACCTGGCTTGAATACAAGGAAGTCGCAGGAGGTTGACTTAGCTTTCATCTCGGGCACATTGTGGATGGGAAACTCCCCGGTGTTAACTCCCCAGTTCTGGATGGCCGACCACTAATATCCTGTTTGTCAAGCCCTCGAGGCGCCAGGGGCCCTCGACCTTAGCGTGAACTCAGACAGTTCCTGGTGGGCTATGTCGGGAGGGGGTCTTTCATTCCCCCATTTCTCTTGTGACTGAATGGAATCCTTCATTCAAGTGCTTTAGTTAACTCTGGATCCATCTGTTTAAGTTGTTGATACTGTTGTGTTAAAACCATTGCATGTATGACAGAGAACCTATCTTTCACGAACTGGGTTAAACGGTTAAGAAGGCAGGGCCCCAATATCAGAATGAGAATGAGGACCATTATGGGCCCTGTTATGGCAGAAATTAGGGTAGTAGACCAGGGTGACCTATTGAACCAGCCCTCAAACCAACCCTGTTGGGCATCTAAGAATTTCTGCCTCCGATCTAATCTCTGCCTCAGCTTGGCCATGTTGTCTCTTACGATTCCAGTGTGGTCGGTGTAGAAGCAACATTCTTCCTTTAGAGCTACGCATAATCCCCCTTCCTTAAGGAACAATAAGTCCAGACCTCTCCTATTCTGCAAGACTACCTCAGACAGAGACTTGAGTGACTTCTCAAGGGCCGTTACTGATTCCTCAAGGATTCTAATGTCCGACTGCATGGCTGTCTGCAGTTGGTGGTACTGGGTGGTTTCTGAGAGAGCCTTAGCACCAGTGCCTATCCCGGCCGCTATTCCCCCAACCCCCAATATGAGGGCCAGCGTTAATGTGACTGGCTCCCTTCTAATTCGAAGTTGGGATCTTTCTTCGAACTGGCTGACAAAATATTCTGAGGTATGATAAGTAATTCTCGGCCATAGCTGGACTAGGACACAGTAGTCCCGGGACATGTTCATAACGGCGGTAGATACACAGGGAGTCAGACCTGTGCTGCACGCCCAGTAAGTGCCATTAGGGGCGGCCAAATAGTATGCTCCTGGGCCCAAGGTCTGGGTAGAGTTGCAGAGGAGGGTATGAGAGGGAGGAATTTTCCCTAGACATGTACCCTGTCCTGAGACTTCAGTTAGGGTCAATCGGTGTGAGGATCCCTCGGTACACGTAGGCGGTGGGGAAGTGTGGTTGGAGTAGTTCCCGACCACTGCAGTGCCCTCATAGTAGGGAGGGCTTGACATTAAGCAGAGCCAGCAATCCTGAGTCTTGTCAGGTTGAGTCCCATTTAGGGCTAGGTAGGCCCCTTGGATAAGGCCTATAAGCCGGTCCCCCGTGCCGGGTTGGGCAGCCTCAGTGGTGCTGGTGGGGGCGAATTGGTGGCGTTCGGTGAGGGAAGGCGTTCGGGCTTAGGGCCGGATGGGTCGGAGGGATGTCGTTGGTCCGCCAGCACGGGGTTTGGCCCGATAGGGGCCGAATTAGTTTGGGAGGTTAAACGGATTCTGAGGATAACGCCTCTATCTTCCCATGGCATGTGCCATCTCAGTCCCCAGGTTTTTCCTTTTAACCACTGAGTATAGTCCTGTTTGCCTTTTTGGGTGAAGGTAATGTTGAGGGGGAGACAGGTAGCTGATTTACAGGACCAAGAGCCCCATCTACCAGGGCCATGATCACAATCAAAGCGGCCCAGAGGGGGCCGTGAATAATTACGGTGTATCTCAATCAGGTCCCAGGATGATCTGGGTTTCCAGTAGGCATCCCCCGTGGTCTCACAGCCCCAATTGGCACAGAAATAACTCTCGTATCCCCCACATCTTAAGGCTCGAGACTGTCTTTGTTGAGGACAGACGTAGAAGTCCATTTGTGCCAGGAGACATCTAGCTCTAGGATTGCGGCACCCTTGTGGCCAGGTCTTTCCTAGGGGTGGCGGGGGGGACTGTATATTTTGAGTCATCTCATGAGCCCCGACTGTGGAGATATCCCAGGTCTCCAGCCCGGCGGCCAGGTGGCAGAAGTCGGGAGTGAGGGTGGGCCACCAGGTACCCGGCGCGTGGTAGCCTGAGAGAGACCAGACCACCTCCCCCGTCTGGGAGAACACCTGCCAAGTTAAGAGCTGCGGGGTGTGAGGGCTCCCCTCTACTCGCACAAGGCACAGTAAAACAATTAAACAACCCGGGAGAGTCTTATCTTTAGAGGGTTTTGGGTGCGATGGGCTGTCCATGTTCCTTGCGGCTGAGGGTCGTCTGATCGGACTGGCTTGACGTGGCTCGCGTGGATCCAAGCGGCAATCCCGTCAACCTTTACCGCGGTAGGGGTGGTCAACAGAACCAAATATGGTCCCTTCCAGCGAGGTTCGAGGTTTTTGGTCTGATGGCGTCTGACCCAGACAGCGTCTCCGATCTGATACGGATGAGGCACGACCGGATTGTCTCTCTGGTCCCGGTACGCCTGGGCTAGAGGTTCCCACACCTCCTTCTGGACCAGCTGGAGGGCCTGTAGATGGGCTTGTAGAGAAGGGGTATTAGCATAGTCAGAAACATCGGGGCCTAAGAAATTAATAATGGGCACCGGGGCCCCAAACAGGATCTCAAATGGGGTTAACCCATGTGGTCCGGGCGTGTTCCTAGCCCGATACAGGGCAAGTGGTAGCAGGAGGACCCAGTCTCTAGTGCCAGTTGCAAGCGTTAATTTGGTTAAGGTCTCCTTAATTGTTCTGTTCATTCTCTCTACCTGTCCTGAGCTCTGGGGTCTGTATGCACAATGTAATTTCCAATCGATCCCCAACAAGGTGGCCACTGTTCTGCTTACCTGGGAGATGAAGGCGGGACCATTATCTGACCCTACTACCTGGGGCATCCCGTATCGGGGGAAGATTTCTTCCAATAGCTTCTTGGCCACCACAGCGGCAGTCTCGTGCCTTGTCGGGAATGCTTCCGGCCATCCTGAAAAGGTATCTACAAAAACCAGTAGATATTTATATCCATACTTGCCCGGTTTTATTTCAGTAAAGTCTACTTCCCAGTGAGTGCCGGGCCTGTGACCTCTGGTTCTTATACCCGGAGGCAGCTTGATTTTAGAAGCATTCACTCTGGCGCAGGCGTCACAACGTTCGGTGATTTCTTTGAGAAGATCGTTCTTCTGTAGAAAGAAGTAGACCTCTTCTTCCCGTTCCAGAAGCTTTTTCATTTTCTGGTAGCTGAGATGTGTGAGGCGATGCAGCCAGGAGATCAAATGGCGGCCCATTTCGTAGGGCAACACTACCTTTCCTTGGTACACCCATTTCCCAGTTTTTAGATCTTCCCGTGCTCCCAGGGAGTGCAGAGCCTTGACATCTTGTTCCGTGTATTCCCATCGGGAGTCACCATGATGAGGTCTAGAGTCAACCGATAGGACTTCGACCCGTTTTTCCTCAGTGGCGGCCGCCCTCGCCGCCCAGTCAGCCATCCTGTTGCCTCTTGCAACTGGAGTGTCCCCTTTCTGGTGCCCTGGGCAATGGATGATGCTGAGAGCTCGCGGCAGATGAATGGCCTGTAGCAAGGCTAGTATTTCTTTTTTATTTTTAATCTCTTTTCCCTCCGAAGTAAGTAAACCTCTCCTTCTGTATATTTCGCCATGGATGTGGGCCGTGGCGAAGGCATATCTGCTGTCGGTATACACCGTCAATCTCCTTCCCTCCGCCAGTCTTAGAGCCTGGGTCAGAGCTACGAGCTCCGCTTTCTGAGCGGAGGTTCCTGCAGGTAGAGCTTGGGACCATATTACCTGATCTTCCGTGGTCACCGCCGCACCGGCCCGCCGCTCTCCGTGTTCCATGAAGCTGCTCCCGTCCGTGTACCAGACGTGTTCAGGGTTGGGGAGGGGCAAGTCTGAGAGGTCTGGGCGAGTGCCATGTACCTCGGCCAGGATCTGCTGACAATCATGGTGTTCGGGGGTGCCAGGGAGAGGTAGGAGGGTGGCTGGATTTAAGGCCACCGGGGCCCCATACCGGATTCGGTCGGTATCTAATAGTAAGGTTTGGTAATGAGTCATTCTCGCATTGGTGAGCCACCTGTCCGGAGGTTGTCGGATGATTGCTTCAACAGCATGCGGGGCCAGAACGGTAAGGGGTTGACCCATGGTCAGTTTGCCAGAATCTTTAACCAGAATTGCTATCGCCGCTACCATCCGGAGGCAGGGTGGCCATCCTGCGGCCACTGAGTCCAGTTTCTTGGATAAATAGGCCACCGGTCTCCTCCATGGTCCCAGCTTCTGGGTTAACACCCCCTTCGCGTAGCCCTGTCTTTCGTCAACGTATAACTCGAAGGGCTTCAGCAAGTCGGGCAGTCCCAGGGCCGGGGAGTGTAGGAGGGCCTGTTTGATATTCTCAAAGGCCTGCTGCTGGTCCGTTCCCCAGTTATAGGGGATGCCGGTCCGCGTGAGGGGATAGAGGGGAGCGGCCAACTCAGCGAAACCCGGGATCCAGAGGCGGCAGAAGCCTGCGGTTCCCAGGAATTCCCGTAATTGACGGGGGGTTCTTGGGGCGGGAATGTTCAGAATGGTTCGCTTTCTGGCCTCAGTTAGCCACCTCTGCCCTTCCCTTATTTTGTAGCCCAGATAGGTCACTTGTTTTAAACAGAGCTGGGCTTTCTTGGCCGATGCCCGGTACCCCAGACTCCCCAAGACCTGGAGTAGGGTCTCGGTGCCCCGGCGACAGTCTTCCTCTGACGTAGCCGCCAGCAGCAAATCATCTACGTACTGGAGCAGAATCAGAGAGGGGTGCTGGACCCGAAAAACGGCCAGATCCCGGTGTAGTGCCTCGTCAAAGAGAGTGGGGCTGTTTTTAAACCCTTGGGGTAGCCTTGTCCAGGTCAGCTGACCGGAGATTCCCCGAGCTGGGTCTCTCCATTCAAAGGCAAATAACAACTGGCTGTTGGGGTGTAGCCTCAAGCAAAAGAAGGCATCCTTGAGGTCCAGGACCGTATACCAGACGTGGGTAGGCGATAGCCCACTAAGGAGGTTGTAGGGGTTGGGCACTGTGGGGTGTAGATCTTCAACCCGTTTATTAACCTCTCGGAGGTCCTGGACTGGTCTGTAGTCCCCCGTTCCTGGTTTTCTGACGGGTAATAGAGGGGTGTTCCAGGGGGACTTACAGGGTACGAGGATCCCTTGATCCAACAGTCTATTGATGTGAGGAGCTATGCCTTCTCTGGCTTCCTTGGACATTGGGTACTGCTTTACGGCGATTGGGATGGCGTTCGCTTTCAGGGACACAATTATGGGTGGCTGGCTATCGGCGAGACCCATGCCCCCGGTCTCTGCCCATGCTTGGGGGTACTTGAGTAGCCATCCCTCCATATCGGTTGGGGCCTTTTTGCTTCGTTCATGTAGTCTATACTCATCTTCTATGGACAAGGTGAGCACATGCAACGGCCTTCCCGACGGGTCAGTGATGCTGACCCCAGTCTTATCAAAATGTATCTGAGCCTTTAGTTTAGTTAATAAGTCCCTACCCAGCAATGGGTATGGACAGTCTGGGACATGGAGGAAGGAGTGGGTTACCTTGCCAGTCGCTAGTTGCACTTGCCGGTCGGTGGTCCAGCGGTAGGTCTTTCCTCCTGTGGCTCCCTGGACCCAGGCCGTGCGGCCGCTCAACGTGCCAGGAGACCTGGTCAAAACGGAGTGCTGTGCCCCTGTATCCACCAGGAAGGTGACGGGGTGCCCCCCTACGTGTAGGGTTAGCCGCGGCTCAGGGGGGGGCTCCTGGCCTCGACTCCCCTAGTCTTCTAGGTTTAGGAGAGAAGCTGAGGCCTGGGGTCTTGTATTTCTGTTCCGACTTTGCTTCTTTGGGCACTCCCGAGCCCAGTGGCCCCGTTCTTTGCAGTAGGCACACTGATCTTTATCTACCCTGGGTCCTCTTCGATCTCCTCCTTGTCTATCCTGCCGCTGTCTCTGTCCTGACACTACAGTGGCCATCAACCGTGAAAGCTCCCTCTGTCTCCTTTTATCCCTGGCATTTTCTCTCTCTTCCATTTCCTTTCGCTGCCTTTCCTCCCTCTCAATGTTTTCTCTCCTCCAACGCTCTTCTCTCTCTTCCTGGCTCTCTCTATTATTGAATACCTTCTCTGCCTCCTTTAGCAAATCAGGGACCGTATACCCCTGTAAATTGTCCAGCCTCTGTAACTTATTACGGATATCTGGGGCGGACTGCCAGATAAACGCCATGGCAAGACCAGTGGCTTGTCCTGGGTCCTCCGGATCGTAAGGCGTATACATGCGGTATGCCTCCTTCAATCTCTCAAGGAACGCGGCGGGCGTTTCCTCTGCTCGCTGCAAAACCTGTTTTACCTGAGCCAAATTGGTGGGGCGCCGAGCTGCCCCCCGGAGACCTGCTATGAGCAACTGGCGGTAGAGACGAAGATGAGTCCTACCTGCCTCAGTACTAAAATCCCATTCCGGCCTGGTTAAGGGAAAGGCTGCATCGATCTCATTAGGGAGCTGGGTAGGCTGTCCGTCCGCTCCCCTCACATTCTTCCGCGCCTCGAGGAGGACCCGCTGCTTCTCCTCAGTAGTCAGTAGCACCTGTAAAAGCTGTTGGCAATCGTCCCAGGTGGGTTGATGAGTCACTAGGACTGATTCTAAAAGGGAGATCAATTGCAAGGGATCTTTAGAAAAAGGAGGATTATTGTTTTTCCAATTATAGAGATCGGAGGCGGAGAACGGCCAGTACTGCAGCTGGCCGTCCGGGCCGGTACGCAGAGGCATGGCGGTGGAGTCCGCAGGGGCCTGTTCCCGCCGCCCCCTGAGGCGGCTTGCCACAGGTGAGGGGGCTGCCTCATCAGTCGCAGCGGGGCGTTCGGCAGGCATGGCCTCTGCTTCATTAGCCGCCTCGTGGGGTGCCTCTTGATATGGAGGCGGCTCAGACAGGAGATCCATAAGTAGAGTCTCTTCCCCTGCAGGCAGGACCTTAGGTTTGGGGAGGGGGGGCGCCTTAGGAGAGGCTTGCACAAGAGCTGGGTATAGGGCGGATCGGGAGCGGGTAGGGGCTGGGAGTGGAGTCAGGGGAGGAGGGAGAGAGGGTGCGGATGGTTTGGCAGACTTGGGGGAGGGAGGGACCACTCCAGAGAGAAACGGCTTGACCCATGCAGGCGGTTTCTGAACCAGAGCTTCCCAGGTGATGATGTAGTCCACCTGGTCAGGGTGTCCATGTGGCCCCGAGTCCATGACTTTTTCTTTTACCTGCCTAATGATGTCTAGGCTAAATGTGCCATCCCGCGGCCACCCGACGTCAAAGGTGGGCCATTCGGAGGCACAGAAAGCTACCCATTTCTTTTTGTGCACTTCAGCGGACTGGTTATGCGCATATTCCTGAATTTCTTTCCAGTGTTCGAGACTGAGGGACAAAGGGGTGGTAATTGCTTGTCCCATTTCTTCCGAAAGGATGAAGACACAAATACCAGTTACAAGAAACAAACACAGAGACAGACAAAGAAGTCGCGCGGCGCGGCTTCGGCGCAAGACCGAAAGCAAACTCTCAGATGGGAGGGCAACCTGCCTCTCTCCCTCCCTCAGTAGGGCTGAAAATCCCTCCCCTTGAGGGACGGCTCCAAACAGGACGGAAAAATGCCTGGGCATAGACCGTGAGAGCCAAAAATCAGACGCTCCTGGGACGTCTCCCGGAGCCTCAGGGGGGGGGGTTTACGAACCCGTCGTCCCCCCCCTACTGCCAATTACAGATGTACACAGCTGAGTACTACGGACGCAGGCGCGGTTTCAGAGACACATACGATCGGGCAGGCAGACACTGGAGGACACAAGACACCAGACAAACAGCGGATCCGCACAGTCAGCTTACCTCCCAGTGGTGGGTCGGTGGTCCCTGGGCGGGGGTCTTCATCCCGGACGAGCCCCCAAATGAAAGACCCCCGTACTAGGGATACTTTCAATCTGAGAGACCCCCCCCAAGGACCAGCGAGGCCACACGTATGGATGCAATCAGCAAGAGGTTTTATTGATCACACATACGGGTACCCGGGCGTCTTGGTCTCGGGAACCAAGCGCGCCCAGATGGGGAACGGGGGTGCCTTATATAGCGAAAAGCGTGGGTACAAAAGCGGATGCATGGTCACAGGATTTTCGTTGGTCAAATTTAATGGGGCGAGAGATTTAGACTGGGGCCACCTGGCTTGAATACAAGGAAGTCGCAGGAGGTTGACTTAGCTTTCATCTCGGGCACATTGTGGATGGGAAACTCCCCGGTGTTAACTCCCCAGTTCTGGATGGCCGACCACTAATATCCTGTTTGTCAAGCCCTCGAGGCGCCAGGGGCCCTCGACCTTAGCGTGAACTCAGACAGTTCCTGGTGGGCTATGTCGGGAGGGGGTCTTTCATAAGATTTGCCACAATCATGATATCGCTTCCCATCAATAGACCAGTGACTAAGACAGAAGTTGGTACCAGGGAACAGGGTAGGCCTGACCATGCTGCTTGTAGAAGGAACATGGAAGACTTGGGAACTTAGGACTAGAAAAGTGATTGAACAATTTAAGTGGACCTTAATGGGCCATTCTAGTAGGAGCATAAAAGACAGTAGTGCCAAGGGGGTGATATGCAATGTGTAGGCCTAGCTCAGGTTTCAGAGGTCAAGAATATTAGCAACTGGGCTCGAGACCATTCTTGTGATATTTTGGCAAAGAAAGTGGCTGCTCTTTGCCCTTGTCCTAAGAATCTGCCTGAGGCTAAATTGAAGATTTTTGGACTAATGTCATTGGCAGAGGAGATTTCTAGACAGTCTCATATTGACTTTGTCACTTAGTTATTAGTGATTGCTCTTATGCAGCTCTACAATGAAAAAGGGCAAGCAGGGCAAAGAGAAATACAAGATGTACACTTTGAGGAGAAACTGAACACTGGGAAAGTAATGTTAAAGCCAAGTCTTGTGCCCAAGGGGGAAAAATGTGTAAAGAAAAGACTGATGCTAAATGGACTAGAGGGAGTGGTGACTTCAGGGCAAGATCCCACCCAGCCATTCCTGCAACCCCTGAGGTGTTTCCTAATCTAAACAATAACAGAAAGCTTATGCAAATAAGAGCCAAGGAGGAGGCCAGATCCCAGCCCCAGCAAGCAGAAAACTTGGCAGCTTAACCAATTGTTCTGGATCTAGAGGCAAAAACAGATACAGAAAAGGAGTTGTGGAATCTTCCTCTGAAGTTAAGAAAGCCACTGAGGCCAGGCTTATGTCAGGGGTGTCTCTGTATGGAGGCCTGGAGAGGACATTATGTGAAGCTGTGAAGATGGAGACCCCAAGATGCTGGAGATGCCAGAGCCATGGGATACTTCCTAAGGGAGGGCTGCAGACAGGATACGGAACCATCCCAAGAGAGAGACATGTGTTGCACTCAGCAAAGCTGGGAGGAGTTGGAGATCTGAAGAACACTTTGACATCAGACAAGGAAATGCAGAGCTTAGAGTTTCTTTGCTGGTTTTTGGTTATATTTTAGTCAAGGATTTCCTCATTATGCTTCCTTTTCTCCCTTTTGGAATGGTAATACATATCCCGTGTCATTGTATGTTAGAAATACATTATCGGCTTCTGCTTTTGCTTTTATGGAAGTTTACAGTTAAGAAATTACATTGAGTCTCAGAAGACTATGGAACTCTCAGTTCCTTCTCCAGCACCATGTCTGCCTGCAAGCCTCCTGTCATGATCATGAAATTGTGACCCCCCTCCCAATTAAATGTTTTTCTTTGTAAGAGTTGTTGTGGTCATGTACCTCTTCCGGTCTCATTCCACAGCTCTGAAATAAGCCCCATCTCCATGCCCAGCCTGTTTGCTGGGTTCCAGGCATCAGACTCAGGTCTCATGCTTCTCCAGTGAGCTTCTCTCCAGTGAGCTCTGCACACTGAGTGACTTCTCAGCCCCTACCTGTGCCAGTGCTGCTTCCGGACTCATCTAAGGTGTGGAGCACAACCTTCCTTCTCTGCTTCCTCCTCCTGTCAATTTGTAGAATTAAAAATATGTTCTAGAGCTCTGGTTCTCAGCCTTCCTACTGCTGTGGCTGGGATTAAAGGCGTGCGCCACCAACGCCCGGCTATGGCAAGTCCTCTTAAGGACTGTCATAGCCTTCCTCAGTGCTCTGGATGGATGATACTCTAAGGCTCCTTGACCTGCATGGCTTTGGGACTGAACTGACTGGGGTGACAGGGAATGAAAAAATGACACACTACAGAAAAGCTGGGATTGCCAGTCTGGGGTCTCTGGTAGAGATGCATCAGCAACATGGAAACTCAGGGTGGTTTGATTGAGAATGGCCCCAGAAGCTCATAGATTTGAGTGCTTAGTCAGCAGGGAATGGAGCTGTTTAAGAGGGATTAGGAGGTGTGGCATTATTGGAGGGGGTATATCACTGGGGGTTGGCTTTAAGGTTTCAAAAGTCCACACCAAGCCCAGCCCCACCCCCTACTGTCTCTGTCTCCCTGCTGCCTGTGGATCAGGATGTACCGCTCTCAGCTACAGCCTCAGCACCACGCCTGTCTGCTTCCCACCGCTGATGGTCATGGACTGACCTCTGAAACTGTAAGCAAGCCCCAGTTAAATGCTTTTTTAAAATAAGAGTTTCATTGGTCTTGGTTGTCTCTTCACAGCAATGGAGTGGTGGCTAAGACACTCAGCATGTCTTTAGGAGTAGCTGAACAAGAAGGCAGGTTAGTTAGTCTCAGTAGGCGACTCTCCTCAGGGGGCCATCTCAGCCTGCAGTATCTGGAAGGAGGAAGTGATGGCTGAGACTTTCTGTTCATACTGTAACCATCTACACTTGGCCTGGGGGAAGGCTTCACCAGTCCCGTGTCTCTGAGACCTTGGCCTCCCTGACTGGCCGTGGGGCTCATGTTGTGAGTACTCATTCATACATGGGTGCACCTGCACATCACAGGGATGCTGACAGGGTCTGGACATCTTCCTCCGAGGCTGAGCTTCTCATAGTGTCAGCGTAGGTGATGCCACCATTGCTCATCTCTTGGATATTTCTTTGTGTGGCAGGTTGGATGCAGAACTGAGTGGGTGTTAACCACTCTGCTCTGTCCTTCCTGGAGGGTGGCTGTCTGGGGCAAGAAACAGCAGGGAACTGAACAGAAGACAGGGTGTATACAGCTTTTCTTGGGGTGGGATGGGGTGAAGCTTTCCAGGGTGGGGATTGGTGGATTTCAAGTTCAGAGCTTGGGCTTTTTATTTACTCTGTAGGGTGGGGGCTGGACCTTAGGGCAGTTAGGATGTCATTTTAAGCAGCTGGGTCATAGAAAGACAAATATAGTATGTACTCAGAAGTGAATACCAGACATAAAGCAAAGGATAAGCAGCCTATAATTCACAACCCCAGAGAAGCTAGATCCATCTTCCCGAAACAGATGGAAGCAGACTCGGAGCTCTATAATTAACCTCCTGGAGTATGATCCAAGTGAGGCAAGAGAAATAATATAAATAACAGAGTCAAAACCAAGATAGGGAAACCCATGGAATTAGCTGACCAGGGCTAGTAAGAGATCAATGACTATGATCTGTCAACTGGGGAACAAGAATAAACTGAGCTAGGACCCCTGAATACAGGTGACAATGGTATGGCTTGGACAGTAGATAAAGCCACTGGCAGTGGGACCAAGATCTAACTATAATGCATAAACTGACTTTGTGGAGCCCATTCCCTATGGAGAGATACCTTGCACAGCCTAGACATGTGTGGGGGGGGGTCCTGCCTCAATGAGGTGAAGGGACAGACTTAGTTGACATTCTATGGCTTTACCCTCTCTGAGGAGTTGATAGGAGGTGGAATGGGGAGAGGGAAGAGAGAGCAGGAGGAGAGGAGGGAGGAACTGGGATTGGAATGTAAATAAATTAAAAAAATAAATCAAGGAAAAAGACAAAATATTGGAAGAAATCAATAAATTCCTTAAAGAAAGCCAAACAGGTGAAAGAATTAGGTCAAGACTTGGAAATTGAAATAAAGGAAATAAAGAAAGCACAAACTGAGGGAATTCTGGAAATGAAAAATCTGGGTAAATGAACAGGAACTACAGATGCAAGCATCACCAAGAGAATACAAGAGATGGAAGAGAGAATCTCAAGTATTGAAGATATGATAGATGAAATTGATTCATTGGTCAAAGAAAATGTTAAATCCAAAAAGTTTTTTAACACAAAGCATCCAGGAATTCTGGTACACCATGAAAAGACCAAACCTAAGAATGATAGGGATAGAAGACGGAAAAGAATTACAGCTTAAAGGCACAGAAAATATATTCAGTAAAATCAGGGAAGAAAAAAATTCCCAACCTAAAGAAGGACATGTCTATGAAAGTACAAGAAGCTTGCTTATAGAACACTGACTAGACTGAATAAAATAAATTTTTAAGGGGCTGGAGAGATGACTCAGAGGTTAAGAGCATTGGTTGCTCTTCCAGAGGTCCTGAGTTCAATTCCCAGCAACCACATGGTGGTTCACAACCATCTGTAATGAGATCTGGTGCCCTCTTCTGGCCTGCAGGGATACATGCAGACAGAACACTGTATACATAACAAATAAATAAACCTTAAAAAAATTTTAAAGTCCCCTCACCATATAATAATCAAAACACTAAACATACAGAATAAAGAAAGAATACTAAGAGTTGCAAAGGAAAAAGGCCAAGTAAAGGCAAACCTATCAGAATTATACCCAACTTCTCAATGGAAACAATGAAAGACAGAAGGCATACAGATACTAAGAGATCATGGATGCCAGCACAAACTATTATACCCAGCAAAGCTTTCAATCACCACAGAGGGAGAAAACAAGATATTCATGAAAAACCAGATTTAAATAATACCCATCCACAAATCCAGCCCTACAGAAAGTGCTAGAAGGGAAACCCCAACCCAAGGAAGATAGACACACCCACAAAAAAAAACAGGCAACAGATAACCTATCACCAGCAAACCCCAAAGAAGGGAAACACACACATTCAACACTACAACCACCACCAAAATAAAAAATAGCAGGAATTAACAATCAATGGTCATTAATATCTCTTAATATCAATGGACTCAACTTGCTTATAAAAAGACACAGGCTAACAGACTGGATACAAAAACAGAATCCATCCTTCTCTCAATCTCAAAGACATACTTTGCCTCAGAGTAAAGGGTTGGGAAAAAATTTCCAATCAAATGGACCTAAGAAACAAGCTGGTATAGCTATCCTAAGTATCTAACAAAATAGACTTCAAAGTAAATCAATCAAAAGAGTTGTAGAATGATATTTCATATTCATCACTGGAAAAATCTATCAAGATGAAGTTCAATTCTGAACATTTATGCCTCCAATACAAGGGTCCCATTTTTGTAAAAGAAACATTACTAAAGCTTAAATCACACATAAAACCCCACACAGTAATAGTGGAAGACTTCAATACTCTACTCTCACCAATGGACAGGTATGCCAGACAGAAACCTAACAGAGAAATTAGGGAACTAACAGATGTTATGACTAAATGGACTTAACAGACATCTGCAGAACATTTCACCCAAACACAAAAGAATATACCTTCTTCTCAGCACCTCATGGAACCTTCCCTAAAATTGACCATATACTCCATTACAAAGCAAATCTTAACAGATACAAGAAAATCAGAATAACCACATGTATCTTATCAGATCACCATGGGATAGTGTTAGAATTCAACAACAACACAAACTACAGAAAGCCTGCAAACTCATGGAAACTGAACAACTCTCAACTGAATTACTACTAGGTCAAGGAAGAAATAAAGAAATTAATGACTTCCTAGAATTCAATGATTGCAGAAAATACTCTAACTTATGGGACACAATGAAAGCAGTACTAACAGGAAAGTTAGTAGCACTAAGAAGAAACTGGAGAACAGTCATACTAGTATCTTAACAGTGCACCTGAAAGCTCTAGAACAAAAAGAAGCAAACTCATCCAGGTGGAGTAGATGTCAGGAAATAATCAAATTGAGGGCTGAAATTAATAAAATGGAAACGAAGAAAACAATACAAAGAATCATTGAAACAAATTGTTGGTTCTTTGAGAAAATCAATAAGATAGACAAACCCTTATCCAACTAGCCAAAAGGCAGAGAGAGAATACACAAATTAATAAAATCAGAAATGAAATGGATATAACAAGAGACACTGAGGAAATTCAGACAATCACCAGGTCATACTTTGAAAACCTATATGTAAAAGATAAGGATAATTTTCTGGATAAGTACTACATCAAGACCAGATAAATAATTTAAATAGAAGCTGCCATCAAACGTTTACAACCCAAAAAATCCCAAGGCCAGATGATTTCAGCACAGAATTCTACCAGAATTTCAAAGAAGATTTAATACCAATACTCCTCAAATTGTTCCACACAATGAAAACAGAAGGAACACTGCCAAACTCTTTTTACGAGACTATAATTACTCTGATACCCAAACCACACAAGGACAATGTGGGAACACCAGACCTTGAGCAGAGACACACTTCCCCTTCTGCCTGGGAGTAGGCAGCTGTAAGACAATGTTTAGTAAAAACATGTTTACTAAAAACGATACAATAAGTTCCTGGGAAAGGCCTTCCCACGGAAACCGCCCTGACCTCGACCTTGTCAAAAGACTAACCGCACCTTCAAAAACCCACACACATCCACCTCTGGTGTCAGAGCAGAACCAGCCAGGGGAGAGGAGAGAGCAGAAGCTTCTCTGGTGGGAGCTTTTCTTAGGAGGTTCTCCTGAACCTTTTTGGAGCCTGTTTAAAGTTTTCTTTATATCATTGAACGAGTCTCTGTGTTTTCAATACCCGACACCCTCCGCACGTTCTCGGACACAGGCCGCGCAGCAGACGTGACAGACAAAAGTAAAAAAGAGAATTACTGACCAGTCTCCCTCATGAACATTGATTCACAAATACTCGATAAAATACTGGCAAACCAAATCCAAGAACACATCAGAAAAATCATCCAAAATGATCAAGTAGACTTCATTCCAGAGATACAGGGATAGTTCAACATACAAAATCTGTCAATGTAATCCACCATATAAACAAACTGAAAGAGCAAAACTACATGATCATCTCATTTAATGCTGAAAAAGCCTTTGACAAATTCCAACAGATCAGGGATACAAGGAACATACCTAAACATAATAAAGGCAAAAGCAAGCCAACAGCCATCATCAAACTAAATGAAGAGAAAAATAAAAGTGATCCCACTAAAAGCAGGAGCAAGACAAGGCTATACACTTCATATCTATTCAATATAGTAAGTTCTAGCTAGAGCAATAACACAACAAAAGGAGATCAAGGGGATACAAATTGGAAAGGAAGAATTCAAACTTTTGTTATTTGCAAATGATATGATGGTATACATAAGTGACCCCATGGAATTGCTGATAAACACCTTCAGTAAAGTGACAGGATACAAGATTAGTTAAAAATAAAATCAGTAGTCCTCCTATATACAAATGATAAACGGTCTGAGAAAGAAACCAGAGAAACATCACATTCTACAATAACCACAAGCAATATGAAATATCTTGGGGTATAACCAAATGGATGAAAGACCTTTATGACAAGAACTTTAAGTCTTTAAAGAAAGAAATTGGAGAAGATATCTGAAAATGGAAGGATCTCCCATACTATTGGATAGGTAGGATCAACAATCTTACCAAAACCAATCTACAGGTTCAATGCAATCCCCATCAAAATCCCAACACAATTCTTCACAGACCTCAATATAATAATACTCAACTTTACATGGAAAAACAAAAACCCAGGATAACCAAACAATAAAGGAACTTCTGGAGGCATCACCATACCTGACTTCAATCTTTACTATAGAACTATAGTAATGAAAATAGCTTGGTATTGGCATTAAAACGGACACAGGGACCAAAGGAATCCAATGGAAGACCCTGACATTAACCCACACACCTATGAACACCTGATTTTTGACAAAGAAGCCAAAACTGTACAACAGAAAAAAGAAAGCATCTTCAACAAATGGTGCTGGCATAACTTCATGCTGACATGTAGATGATCAATAATAGGCCCATATCTATTGCCATGCACAAAACTCAAGTTCAAATGGATCAAAGACAACATAAATTCAGTTTCACTGAACCTGATAGAAGAGAAAGTGTGCAGTAGCCTTGAATTCATGGGCACAGGAGACCACTTCTTAAATATAAACACCTGTAGCACAGACACTGAGAGCAACAATTAGTAAATGGGACCTCCTGAACTGGGAAAAGGTCTTCACCAACCCCACATCTGACAGAGGTTGATCTCCAAAATATATAAAGAACTCAAGAACCTATACATCAAAATACCACACAGTCCAATTTTTTAAAAATGGGGGTACAGACCTAAACAAGAGAATTCTCAACAGAAGAAACTCAAATAACCAAAGACATTTAAGGAATTGCTCAACATACTTAGCCATCAAGGAAATGCAAATCAAAACAACTCTCAGATAATATCACATGTGTTAGAATGGCTAAGATCAAGAACACCTATGACAGTTTATGCTGGGTACTCAAGATCCTGCCCTCATCAAAGTTAGACCCCTGAGACTAGTGTTCCGTAGCCTGAAGATCCGCTCTAAGGGAGTTTCAGTTCAAGACTGCGCGCAGGCCTTGAGCACGGCATCTGCACGCTCCTCCCAGTGCCGGACACGGTTGACGGTTGAAGGTCTCAAGCTTGGCATGCCAGCTAAGCACTGCTAGTTTCCTGGGGTGATTGGTGCACGCGAGGTCCCCTCTGGAGCATGCGCAAAGGGTGGTGTTGCTGGGCAACGACAGTCTTGCCAACCGCCCAGGAGGTGGAGGGATGTTAAACCTTGGGGCTCCTCCGTGGGCGCATTCTGGCGAGATTCCGAGACTTGCACTAGGACTGGCAGTAGCTAAGCCTGGGGGCGGGGTTGCTGTGAGCACTGCGACTGCTCATGGGAGGAGTGAGGCAATACAAACAGGAGTCTAGGGCAGAGAACCGCAGTCTGAGCCATGAAGAGGATCTTCAAGGGCCACTCGCCCTGGGGCTTCCTGAGCTTTAGGCACGAGAACCAAGAACCGTCCTGGTACCTCACTGGGTACACGCCTGTGAAAAAGATCCACAAAGCGGCAAGCATGGGGGACATAGCCCAAGTGCAAAGGATGCTCGAGTTTGGGGATGTTGATGTCAACATTACAGACCGGAAGAAGAGGTCAGAGGGCTCAGGGTGGGTGGAGTGGGGTGTGGGGTGGCAGCGGGGCCTCAGGAGAGGAAGCATCACCTTCCTGGCCTTGGCTTCAGGGTAGCAGAGAAGGGAGACTGAGGCCTGTTTTCACGGGGACGCTGGGCTTTCTTCCCACCACAGGCTCCTCAGCACCCGGAACCTGCACACCCTGGGTGGATCTGGAGCCCAGGCATCCTTCATGAGAAGCAAAGGAAAAATTGAACCTAAGTTGGCTTCCAACCCCCATATAATTCTGCTTTGAGAGCATTTTATTGACAATTTAAATGTGATTTCACCCACAGAGTTGAGATACCCAGTGTTTTCTTTAAATGTGTGCATGGAAAAATTCCTAATGCTATGGGTACCAGGGCAAAAAAAAAAAAAAAACACAAAAAAAAAAACAAAAAAACATTCAACACAATCCTGTATTCATTTTATTTCGCGGGAACCAAGGACTACATGTTATTCCCGAGGGGCCCTACATGGAAGCGGAAGGGAGAGGATAGTTCCATGGTTTTCTTCACAGTCTGTTCTTTGGGGTGGCCATCTTCACTTGGCACACGCTGCCTCGGCTTGGTTCTCTGGCCTCGAGGCGGCATGGTTTGACTAGCATCGGTCTCGGTCACAGGGTGTGTGATGGATGCTCTGAACTTTCCACAAGTCACTCATTACTTTAGCTGCTTCCTTGATGGCAAAGCAGACGGTTCACAGGAGGCTGTCTCATCTTTGAGACCATCAAAACCATGGCGCTTCCCGACACGGTCCCTACTTCAGGCAGACTACAGTCAACAACGCTTCCCAAATCTCCTTTGCAAACTCGTCCATTGTCTCTGTGGCAGTGTCATTCCCTTTGGGATCATCAGGGTTTCACTGCGGTCCATCCCCAGCACCGCTAAGTAGAAAGAAAGAAATTCCAGTAGGCTGCTATGCTTCACGAGAAAGGTGAATGCGGTCCCTGCACTGTGGTCCCCGTTCTCAGGAGTGTGCTCTGTCCCTCACAGGACGGCTCTGCATTACGCCTGTGCTCATGGCCAGTCGGAAATGGTGACCCTCTTGCTATGGTATGCCTGCAACATTGAAGCCCGAGACCGTGAAGAAAGCACAGCTCTGATCAAGGTAATTAGGAGCCAACATGTGCAGCCGCAGACGGACTAGCATAGCTCCCAGATATTCAGGTGTGGGAGGCAGACGTGGGGCCTGTACCCTGGCTTATCGGAGGCAGAGGCGTGAGGACCGAGATTTGACACAAGCCTGGGGTGCGCAAGTTTCATTACAGCCCGGGAAACATAGGAAAGCAATCTCAAAACTTTTTTTTAAAAACTTGAATAAAAATGAATTTCTGGCATTGAAGTGTAACTGTTTGGAGAGACTCATGGAAACATTATCTTGAATATCCATAGTTGACAGTCTGTTCCCCTGGGACAATCCCCACAGGCAACACAGCGCCAGCATGAGGAGTGTGTAAAGATTCTACTGGAGAATGGTGCGGACCCAAACCCTGTTGACATAAATCAAAGCACTGCTCTCCACTATGCAGTCTACAACAACACGACCTCCATAGCTGCCAGACTTCTGGCATTCAATGCGGACACTGAAACGAAGACAAAGGTAACACCCAACTTTATTTCCCAAATACCTGAAAGGCATTTACCTGGAACTGTTTCCACATATAGAAACTAAAGTGAGTATTCCTTGACTAAAAATGTATGTATCCATAAAAACTTATGTAGTCATAAAAATATTTGAGAAAACTGTATTCATATAAGTTAAATGTAAAAGAGATGCATGTTTTTCGAATATGTCACCAAAGGTTTCTTAATTGTCTTAGTTAGGGTGTCTATTGCTGCGCAGAGACACCACAGAAGCTCTTATGAAGGAAAGCATTTAATTCCGGTGGTGGCTCACAGTTTCAGAGATTGATTCCATCGCCATGGCAGGACATGGTGGCGTGCGAGCAGATGTGGTGCTGGACAAGGAGCTGGCAGGCGGCAGGAAGTGAAGGCTGTCACACTAGACCTAGCTTGAACATTTAAGACCTCAAAGCCCACCCCTGTCACACACACCTCCTCCAGAAAAGTCACACCTACCCCAACAAGGCCACGCCTCCTAATAGTGCCACTTCCCAAGAGCCTATGGGGGCCATTTTCTTTCAAACCACCACAATTGGTAAAGCTTGTTTTTAATGAATGGAAAAGATTTGTTGTGCAAAAACTCCCTTTGTCCATAATCACTTAGATACAAAGTGAAAAACTCAAAGACTGGAGTCAAGGGGACCCAGAAACAGTTGTCCACACCTAAGGTTAAGGAGGCTTCTGCAGAGTCTCACTTCCTGTGAGCTCGTGGGTCTGCCTATGGACAAGACATCACTTACACACAACACCCATGTGTTCTCCAGCTTACGAGGGACACCTGGGCATTTCATCATATCACCAAAGTTTCCTCTATGTTCTGAAGTTTGCATCTTCTACCTGAAGCATAGCATTAACAAGATTTCATGGTTTCCAACATTGTTTCTACTAATGGATGAAGATAATACACACCTGTACTTCATGTTAATCTTTTGGAAATAACTCTGTGGTGTCTAAAATGGAACTAGAACCACAGAGAATTTTAAATAGTGTATTTTTAGGGGTACCATGTTCTAGTTCTGTGTGAGGTAAAATGTATTGAACTTACTACTGACACACCAGCCTTTCACCTTGTACTGAGTGATTAAACTCCATCAGAAGCCTATAGATTTTAATACAGAGTTGTAGGAGCCCATGTTGGAGGAGTATCAAATGACTTTGGAAGGATCAAATGTATCTTTCCTGTGACTTGGCGGAAATGTATTATTGGAATACTAAATTATGTATTGCATTCTTCAACAAATAGGAATTTTTCAAAATACAGAAGATCTCTTCCTCTAGGATTTGTAACAAACATGAAGCCTTGCAGTGTTCTCTAAACATGATCGCAGTGCTGTCTGCTGGGCTGATATTTTCAGACAGTAAAACCTGCTATAGGGAGGGCAATCTTAATTCATTCAAGAAAAGCACTTCTATCCTAAGCTTCCTGGCACCGTGGAAAAGACAGCCCTGACCTCAGGTAGCTCCTAACTTACTTGGCACAGCATTACATGGTGTTCACCGTGCTGATGGAAACACTTCTGGCTGAGTTTAAAGAAGATTGGCTGTCTCTGGAAAGGGACAGTAGCTGTCTTTGTTAGGATTTCCATTGCTGTGAAACACCATGATCAAAAAGCAAGTTGGGGAGGAAAGGGTTTATTAGGCTTACACTTCAGCATTGCTGTTCATCTCTGAAGGGAGTCAGGACAGGAACCACCTACACCAGTTGGAAGAACAGGTGAGTGACCTCTCCCAGCTAAACAGCCCCCAGACTCTGGGCCCAGCCCAAGGGCACATCCAGGGCCCCTCCCTCCCATCTCAGCCCTAGCAAGGCAGCTGGGCCCAGACCCACATTCTGGTGGATCTCCACTTCTCTGCAGCAGTCTCCAGCAGCCAGCTAACAGGTGAGAGAGCTTCCAGAGCATTGGGCTTGCCTACACCCACCAGAAGGGAACTCTGGTTCGGCACCCGCCAGGAGAAGAAGAGACACCGTTTGGAACCCACTGCAAGAACAGATGAGAAGGAGACAATATAAAAACACAAGGAGCAACAGAAAAACCAATATGACACCACCAGAGTCCAGAGACCCTACACCAGCAAGACTGGAACACCCCAACACAAATGTGTAAAGAGATGCCTTTTTCTTTGAGAGGAGCCGTTCCACCAGCCTGGTTCTAGAGCCGCATCAGTCCCAAATAAACACACAGGAGGCTATATTAGTTATGAAGCTGTTGGCCTTGCTTGTCTCTTACTGGCTAGCTCTGCTTTAAGTAATTACCCCATAATTGTTCATCTAAGTATGTCTCTTACCGGAGAATAGTTCCGGGCTCCTACCCCATGGCGTTACATGTTGACTCTCTTGTGTTTCTCCTTCCCAGAATCCTCCTGGACTCCTAGTCCCACCTATCTAGATTCCTATTGGCTCAACAGTACTTTATTGACAAAGGACTTCCCCAACATCTCCTCTTTTCTGTTTAAACAAAAAGAAAGGTCTTAACTTTAACATAGTCAAATTGTATATAACAGAACAGTTATCAAGTAAGAACATAGTTACAATATTTTGTCAATATTTAGCAAGATTTAAAGAAAATATCATCCATCCCATTCTTGTGAGTCTAAAGTTCTATATGTAGCTTATCTTTTATCGTAACTAAGGAAAACTATAATTATAACTATCTGTCTTCAACTCCATCAAAGACCACAGAAGGATAATATATAAACACTAGGATTGACAGAGACATCATACTGCCTGGACAGTCACCCGAAGTTCCTCTGTAACATTGGGACATCCATCTTCAGCCCATAGGCCACAATGTGTCTGGAACACTTCTCAACAAAGCAGGAAATTTCAAACTGTCCATCTGCATTGGCAGTCTGTCAGTCATTTTTCTGTGTCCTGCAGAAAGTCTGGTAGACTCTTCCATGAAGCAGGAACCCTGTAAGACTGAGTTCAGCAGTCACTTTTCTGTGGGTCCTGCATGTTCAGTTTATATAGCAACAGTCAAACAGTACAGGCAAGAGCAGTTTCTTGCCCAAATGGCTAATCTTGCCATGTTGAAAGCAAACTCCATAACAAGTTTCTTCAATGCCCATCTTCCTCTCAGACATAATTGGTGCTGCCAGGAGCAGACATTTCTCATTGTCAAGAAAAACCCTAAACCATTTTAAATGCCATTTTCTGAAGGTCTTTGAAAGGTTTGAAGACTGTTTATCTATCTCAAATATATTTCTGTATATCTAGAAAACCTAACTTACCTAACTATCTATAGTCTGTATTCAATTATGCATTACATTTTAAAAGATCAGTATAAGCACAATAATTAAGAGGAGAAATATACACATCATAAAATTGACCTTAAATTTGTATCAATAAATGAAAAACCATACCCATAACATAATTCCCCTTTTTACCATTAACAAGAGATCGGCTGTGATCATTAGCCAATTATAAACAACCCCTTTAAATGAAAACAAAGATTTATAAATAAGATGGGAATTAGGACGTCGCTCATTCCAAACTGCTTCGTGCTGGAAGGGGGCGCTGTTCATACCATGGGGATCATGACAAAACTCAGAAACCTGTATAAGTCCTTATATTCGTGGTCTGTAAAGCTCCATCATCTTGGCTGTCTCAATTGTTGAAATGCCTGGCCCACTGCTTCCGGGGGTCTTGGTTCATCAAACCACAGAAGCCTGGAAGGAATTCTCAGCTTTTCATTTTCTGTAGAAACATAAATAAAAACTCCTTTTCCAAGTAACATATCCTTATACTTAAATTTTGAAGTCAAGGTATTTTCAAAAGATATAAGTTGAATTAATTCAGCAGCATTTATAATCAAGTATACTTTAGCATTTTTTCCTTCCTTAGCAATGAAAAACCGAAAAACACAATAGCGTACAGTATCCAGACTCTCTGTGTATTTTCCATCTTTACGTGGCTTATTTATTTATCTATTACTCTATTTCTTTTACTTTTATTTATTTTTCTTTGAGACAGGATTTCTCTTTGGAAATCTGCCTGCCTCTGCCTCTGTAGCAATTTCTCCCGGCGTGCGCCACCACAACGCCGGCTTTTCTATTTATTTACCACTTTGCCATTTCATTTTCTCTCTTAATCTCATGTATATTTTTAAACACACTGTAAACTTTTAGAGGTTTTGTTCATCCAAGTCTGACTTTACTGTAAATCTTTACGTTTTTCTGGCCACATGTCTTATCTGTAAAACCGCGGCTGTTTTAAACTGCCGGTTTTTCGTCAAGATGGCAGGCGTAAGCGTGATTCCAGCTTACCGCCTCAGTCCATGCTGACCTCCAGCAAAAGCTGCCACTTCCAGCTGTATGTACACACCTTTTAATCGTTAGCAGAGTCTCTTAAAACAACCTTGCTGGGTTTTTTTTCTCTTTTTATGCCGAGTCAGGAAGACTCCAGTAAGCAAGCCACATGAATATCTCGGATTGTCGATAGCAAAACACATGAGAAAAATGCTGCTATCAAAAATCTGTGCTTCTCTCCGTTCTTCTGTTTCTATAATTCCTTTAAAGCTTTTGTCATTCTACGTGGAAATTCATCATCCCACTCCTGACACCATTCTGTAAAGAGAAGCTTTTTCCTCGAGAGAATGCCTTCCCACCAGCCTGGTTCTAGAGCCGCATCAGTCCCAAATAAACACACAGGAGGCTATATTCATTATGAAGCTGTTGGCCTTGCTTGTTTCTTACTGGCTAGCTCTGACTTAAGTAATTACCCCATAATTGTTAATCTAAGTGTTTCTCTTACCGGAGAATAGTTCCGGGCTTCCTACCCATGGCGGTTACATGTTGACTCTCCTGTGTTTCTCCTTCCCAGAGTCCTCCTGGACTCCTAGTCCCACCTATCTAGATTCCTATTGGCTCAACAGTACTTTATTGACAAATGTACAGGACTTCCCCCATCACAAATGAAGCAGAAGAGAATGACATAAAAACAACTTCATGGAAATGATAGAGGCCCTCAGAGAGGATATGAGAAAATCCCTTAAAGAAATGGAAGAAAAAGCAATCCAAAAATGCAAGAAATGGAAGAAAAGACAAAGCAAAAATTGCAAGAAACAATTCAAACAGTGCAAGGGCTGAAATCTGAAATAGAAACAATAAAAAACACAATCTGAAGGAATGCTGGAAATAGAAAAGCTGGGAAAATGGTCTGGTACTACAGATGCAAGCATAACCAACAGAATAAAAGAGATGGAAGAGAGAATCTCGGATTTTGAAGATACACTAAGAGAATTAGACTCATCGACCAAAGAAAAATTTAAGTCCAACAAATCCCTAACAGAATATCAAGGAAATATGGGAACACCATGAAAAGACCAAATTTAAGAATAATATGTATAGCATAAGGTAAAGAAACCTACCTCAAGCCGGGCAGTGATGGCGCACACCTTCAATCCCAGCACTCGGGAGGCAGAGGCAGGCGGATCTCTGTGAATTCGAGGCCAGGCTGGACCGACAGCCTCCAAAACAATACAGAGAAACACTGTCTCGTAAATACCAAAAAAAAGAAAGAAAGAAAGAAAGAAAGAAAGAAAGAAAGAAAGAAAGAAACCTACTTCAAAGGGGCAGAAAACATATTCAAGAAAATCATAGAAGAATACTTTCCCAACCTAAAGAAAGACATGCCAATGAAGGTTCAAGGAGCTTATAGAACACTAAATAGAGTGGACCAAAAAAACCCTTTGACACATAATAATCAAGACCCCAAACATACAGATTAAAGAAAGAATATTAAGAGCAGATAGGGGAAAAGGCCAAGTAACATATAAAGGCAAACCTTTCAGAATTACACCTGACTTCTCCATGGAAATTCTGAAAGCTAGAAGGTCCTGGATAGATATTCTACAACATTAAGAAATCACAGCCGGGCGTTGGTGGCGCACGCCTTTAATCCCAGCACTCGGGAGGCAGAGGCAGGCGGATCTCTGTGAGTTTGAGACCAGCCTGGACTACCAAGGGAATTCCAGGACAGCCTCCAAAGCCACAGAGAAACCCTGTCTCGAAAAAAAAAAAAAAGAAAGAAAAAGAAAGAAATCACATATGCCAGCCAAGACTACTATACCCAGAAAAACTTTCAATCAATACAGATGGAGAAAACAAGATATTTCATGACAAAACCAGATTTAAACAATACATATCCACTAACCCAGCCCTACAGAAAATTCTGGAAGGAAAACTCCAACCCAAGGAAGTTAACTACAACCAGAAAAACATAGGCAACAGATAATTCCACTTTACCAACAGGCAAAAGAAAAAGTGGTGGAAATCCACATACAACTCCACCACCACCAACCATTTCAAAACAAACAAGAATGAGCTATCAATGGTCATTAATATCCCTCAATATTAATGGGCTTAACTCACCCATAAAAAGACACAGGCTAAGAGAATGGATTTGAAGAGAGAACCCATCCTTTTGCTGCATACAAGAGATACACCTCAGGCTGGGGCATTGGTAGCACACGCCTTTAATCCCAGCATTCGGGAGGCGGAGGCAGGTGGATCTCTGTGAGTTCGAGGCCAGCCTGGTCTACAGAGCTAATGTCCCAACCCACAGGACACTCAACGTGGGTCTGGTGGACACCTAGGAAAAAGATGGGGGGCAGGGGATACAAGGACAGACGCCAAGACAAGAGTCTGATCAAGGCGACAACTTTATTCATCCCAAAGGGATTTATATAGGGGAAGGGAGGAGGTGAAGGAATGGGAGGTGTGCTGTAGCTGCGATGAACCTGTCGGAGTGGAAGGTGGGTGGGATGGGTAGGACATCCTGTGTCCTCTGGTAACCTAACTGCAGACTCTAACTTTATCTTTCTCAACCCACCTTCTATTAAGCCTATGCCCTAGATAAGCTGCAGGTCTGTTTCTGGAATTTGGCAGGTAGCAGGGTGGTCCCGAGTCATGTACTTTCTATGAGGGTCTTATGAGTACGTGAGGCAGCCGTACCTGGTTGATGGCCAGAGGTCCCTGACACAGAGCAAGTTCCAGGATAGTCTCAAAAACAATACAGAGAAACCTTGTCTCAAAAAACCAAAAAAAAAAATACACCTCAGCTTCAAAGTCAGATGTTACTTCAGAGTAAAGGGCTGGGAAAAGATTTTCAAATCAAATGGACCCAAGAAAAAAGTGAGGGTAGCAATAATAATATCTAACATAGACTTTAAACTAAAATCAATCAAAAGAGATGAAGGAGGTCACTTCACACTCCTCACAGGAGAAATCCACCAAGAAGCATTACTAAAACTCAAAGCATATATAAAACCTCACAACTTATAGTGGGAGACTTCAACACCCCACTCTCACCACTAGACAGGACTACTAAACAGAAACTTAACAAGGATACAAAGGAACTAATATAAGTTATGATCCAATTGGGTTTAACACATCTATAGAACACTCCATCCAAACACAAAAGAATATACCTTCTTCTCCAGCGCCACACGGAACCTTCTCAAAAACTGACCACATACTTGGCAACATAGCTCAACAGGTACAAGAAATTGGAATAACTCCATGTATCTGATCAGACCATCATGCCTTAAAGTTAGAGTTCAACAACAACACAAATTGCAGAAACCCTGCAAACTCATGGAAATTGAATAATGCACAATTGCACCACTCCTGGGTCAAAGAAGAAATAAAAAAATAAATTAAAGACTTCATAGAATTCAATGAGAATGAAGACACAACATATCCAAACCTATGGGACACTTTGGAAGCAGTGCTAAGAGGAAAGTTAGTAGCACTAAGTGCACACATGAAGAAACTGGAGAATAGTCACACTAGAGAGAATTAGCAGCACAACTGAAAGCTCTAGGACAAAAGGAAGCAAACTCACCCAGGAGGAGCAGACGCCAGGAAATAATCAAATTGAGGGCTGAAACTAGGAAAACAATACAAAGTATCAATGTAACAAAGAGTTGGGTCTTTGAGAAAATCAACAAGATAGACAAACCTTTATCCAAACTTATCAAACGGCAGAGGATGAACATGCAAATTAACAAAATCAGAAATGAAAAGGGAGACATATCAATGGACAGTGAGGAAATCCAGAGAATCATCAGGTCATATTTTGAAAAGCTATACTCCACAGAATTTGAAATTTTAAAGGAAATGGACAATTTTCTGGATAGATATTACTTACCAAAATTAAATCAAGAACAGATAAGCAATTTAAATAATCCTATAACACCTAAGGAAACAGAAGGAGTCATCAAAAGTCTCCCAACCAAAAAAAAAAAAAGCCCAGGGCCAGATGGCTTCAGTGCAAAATTTTACCAGAAAATCAAAGAACAGGTTATACTAATTCTCCTCAAAGTATTCCATGCAATAGAAGTAGAAGGGTCTTTGCCAAACTTTTTACGATGCTTCAATAACATTGATACCCAAGCCACACAAAGACATAACTAAGAAAAAGAACATCAGACCAATGTCCCTCATGAAAATTGACAGAAAAATAATAAAATACTGGCAAATTAGATCCAAGAACACATCAGAAAACTCATCCACCATGATCCAGTAGGCTTCATTCCAGGGATGCAGGGATGGTTCAACATACGAAAATCCATCAATGTAATCCACTATATAAACAAACTGAGAAAGAAAAATCACATGATCATCTCACTAGATGCTGAAAAGTCTTTGGCAATCATGATAAAGGGAGATCCGGGATAACAGGAACATACCTAAACATAATAAAAGCTATATACAGTAAACCAACAGCCAACATCAAACTGAATGGAGAGGAACTCATGGCAATTCCTCTAAAATCAGGAACAAGTCAAGGCTGTCCCCTCTCCCCATACCTGTTCAATATTGTACCGGAAGTTTTTGCTAGAGCAATAAGACAACAAAAGGAGATCAAGGGGAATCAAATTGGAAAGGAAGAGGTAAAGCTTTCACTATTTGCAGATATGATAGTTTACATAAGTGACCCAAAAAACTCTACCAGGGAACTCTTACATCTGATAAACATCTTCAGCAAAGTGGCAAGATACAATATCAACTCAAGAAAATCATTAGCCCTACTATATATAAGAGGGCTGAGAAAGAAATCAGAGAAACATCACCCTTTACAATTGCCACAAACAACATAAAATACCTTGGGGCAGCACTAACCAAACAAGTGAAAGACCTGCATTACAAGAACTTTGAGTCTTTAAAGAAAGAAGTTAAAGAAGACACCAAGAAATGGAAAGATCTCCTATGCTCTTTGATAGGTAGGATCAATGTAGTAAAAATGGCAATCCTGCCAAAAGCAATTCAATGCAATCCCCATTAAAATACCAGCACAATTCTTCACAGACCTTGAAAGAACAATTCTCAACTTTATATGGAAGAACAAAAAAACCAGGATAGCCAAGACAACCCTGCTCAACAAAGCAACATCTGGAGACATCACCATCCCCGAATTCAAGCTCTATTATAGAGCTATAATCCTTAAAACAGCTTGGTATTGGCACAAAAATAGACAGGTAGACCAATGGAATGGAATTGAACACCATGAGATTAATCCACAAACCTATGAACATCTGATTTTCAACAAAGAAGCTAAAATTATACAATGGAAAAAAGAAAGCATCTTCAACAAATGGTGCTGGCATAACTGGATATTGGCATGTAGAAGACTGCAGATAGATCCATGTCTATCAACACGCATAAAACTTAAGTCCAAATGTATCAAAGACCTCAACATAAATCCAGCCACACTGAACCTCTTAGAAGAGAAAGTGGGAGGTACGCTTGAACTATTTGGTACAGGAGACTGCTTCCTGAACGTAATATAGTAGCACAAACACTGAGATCGACAAATAATAAATGGGACCTCCTGAAACTGAGAAGTTTCTGTAAGGCAAAGGACACAGTCAGCAAGACAAAAAGGCAACACACAGATTGGGGAAAAATATTCACTAACCCCACATCTGACAGAGGGCTGATCTCCAAAATTTACAAAGAACTCAAGAAGCAATTCCAAAACACCAAAGGATCCAATTAAAAATTGGGGTACAGAACTACATAGAGAATTCTCAATAGAAGAGTCTAAAATGGCTGATAGACACTCAAGAAAGTGCTCAACATCCTTAGCCATTAGGGAAATGCAAATCAAAACAACTCTGAGATACCATCTTACTCCTATCAAAATGGCTAAAATAAAAAACACCAATGACAGCTTATGCTAGAGAGAATGTGGAGAAAAGAGAAACACGTGTCCATTGCTGGTAGGAGTGCAAACTTGTACAGCCACTTTGGAAATCAGTATGGAGATTCCTCAGGAAAATGGGACTCAGTCTACCACAAGATCCAGCAATTCCACTCTTAGGCGTATACCCAAAAGATGTCCTTTCATACAACAAGGATGTCTGTTCCACTATGTTCATAGCAGCATTATTTGTAATAGCCAGAACCTGGAAGCAACCTAGATGCCCCACAAATGAAGAGTGGATAGAGAAAATGTGGTACATTTACACAATGGGTACTACTCAGTGGAAAAAAACAATGGAATCTTGAAATTTGCAGGCAAATGGATGGCACTGGAAGAAACCATCCTGAGTGAGGTAACCCAGTCACAAAAAGACAAACGTGGTATGTACTCACTCATATGTGGATTTTAGACATGGATCAGGGGAGTGTCACCCTACAATCCCAGTGCCAGTGAGTATGGGAAACACGGAGGTTCCCAAGAGATATGCATGATACCCCAGAGAAGGGGTATGAGGCAAGATCTCCTGAGCAGATTGGGAACATGGGGGGAGGAGACAGGGAACCAGGAAGAGAGGGGGGTAAGAGAAGGGTAAAAGAAGACATAGAGGAGCAGGAAGGTTGAGTCGGGGGAAGAATAGAGGAGAGCAGGATGAGAGATACCATAATAGATGGAGTCATATAGGTTTGAGGAGAGAGCTGACACTAGTGAGATTTCCAGAAATCTACAAGGATAACACTAACTGGCAAACTAAGCAATAGGAGAGACACTACATTAATAGCCCCTCCCTGATGATAATGTTAATGACTACTCTAGATGTCATCCTAGAACCTTCATCCAGGGACTGATGGAAGCAGAGACAGATACCCACAGCTAAACACTGAACTGAACTCCTGGAACCTAGTGACAGAGATGGAGGAGTGATGAGCAAAGGGGTCAAGACGATGATGGTGAAACCCACAAAGAGAGCTGACCAGACAAGGGGGAGCTCTTGAATCCCAGACTGATGGCTGAGAGGCCAACAGGAGACTGATCCAGACTCCATGAATGTAGGGTCAGTGAGGAGGCCTTAGAAATCTCTGGGGCTTTGCATAGTAGATCAGTGTTTACCATGGTGTATGAATGAGCTTTGGGAGTCCACTCCACATGGAGGGATGCTCTCTCAGCCTGGAAACATGGAGAAGGGTCTAGGTTCTGCCCTGGATGAAATGACAGGCTCTGGAAATCCCCCCAAGGAGGGCCTCACCCTCCCTGGGGAATGATGTGGGGATGGGGTGGGGGGTTGGGAGGGTTAGTGGAGGGACAAGGGAGGAGGGGTGGGAGAGGAAGCTGGGATTGACATGTGAAGCATGCATGTTTCTAATTTAAATAAGAACATATATTGAGAAAATAATATTTTAAAAAAGGAGAATTCCAACTTAGAGGCACAGAAAATATTTTCAACAAAATCATAGAAGAAAACTTTTCCAACCCAAAGAAGGGCATACCCTATGATGGTATGAAGCTTACAGAACACCAAATTGACTGGACCAAAAAAAAAAAAAAAGTCCCCTCACCACATAGTAATCAAAACACTAATCATACAGAATAAAGAAGGAATATTAAGAGCTACAAAAGAAAAAGGTCAGGTAACATATAAAAGAAGGCCTGTCATAATTACACCTGACTTCTCAATGGAGACTTAAAGGCAGAAAGAAGGTCCTGTTTACTAAGAGACCACAGATGTCAGCCCGGCAAAACTTCACCATAGACAGAGAAAGCAAGATATTCCATTACAAAACTAGATTTAAACAATACCTATCCACAAATCCAGCCCTACAGAAGTACTACAAGGAAAATCCTAGCCCGAAGAAGTTAGGTGCACTCATAACACCACAGGCAATAGATAATCTCACACTTAACAGACATCTGCAGAACATTTCACCCAAACACAAAAGAATATACCTTCTTCTCAGCACCTCATGGAACCTTCCCTAAAATTGACCACATACTCCATTGCAAAGCAAATCTTAACAGATACAAGAAAATCAAAATAACCCCATGTATCTTATTGGATCACCATGGGATAGTGTTAGAATTCAACAACAACACAAACTACAGAAAGCCTGCAAACTCATGGAAACTGAACAACTCTCAACTGAGTTACCACTAGGTCAAGGAAGAAATAAAGAAATTAATGACTTCCTAGAATTCAATGAAAATAAATCCAGAAAATACTCTAACTTATGGGAAACAATGAAAGCAGTGCTAAGAAGAAAGTTAATAGCATTAATGCCTACATAAAGAATTTGGAGAAATCTCACACTAGTGCCTTAGTAGCACACCTGAAAGCTCTAGAAGCAAACTCATCCAGGAGGAGTAGATGTCAGGAAATAATCAAATTGAGGGTTGAAAGCAATGAAACAGAAACAAAGAGAACAATGCAAAGAATCAAGGAAACAAAGAGTTGGTTCTTTGAGAAAATCAACAAGGTAGACAAACCCTTATCAAACTATCAAATGGCAGAGAGAGAATATCCAAATTAACATAATCAGAAATGGAAAGGGGGATAACAACAGACATATTCTCTGAGGAAGTCCAGAGAATCATCAGGTCATACTTCAAAAATCTTTACTCCAT
This sequence comes from Mesocricetus auratus, assembly GCF_017639785.1. Taxonomy (NCBI): domain Eukaryota; kingdom Metazoa; phylum Chordata; class Mammalia; order Rodentia; family Cricetidae; genus Mesocricetus; species Mesocricetus auratus. The sequence continues at coordinate 10,429,926 of NW_024429190.1, read as the reverse complement.
CAAATTGGAAAATGATAGGTACTACATACCAGATTTAAATCAGGACCAGATAAACAATTTAGTATACCTATTACACCTAAGGAAATGCAAGCAGCCATTAAAAATGTCCCAACAACAACAAAATGTCCAGGGCCAGATGGTTTCAGCACAGAATTCTACCAGAACTTCAAAGAAGAGCTAATATCAATACTCCTCAAATTGTTCCACACAACAGAAGGGACATTTCCAAATTCTTTTTATGAGACTACAGTTACCCTGATACCCAACCTACACAAAGATGTAACAAAGAAAGAGAATTACAAACCTATCTCCCTCATGAACATTAATGCAAAATACTCAATAAAATACTGGCAAACCAAATCCAAGAACACATCAGAGAAATCATCTACCATGACCAAATAGGCTTCATTCCAGTGATGCAGGGGTGGTTCCACATATGAAAAGCCATCAATGGAATCCACCATATAAACAAAGTCAAAGAAAAAACCACATGATTGTCTCATTAGATGCTGAAAAAGCCTTTGACAAAATTCAACACCACTTCATGATAAAAGTCTTGGAGAGATTAGAGATACAAGGAACATACCTAAACATAATAAAGACAATATATAGAAAGCCAACAGTCAACATCAAACTAAATGAAGAGAAACTCAAAGTGATTCCACTGAAATCAGGAACAAGACAAAGCTGTCCACTCTCTCCTTATATATTCAACATATTGAAGTTCTAGCTAGAGCAATAAGACAACAAAAGGAAATCATGGGGATACAGATTTAAAAGAAAGAAGTCAAACTTTCCATAATTGCAGATAATATGATAGTATACATTAGTGACCCTCAAAATTATACCATGGAACTCTTAGAACTGATAAACAACTTCAGTAATGTGGCAGGATACAAACAAACTCAAAAAAGGAAAAAACAGCCAAAACAATACAGAGAAACCCTGTCTTGTAAAACCAAAAAAAGAAAGAAAGAAAGAACAGTACCCCCCATACAAATGATAAATGGGCTGAGAAAGAAAATGGAAAAACAACACCTTTTCAATAGCTACAAGTAATATAAAATATCTTGAGGTAACTCTATCCAAACAAGTGAAAGACCAAGAACTTTAAACCTTTGAAGAAAGAAATTGAAGAAGATATCAAAAAATGCAAAGATCTCCCATGTTCTTGGATAGGTATAATCAACATAGTAAAAATGGCAATCTTACCAAAAGCAATCTGCAGATTCAATACAATCCCCATCAAACTCCCAGCACAATTCTTCACAGACCTCAAAAAAATAATACTCAAGTTCATATGGAAAAACAAAAACCCAGGATAGCCAAAACAATCCTGTACAATAAAGGAACTTCTGGTGATATCACCATCCCTGACTTTAAGCTCTGTTGTAGAACTATAGTATAAAAACAGCTTGGTATTGGCATGAGAACAGACATGTGGACCAATGGAAGACCCTGACTGACTTTAACCCACACACCTATGAACACCTAATTTTTAACAAAGAAGCCAAAAGTGTACACTGAAAAAAAGGAAGCATCTTCAGCAAATGGTTCTGCCATACTGGATATTGACATGCAAATAAACTATTATTTGTGCCCTGCACAAAACTCAAGTCCAAATGGATCAAAGATCTCACCATGGATCCAGTTACACTGAACCTGATACAAGAGAAAGTGGGAGGTAGCCTTGAACACATTGGCACAGAAGACCCCTTCCTAAATAGAACTCTGGTAGCATAGACAATGAGATCAACAATTAATAAATGTGACCTCCTGAAACTGAAAAGCTTCTGTAAGACAAATATGACAAAACAGCAGCCTGCAGAATGAGAAAAGAACTTCACCGACCCCACATCTAATAGAGGGTCAGTCCCCAAAATAATAAAGAACTCAAGAAACTAGACATCAAAATACCAAATAATACAGTTTAACAATGGGGTGAGATCTAGACAGTATTCTCAACAGAAGAATCTGAACCGACTGAAAGACTTTTAAGGAATTGTTCAGCATCCTTAGGGAAATGCAAATCAGAACAACTCTGAGATACCATCTTATACCTGTGGGAATGGCTAAGATTAAAAAAAAACACAAAAAACAAAAACACTGATGACAGCTTATATTGGAGAGGATTTGGAGTAAGTGCAAACTGCAAGCCAGTGTGAGTGTTACAGCTGAGCTGCAAGGGCTCTGAAGCCCTGAGCTGCAGTGGAGGGAAAGGTATCCAGACTTGTCAGGAAATCACGCTAAACCTGGAGCTGCAATAGGACAGCTCTGGAGGCTGGAGCTGCACTAGGGTTGTCCTGAGGCTGGATAGGGTGTCCTGACTTATTGGAAAGTCAGGCTATACCTCAAGCTGGGGTGTGGTGGGGGATGGTCTCCCTGCAGGATGTAGTCATTCTGCTCCTCTCCTAGAGCCATTACAGCTGAACTCTGCTCGGTTCCCCTAAGGGAAGGTCCTAGCAGAGCTGTTTCTTCTTCTGCTGCCCCCAAGATGTTACTTCTTCAGCTCCACTCTAAAGTGGGAGCCCCTGCAGAAACGTAGCAATCTCCTGCTCCAGTGAAAAGTTACTTTTTCTGTTCAACTCCCAAGGGACTTTCCTAGCAGATGTAACTGTTTCTTCTGGCTTTACTGCTCAGCCCCTAAGGGAGTGTCTCAGCAGAGATTATTCTTTGTTTTTTCTGTTCACCCGCCTAAGGGGATGTCTCAGCAAAAGTTCTTTTCTGCACCAGGGAAAGAAGATTCTTCACCCAAAATTCTTTTAAGAAAGAGATTCATTTGGGAAGGAGGAGTCCAGGAGAGTGGCTGCCTCTGACAGGCTGGGAAAGGACAGCCAGCAACTGACAAGCAGTGGGGCTTATATAGGGCTCCTTAGGGACAGAGCTTTCCCAGGTAGAAAACTGGTTGGGGATTGGTTAGTTTTAGTTGGGCAGGGACAGAGTTGGTTCAGGGATTGGTTGGTTCCTTGCACAAGGATTGGTTGGTTTTCCTGTTCTGGAATTGGTTGGTTTCATGTTTTAGTTCGTCAGTGGCAGAGATGACTGATTTCAGGGCCAAACTATTTCTTTCACTGGTCTTTTCTTTAGTTTTTTGGCTCAGGAATTGGTTGGTTTCTTTGGCTGGCCCTTTTACCCTACACAAACTTGTACAGCCACTTTGGCAGTCAATATGGTGGTTTCTTAGAAAATCGGAACTCAGTCCACCTCAAGACCCAGCTATACCAATCTTGGGCATATACCTAAAGGATGCTCAATTATATCACCAGGTCACTTGCTCATGCTCATAGCAGCTTTATTCATAATAAATAGCCAGAACCTGAAAACAACCTAGATGCCTCTCAACCAAAGAATGGATAAGGAAAATGTGGTACATTTACACAATGGAGTACTACTCAGTGGTTAAAAAAACAACAACCTCATGAAATTTGCAGGCAAATGGATGGAACTAGAAAAAATCATTCTGAGTGAAGTAACCCAGACCTGGAAAGGCAATCATGATATGTACTCATAAGTAGATATTAGGAGTAAAGTATAGGATACCAACCTACAATCCACAGCCCCAGAGAGGTTAGATAATGAGGAGGGCCCAAAGAGGGATGCATGGATTTCCCTGGGAAGGGGAAAAAGAAGAGATCTCCTATGTAAACTGAGGGTGGGGAAGGAGGGGATGGAGGGATGGGTACTTGAGGGACTGGGCTGGACAGGCTGGGCACATGTTGGAGGCTGGACCAAGGTGAAGAGTAATGAAAGAGACTTCTTGATTGGAGGGGGCATTTTGAGGTTAGGGAGAAACCTGGTACCAGGGAAACTCCCAGGAATCCATAAGGATAACCCCAGATAAGATTCCTAGCAATAGTGAAGAGGGCGCCTGAACTGGCCATCTACTGTAATCAGATTGGTAACTACCCTAATTGTCATCTGAGATACTCTATCAAGTAACTGATGGAAGCAGATGCAGAGATCCATAGCCAAGCCCTGGGCTGAGCTCCAGTAGGTAGTCTAGTGGAAGAAAGGGAGGAGGGATTGTACGAGCCAGGGGATCAATCATTACTGGGGAACCCACAGAGACAGCTGACTGAGCTCATGGAAGCTCATTCACTCTGGACCAACAGTTAGGAGCCTCTATGGAACGGACCTAGACCTTCTGCAGTTGTGTAGCTTGGTGTGTTTATAAGGCTCCAGGCAGTGAGATCAGGGCCTCTCCCTGGCACTTAGCTGGTTTTTGGGAACCTGCTGCCCATGCTGGATTACCCTTGTCTAGCCTTGACACAAGGGGAGGAACTGGATCCTGCCTCAACTTGATGTGCCATGCTTTGTTCAAGCCCAGGGAGGCCTGCCCTTTCTGAATGGGGATGGAGGAGGAGTGGAATGGGAGGGAGTAGATGAGAAAGAGGGGTGGGGGATGGGGGGGTGGGAGAGGAGGGAGGGGAGGGTGTGTAAAACAAATGAAGAAAAATATTTAAATAAAATAAAATAAAGAATAAAGAAAAATAGCCAAGTTCATGTCTTTCAGCTGTGGGCTCCTTTAAAAATCAAAATTAAATACCTTCTTAAGGAGGGAAGACCGGGGTACAAAATTAAATACCTTCTTAAGGAGGGAAGACCGGGTACAAAATTAAATACCTTCTTAAGGAGGGAAGACCGGGTACAAAATTAAATACCTTCTTAAGGAGGGAAGACCGGGTACAAAATTAAATACCTTCTTAAGGAGGGAAGACCGGGTACAAAATTAAATACCTTCTTAAGGAGGGAAGACCGGGTACAAAATTAAATACCTTCTTAAGGAGGGAAGACCGGGTACAAAATTAAATGCCTTCTTAAGGAGGGAAGACCGGGTACAAAATTAAATGCCTTCTTAAGGAGGGAAGACCGGGTACAAAATTAAATACCTTCTTAAGGAGGGAAGACCGGGTACAAAATTAAATACCTTCTTAAGGAGGGAAGACCGGGGTACTATCACAGCCTCAACCAAGCAAAAGCAAACTCCGGCAGCACAAGCAATTCAATGCCCAATGTCTGGGATCCATTCATGATCTGGGCTCCTCCAAAGGGCTTGGGTCTCTTCTCCAGCGCTGCCCTCTGCAGCACCGTTTGTCTTCCAGGCTCTGGCTGGCTCCACTCCACCGCTGCTGCCATTCTCGGTGCTCATCCGAAATGCCTGGGTCCCCTGTTGCAACTGGGCTGCACTTCCACCAATAGCCCCCATAGGTGTCAAGCCTCAACTTCTTTCCTGATCCCTTCAGTCCTGGGCCTTCAACTGCCACTGAGGCTGCCGCTTCGCCAATGGCCCTTTCTAGACCCTCACATTGCCAAGCCTCAGCTGCTCTCCATGACCCCTTCATGCGTTCCAAACCAATACCACCCTGGAGACTCTCACACACTAACAAGTCTGGCTGCCAGCATGAGGTACAACCTTAGCCACCTCTAGAGCATAGCTTCTCTGTCTCAGGAAACACTTCTGGAAGATTTCACCTCAGTGATGCTAATATCTTAGCTCCTGCTGACCAACATCAAGTCTCCCAGCAGAGTTTTGATTTTGTAGTTCTGGTATCTTGAATCACAGGTGATCCTTCAGCACCAGCTATCCAGAACCAAAACAGCAAATGGCCCTGCTAGAGTCTTTAATCTTCCCTCTGAAACGTCACAAGCCAGGCCTCCATCTTCTGCACGTCTCTCAGCATTATCTTCCAAGTTCCACTGAACAACCCACAGAGCTCTTAACACTCAATGGCTCTTCTAGCCCAAAGTTCCCAAGTCCTTCACAATCCTCCCCAAAACACGATCAGGTCTGTCGCAGCAATGCCCTACTTCTGGTACCAATTTGTCTTCCTTAGGGTTTCTATTGCTGTGATGAAACACCATGACCAAAACACAAGTTGGGAAGGGTTTATTAGGCTTATGCTACAGCATTTCTGTTCACCACCGAAGGAAGACAGGACAGGAACTCAAACAGGGCAGGATCCTGGAGGCAGGAGCTGATGCAGAGGCCGTGGAGGGTGCTGCTCACTGGCTTGCTTCCCCTGGCTTGCTCAGCCTGCTCTCTTATAGAACCCAGGACCACCAGCCCACAGATGGCACCACCCACCATGGACTGGGCGTCCCACATTGATCACTAAATGAGAAAATGCCCAACAGATGCATTTCCTCATGGAGGCATTTCCTCAGCTGGGGCTCCTTCCTCTGATGACTCTAGCTTGTGTCAAGTTGACACACAAAACCAGCCAGTACAGTTGCCTTCGTAGATCTTAGTAAATTTGCAGCTGCCTGAGAACTGCGTAACTACGTGAGCTGTAACTTGCTGTCGTTTTCACAGAATGGCTACACACCGCTTATACTCGCCGTGCTAGAAAACAAGCAGGAAATGGTGGAGCTGCTGTTACAGGCTGCGGCCAATATCAATGCCCTGGATAACTGCAAGAGGTACCATTAAAGCTCTTTTAAATCCTCCCAACATTCTAGAGTGGTTACGGTCACTTAAAACCTCACTAGGAAATTCATAAGAATGTAACTTATGCTCATAGGAAACGTGTTGAAACTAATTAACAGGTCAGTAGAAATTAACTCTTCCACTTAGTCACACACAAGGGTATAGCAGGGCTCACATCTCCTTTTAATATTGACTGGTCTTTGTTACTTTGAGTTGATTTTTTAGTCATATGATTTTATATTAACTAAAATAGTTTCATATTAGTCTTATTTTTAGATGTGTAGACTGCTAGTTTAAGATTCCAATGAAACTCTTAACAATTTTACAACATTCCGCACCTCTGTGTCTTGTATACATTTCCTCTAAAACGCTCTGTTAATGAGAAGTACTTTTGAAGACCGTGTTTTATCTTTGACAGCTCTCTGCTTTCGTTGCTTTGTTTGAAGGATATCAATGTCAGGACACCACTAAATGACCGTGTATCATTAGAGATTGCTCAGTGTCTCCAGACCTTAGACCTTTTGTGGGTTATGGTCATGTGTTCAGCTATTCACCAGTCTGACCAAATACATAAAAGAAACCATTTGATGGGGGAAATGTGTTTGCTTCAGTTTCACAGGCTCAGATCCACGTGGGCTAGGCTTATCTTGGAGTCAGAGGGAAGGTGGACTATGACAGGAAGTGGGCACAGGAGGCAGGAGGGGGTCTCAACTCCTTGAAGCCATGATGCAGAAAAACAGAAGGTTCCCACCATTCAAAGGACACTCCCTAGTGACCCAGGTCCCACATACTAATTGACAAGTTATCTATGATCTCATGTATGAATGAATATACTGATGACATTAGCACCCATGTGATCCAGTCACCTCAGTGGTACCACTCACTCAATGCTTAAAACCATAAAAGATGTCTATTTGTTGAACTGGTATGTACAGAGGAACTAATCTAACTTCAACTGGATAAACTTGAATTAGTGAAAGTAAGCTTTAGGAGACTGGTAAAAAGATGGCTTATTTCCTTCACACAAGAATAGGTTTATTTGTGCCTTTCTGATTCATTCATGACCTCAGGAATATTATTTATCACCATATATATTTTCTGATATGAACATAAGGATAATATTCCTTTTATCACTTAAGAATATTTGCATTATTTGTATGTATGAATGTTTTATTTGTATGTATGTATGATGTATGTATGTATATGCACCATTTGTCTGGCACTTATGGAGACAAAAAGGAATTGGGGTCACAGACAGTTGTGAACCACCTGACATGGGTACTAGGAACTGAAACTGGGTCTTCCCTACAAGAGCATTAAGTGCTCTCAATTACTGAGATATCTCTCCAGTCTGCCAAAATAAGGATAATGTTCTTGAAGAGTGGTTTTCAGATCACATACATAGCATTTATGTCAGCATCTAGCACAAGGCAGTCAGTCTCATTAATAAATCACTGTTACTAATGTTCTGTCTGCATGTGTGTCTGCGCACCACATGCATCTCTGGTACCCAAGGAAGTCGGAAGAGGGCGGCAGATCCTCTGGAGCTGGAGTTACATGTGATCCACCATATGGGTGCTGAGAACCCAGGTCCTATGAAAGAATAACAAGTGCTCTTAACTGCTGAGTTATTTCTCCAACCTGCTATTACCTTTACTACTAATATTTTTATTAATAACATTTGAAATAATACAAACCATGTTGGTCACCAAGTGAAGGCAGGTCTAAAGGAGTCCATAAATACACAGATAAAGAAATAGCAGATGTTTATTAGGGGGCACTCACACAATGATGGTCAATAACCCCCATGGTCTTCCTGCTCCTGAAAAAGAAGTCTCTGCCCTTCAGGGTGCTCTGACCACAACCCAAAAGAGAGCAATCCGGCCCCTCTTCTTCCTTATAAGGGGTCATGTCCACACACCCTAAGTCCACTGGCAGAACAACATGCCACTGCAAATAACTTTTCCTTATTTGACCTGTTGTTGCCTATGATTTACAGTATGTTACATCAGGCTAGGGAAGTAATGGAGACTGCTTCTTTTAATTTTTGTGCACTTCAGGTAACTGATGTAGGAACAGTGCTGTCCGTTGCATGGTGTGGGGGTTCTTTTTTTTTATTAATTTTTTTTATTTTCCATTTTAAATTTAGATAAGAAACAAGGTTGCTTCACAAGTCAGTACGAGGTCCCTCTCCCTTTCCCTCCCCTCCTCCCGTGCCCTCCCCCCATCCCCCCCGTTATCCCCTCATTCCCCCAGGGAGGGTGAGGCCCTCCATGGGGGTGTCCATAGTCTGTCATTTCATATAGGGCAGGGCCTAGACCCTTCCCCAAGAGTTCAGGGTGAGAGTGCACCTCACATTGTTCTATGGGAGTCCAGAGACCGTGTGTATACTTGGGATGGGTACTGATCTGCTGTCCAAGGCTCAATAGATTACCTAGGCCTCCTCACTGACACCCGAATTCAGGGGGTCTTGATCAGTCCCATGCTGGATTCCCAGGCTGATGCCTGGGATTCAAGAGTTAACCTTTGTCTGGTCAGCTGTTTCTGGGGGTTCAACCAGCCCAGTCTTAATCCCTTTGATCATCAGTCCTCCCTCTCTGATACTGGCTTTCTTGAGTTCAGCTCAGTACTTAACCAGCCAGTAAATGAAGTTTCTGTTTCCCAGACTCTCTGGCAATAGGATTGTAGGCTGGCACTCCCCAGATCTATGTCTAAAATCCATATATGAGAGGTGTGGGGGTTCTTATGAGTAGTTCTGCAGTGGCACAGGAGGGCTCTGGGTTCTTGCCTTTCAGCATTAGAGGTAACAGATCAGTGAATGACATTCCCCCCAGCGCCTCTGTCTGTTCCTAACTGCTGATGGCCACTCTAACACACAGGCAAGAGAGAAACTTTTTTTTTTTTTTTTTTTTTTGGTTTTTCGAGACAGGGTTTCTCTGTATTGTCTTGGAAGCTGTCCTGGAACTCGCTTTGTAGACCAGGCTGGCCTCGAACTCACAGAGATCCACCTGCCTCTGCCTCCCGAGTACTGGGATTAAAGGCATGCGCCACCAAGGCCCGGCCAAGAGAGAAACTTGAATAGTTGTTTACATGACTTTATTAAAGTGTGTCAGGAAGCCCTGTGTGGTGATACTTAACTGGTTTACATAGTGAGTACCAGGACAGCAAGGGCTATGTAGAGAGATCCTGTCTCAAAAATACAAATACAATACAGTGTGTCAGGGTGACATTACATTTGTTCTTTTAGGTCTGCCCTCATACATGCTATGAGAGCTCAGTCTAAAAATATCATCAGCCTTCTTCTCCAGCAAGGTGCTGATGCATCTTTGATGGATGTCTACGGAGCAACCGCACAAAGTCACACTGGTTTTGAAGCCTTTCAAGAGTAAGTTTTTATATTACAATACTGATTGACATCACACTGATATTTTAGTTGTTATAACCACCCCATGCTTATATAACCAATGAGATTTCACAGTCCAGTCTGTAAAATTTTGGAATGGTCATGAGTTGACTTCACAGACCAGGAACCAAGTGCAACACTGGACTAGGTTGGAGTAGTGAGAGACAGAGGACTTTTACTTTGGCAGTGCTCTTGATTAAACTGGGATTCCCATATGCTAGCTATGGTCTACCACTGAGATGCACTCCCAGCCCCTATCTCAGGAATGCTAAGTCCTTTGTCTTAGATCAGGGCACCACTCTTTCATTCCAATTATAAGACCCACAAAGGAGATATAAATAGTAAGTTGTCTAATTGGCTGTTTGGGTTTTTTAATGTCAAATTTAGCAGAAAATGTGGTTATTTTCTCATGAGTTCTCTCCCTCAACATAGTTTTTTATTATTTTTTATTTATTTTTATGTGTATGGGTATTTTGCCTGCATGTATGTCTAAGAATCTCTTGCATAACTGATGTCTACAGAGGCCAGAAGAGGGTGTCAGATCATCTGGCTCTGGAGTTACATACAGCTGTGGGCTGCCAGCTGACTGTTAGATTAAATGTGGATCCTCTGCAAGAGCAGCTAGTGTTATTAACCACTGAGCCAGCTCTCCAGTCCCCAGCTTTTATAGTTTTTAATGTTTAATTCTTTTTTTCTGGGGAGAGATGCCCAACAACAATGTCCAGACTTCCCTTTGAGTCATGTCCATCAGATTCTGACTACCATCTTCAAGGGTTTTCTCAGCTGAGTTGATTCAGGTAGCAAAAGCTCATTCAAAGAGGACATTTGTGCACATAAATTACCCCCAGGTCCTTGTCCTGCATTGGTTGTCATTTGTAGCTGTGGTATCTGAGGAAGAATGTCCCTCGAACATTTCTTGGGCTGAGGGAAATAGAAGCAGAAAGAGGAAACTGAAAGCTCGATTGTTTCAGAAGTTGACATAGAAACAAAGAAAAGCTGCCATGTAGCTGGCTATGGTAGTGCATGCCTTTAATCTCCCAGCACTCAGGGGGCAGAAGCAGGTGGGTCTCTGTGAATTTGGGGCCAGCCTGGCCCACATAGTGAGTTCCAGGTCAGCCAAGTATATATAGTTAGATTCTGTCTCAAGAAAGAAAGATTCTGTCGAAAGAAAGAAAGAGATAAAGAAGAAAGAAAAGAAAAGAAGCTGAGAGCTGACTCAGAAGTTTAGAATGCATCCTGAGAGCTGGCTCGACAGTTAAGAATGAATCCTGTGAGATGATTTGGCAGTTAAAAGCACATCCTGCTCTTGCTTACAACAACTGTAATCCTAGTTCCAGGGGCTCCGATCGCATTGTTGGGCCTTTATGGTCACTTAAGGCTCACATCATGTATCCCCCTGCAACATAATTTAAAACTTAAATTTAAAAATATTTTTAAATGCCATTTAAAATCTAGGTGACAGTCAGGTGGTGGTGGCAGCACACACCTGTAATCCAAGCACTCGGGAGGTAGAGTCAGAAGGATCTCAGTGTTTAAGACCAACCTGGTCTGTAGAGTGAGTTCCCAGACAGCCAGGAATACACAGAGAAAGCCTGTCTCAAATAAACCAAACCAAAACAAAACAAAACAAAAATTAGATGGCTTACTTTTCTTAGGATTTTGACAAAATCAAGCTCACTTCTCACTGTAGTTTTTACTCTTCAGGCTTTCCAAAGGCTCCGTTTCCAAGCATCTTGAGCCTACAACAGGAGAGGACGGACATAATTTTGGTATCAAGGTAAAAAGTTCATTTGTGATGCTGACTTTTGTAAATGAGATCTTACAGTGAGTGGCCCCCAAGTGTGACCTGGGCAGGATTAGACAGACACTGGTAAGAAAACACCCTAAGTCACAACATCAAGGGACCTACTGAATGAGGTCACAGGGAGTTGAGAAATATACTTTGTCTGTAAAGGTGGTTCATGAAACTGTGAGATTCTCAGAGTTTCAGGTTAACAGCTAGAGTTTGGTAAGGGTAACCTGGAAACTCACATTTTTTTTTAGTTTAAGCTTGGTTCATTGTTGTTTTAACATTAATATTTGAAGTCTCTGTACAAAATCTTTGTCCCTCTATAAACATTCTTCACACTGTTGGAAGGCTTGGGTCAGTTGTCTGCCATTTCATGGGGTTCCAGACCAGGATTTCCTTTACTCTGTTGTTGTATCCTGCCTGAATGTAAGGATTGTATATGAAGCTTCTTCTCTGCTAAGTAGGGATGCAAGCCCTGTCCACCCAGGGACTCAGAAATCTTTAACTTGAGGATGTAATAGAGCAACATGAAGGTTGTGAATTGGGTGGGGAGAATGTTCTTATTCAGGACATCAAAGTATGCTGTGCCTGGGCCCAAGATCAAGGCCAAAGGTAACAAGTATGAGGTACCTGATTTCCATGAAGGGTTAATAGGAAACCATACTTTGACTTAGATTTAATTTGGGTATGTGAATCACCGAGGACCAAGGATGTCTTGCCCAAGTAGTCAGGAATGGATGCACAGCACTCTAATAATGGTAGAAACTGTCTTACATACTTCTCTTAGAATCCCAAGAACTTTCTGGAATGAGACCTGTAGATTGAAGTTTCTGTCCTGTCTGGTCCTGCAGCCCTTTAGTCCCAAATAAACGCACAGGCTTATATTAAATATATACTGTCTGGCCTATTGCTCAGTTTTATTACTAACAAGCGCTTACAACTTAAATTAACCCATAATTCTTATCTATATTTAGCCCCGTGACTTGGTACCTTTTCTCAGTAAGGCATTCTCATCTCACTTCCTCTCCTTCTGGCTGGCGACTACTCTCTGCCTTTCCTCTTCCCAGAATTCTTCTCGTCTGGTAACCCTGCCTATATTTTCTGCCTAGCTACTGGCCAATCAGTGTTTTATTATTAAACCAATACAAGTGACAAATCTTTACAGTATACAAGAGCATGGTCCCACATCAGAGATTTGTGAAAATATATATTAATGCTTATATCCTAACAGTGTGGCTGAGCAAACAGAATTCCAAGAAGTAATCTAGTGCCAGAATAAATGAAAAGGAAACAACAGTGAGGTTGTAATCATTGCATCTGATTTTACTCCAAGTTTCTTCCAATGAGCAATTTAAACCATAGTGAGGTCATAACTATGAAGAGTCACAGCTGTACTTGTTTTTCTTGTTTTAGACTTTGCAGTCTTACGTTTTGCTGGTAACTGGCATTGCCCTTAGGTGGCTCTTGAGACTCTGAGACTCAGAGGGGGTAGACTTTATTCTAGAATAAGAGTACACTAACTGGAGAGAATAGGCCACTGTGTACCCTTACCGTGTCAGCAGACATCTATATTCTTGACATGGATGCATCTGAGTAAAATCTAATTGCATTCTTTCTGGGAACATCTCTCCACAGTGATTGAAGTGTGCATGCTATAGCAGAGACTGAGCAGTGGGTTCACATGAGGTTTGGGGAGGGTTAGCTCCCCCCCACAAGTCATTAATGAGAGGAATCGCTAAAGTTCTCAAGTATCACAAATTGTGAAGCCTTAATTTTTCCATTGGCCTTCATGAGACGACAGGATCTTGTTTTTCTCTTGAGTTCCCCTGCCATTTTTATCTGTATCCTTGGGTGACCCATTCACTCTCTGCTTCTGAATTAGAATGATTACATCTAATTCTTACAGAGATAGCAGAGCCCTTTCTTTATCTTCATCTATGTGTCTGGTAATGTCCCATAACTTAAGAGAGAGTCCAGATGTAACAACTTATCATTAGTCCATGTTTAGTGCAATTCCCAAAGCTGGCACTGACAGTACCAATTCCTTTAGCTTTGGAGATTTCCGTCAACATAAATTTCTACACAAGTTTGTTTAATAAGGAGTCCTGGATTATTAGTGAAGACAAGGAATGAAATAAACACATTGAAAAGAAAACTGGCATTTTCCCTTGTCATGTCAAGAATTATCCCAAGACCCTCAGTGGTCACTTGCAGTCATTCAAAAATGACTGTCACCAGTCTTTCAAAAACTATTTCTTAAGTTGATCATCCTTATCAATGTTAAAGTATGTAATTTCAGATTATTTATTTTGAGGCACTACATCATCAATAAATAGATAACAAACCAAGGAAACACTGTAAATAGGAAAGAAGGCTTTTGAAAAGAAGGAATTTAGATTAGCATTTCTTAAACTTTCTAAATGGAGCCTTCTGTTCATTCAGTACATCCTTTCAGTCTGAAAATTCTGATTGCCGGTTTTCGTTTTTTGTTTTTTTGTTTTTGTTTTGTTCAACTGGAGTGCGGAGGTGCTGTTTTTTCCCTAACTTGTGTTTTTATTAGAAATGTCACAGTTTTCAGGTAATTATAGATACCTTTGATTGGCTAACAGAATTACTTCTTTTTACCAATAAAATGAATGTTGTTATTATGTGGTGATTATGAAAAAGTTAAGTATAAGAAAGGTATAGGTATTGTTAGCAGTATACTAACCAAGGGAAGATATTATTAAAAGACAACCATCTAGATTTCCCCAAGAAGAAATTCACGTAAATTTATCCATTCAAACACATGACAACATCTAACAATCAAACAAGTAGATTTCCCCAGTGTCCCACTAGGAGAATGGGTGCCAGGTATTGACAGCAGGGGCCCTGACACCTTAAATGCAATTGAATTAAATGAGTATTTTCCATAACTTCAAGAGATTGTTGACATGATTGGAAAGGTCTTCATGGTGTTTCTGAAACTTGGCTTCCTTAACTCTAGACATTTGCCACCAAGCATGGGGCAGAAGAGACAGGGAGTCTTGAGATGTGAGTTGGAATGGTAGGTGCTTTGGACCATTAGGGACCACAAGAACCAAACCCTGGAGAAGCTACTAGCTGGCTCCTCTAACTAATGGCCTGTTAAAGCACATGGGCCAACGTGGTTGTCTCATCCAGGAGGAAACACTCTAGAGGCCAGGCTACTACCACCATGGGCCAGTGTGTTACCAAGTGCAAGCATCTTTCAGTCCTGGGCAGCGAGCTGCAACAGACAAGGGGACAGCCACCCCTGAGGAATAGGTGTAGTGACCATGCAGGGATATCCTTGTCAACAGGACCTACGAGGAAAAAGCTGCCCCTGAGGCTTGCCAGTTGCTTTCCTGTTGACTAGATATGAACTTAAAATGGTTTACCCCTGCACAATGCACGGTTTTGTAATGTTCTCAATCACTTTGGGACAGAAACTGAGCAAGCCTGCTCTAGCACTGAAGAGCTAGCTTACGACTTCAATAAACACTCCATGTAAACACTAGGGTTTTGGCCTTTAGAATCAAAGAGCCCCAGCTCAGCCAGCACCTCTTATAAATGGAAACAAGTGTCATGATAAATGTAATAGATGTAATAGGAGCAAAGGGTCCAGAAACAGGGGAGCCATGGAAGGATTTTGGGGGAGCCTGTGTAGTGGCACTAGTCAGTCAGGGGGGCTTTCACAGTAGGGCACCATCTGGAGGGAGGAGGGACCACAGGAGGGACCTGTGTCCTATGCTCCAGCCACAGGTCCATTAATAAGATGCCAGTGCAGTTGGGAAATATGTAATTTGTTGAGTTCTTGGCCTTTTTTCTTTTGTAACAGGATGACTGCACACCATGTACATACCCCACCCAGGACAGCAAGGAAAGGATGGCACAATTGCCAGCAAAGGAAGAGGAAAACACAGACGCAGCTGACAAGCTGGGGAGGTACAGCTGCTTGCACATTCCCTTAGTTAAAACAAGCTCAAGGGTGTTGTTATGGGATGGCTGCAGTAGTTCAGTAACATTAAACTTGTAAGAAGAAACTAATTTGCAAGTATTGGTAGTTATTGAAAATCATGACAACAAAACAAAGGTTAATTATAGCAGCAATTATATGAGTGGGCAAGACAAGACAACAAAGTACTGTAATTTATGTTCCCTTAAAACTGCCTGATATTTACCATTTGCAGCCTGACTGTTCATATGAGCTTAGACCAGTGAAAAGGGATCCCAAGGGCTGCTTTCCTTTTTCCTTCTGAAGTGTGTTTATGGGGAGAAAATCATTTTACTGGATAAAAAAATCATAGGTGTGTGAAAAAGTCATAGGTGTGTGAAAAAAAAAGTCATAGGAAGTCCGATATAGAGGGAAATGCTGAGAGACCAGAGAGAAGGAGCAAGCCACAGCACACCTTACCTCCTTAGCCCAGTCACCTCGCTTCCTGTCTTTCTGTACAGACCTCCAGACCTCTATGGTTAGCTAATGGCAAACTCTATCCTCTGACCCTCAGACAGGCTTTATTTGTCCAAGCAAGATATCACCACAGTATGCGATTTTTGAAAAAGTCCTATGTGTGTGATAAAAGAGAGAATTAGTTTAGTTCCTAGCTTTTGCTGGGTGTGTGACTTGGGACCATTCATGACGGTATTCTCTGACATGAGGAGTGTGGAGCATGCTAGAGGTGGCTGCAAGACACCATCACTTCACTCAGTGCTGCTTTCAGACTGTCAGTGTCATTCATTTAGCTACTCTGCTATTGCTATTAGTGGTTTTTTGCAAATATATTTTACTTTTTGTCCTTTACCTGACCTCCAGTACATTCCATGATACAGAACTCTCCACTGGCCTTCATTCCCATACCCATGACCCATGTAGAGAACTCGTAAGCATAATGGTCATGCTATGACTGTTCTATCCAACTTAGACACACACAAAATCCACAGCAATCACTTATAGAATAGTTTTAGCAGAGTTACTATCCATGGAAAGCTTTTTGATTAATACAAAGTAAATTGTAATTCCACAGTGTGCTAAGAGACTTTCTCTTTTATCTGTCTCTGTTCATAGCTCTGAAGATAATTTGTGAAAATGAATACTTAAGCTCCAAAGTTATTATGTTCCTATATGCAAATTTCCAGTTCTACTGGGACAGCTAAGATACCAAATAAACCAAAATATGCTACCACATGAACAGACTGAAAGACAAAAGCCACATGTTCATCCTATTAGGTACAGAAAAGGTCTTTGACAAAATCTAGTGCCCCTTCATGATAAAAGTCCTGGAGACACTAGAGATACAGAGGGCATATCTTAGCATAATAAAGACAATTACAATCCCACAGCCAACATTAACCTAAATGGAGAGAAACTCCAAATATTTACACCAAAATTAGGAACAAAGCAAGGTTCTCCTCTGTCTCCATACCCCTTCAATATAGTGCTTGAGGTCTTAGGGCAACCAGACAACTTATGGAGACCAAGGGAATGAGACTAGGAAAGGAAGAAGCCCAAGTATCCTTATTGCAGCTAATATGACTTTGTACTTAAAAGAGCCTACAGTTTCATCAGGAAATTTCTACAGCTGATAAACACTTTCAGCAAAGTGGTTAGATACAAAATTAGCACACACAAAAAATCAGTAGCCTTCTATTTTAGATATGGTTTCTATTGCTGCGAGGAAATACCATGACCATAAAGCAACTTGGGGAAGAAAGGGTTTATCTAGCTTACACTTCCACATTGCTGTTTATCACTGAAGGAAGTCAGGACAACAACTCACACAGGGCTGGAACCTGGAGGCTGGAGCTAATGCAGAGGCCAAGGAGTGGTGCTGCTTACTGGCCTGCTCAGTCTGCTTTCTTATATAATTCAGGACCACCAGCCCAGAGGTGGCATCCCCCAACATGGCCTGGGCCTCCCCCATTAATCACTAATTAAGAAAATGCCCCACAGCCAGATCTTATGGAGGTGTTTTCTCAATCAAGGTTCCTTCCTTTCAGATAACTTTAGTTTGTGTGTCAAGTTGACAGCAGACTAGCTGACGTAGCTTCCTATATACAAATGACAAAGAAAGAAATTAGAAACAGTGCCTTTACTAATAGCCTCAAAAATATCTTGGGCAACTCTAACCATGCAAGTGAAAGACTTGTATAATAAAAACTTTAAGACACTGAAGAAATTGAAGAAGACATCAGAAGATGGGAAAGTCTCCCATGCTCATGGATCAGTAAAATTAATAAAATGAAAATAGCCATCCTACCAAAAGCAATCTATAGATTCAACACAATCCCCATCAAAATTATAACACAGTTCTTCACAGAAACTGAAAAAACCCAGTTGCCAGCTTCATATGACAACACACACACACACACACACACACACACACACACACACACACACACGGGATTGCTAAAAAATAGTAAAAGAACTGCTGGAGGTATCACCATTCCAGACTTCAAGTTGTACTATAGACATAGTAACACAAAGTAGCATGGTATTTGCATTAAAACAGACATGTTGATCAATGAAATTGAATCAAGGAACCAGACATAAGTTCACTCACCTGAATTTTGCCAAAAATACACACTGGGGAAAAGACAGCATCTTCAACAAATGGTGCTGATCAAACTGAACAGCTGCATGTAGAATAATACAACTAGATATTCATCATCCTGCACAAAACTCCAAATGGATCAAGGACTTCAACATAAGTCCAGACACATGAATCTTGTAGGAGAGAAAGTAGGAAATAGTCTTGAGCTCATGGGTACAGGAAAAGCCTTCTTGAACAGAATGCTGATATCACAGGCCCTGAGAGCAACAATTAATAAATGGGACCTCATGAAACTGAAAAGCTTCTGTAAGGCAAAGGACACCATAGTTCACACAAAGCGGGAAACTAAAGGATGGGAGAAAATCTCTACCAATTACATGTCTGATGCAGGGCTAATATCTAAAATATATAAAGTACTAAAAACAAAACCCTTTGGCATCAAGAAAACAAATAACCCAATTTAAAAATGGGATACAGAGCAAAGCAGAGTGTTCTCAAAAGATGAAACACAAACGACTGAGAAACATTTAAAGAATGTTGAACATCCATAGTCATTAGGAAAATACAAATTAAAACTATTTTGAGATTTCATCTTACATCAATCAGAATGGCTAAGATCAATAAAACAAATGACAGCTCATCCTGGCAAGGATGTGGGGGAAGGGAAACATTTATTTATTTTTGGTGGGAGTGAAAACTTATACTGCCGCTATGGAAACCAATGTGGCAGATTCTCAGGAAGCGGGGAATAGATCTGCCTCAAGATTCAGGTGTACCACTCTTGAGCACATACCCAAAGGACTCAGCATCCTACTCTACAGATACTTGCTCATCCGTGTTCATTGCTGTTATATTTGCAACAGCCAGGAAATGGAAACAACTCAAACATCCTTCAACCAACAAATGAACAATGAAAATGTGGTACATACTATGGAATACTACACAGCTGAAAATAAGGAATTGTGAACTTTGCAGGTAAGTGGATGGAGCTAAGAAATATCATATTGAGGGGGTAACTAGACCCAGAGAGATAAATGCCATGTGTTCTCTAATTGAAGGCTCCTAGCCTGTGGTAACTACAGAAACAAGGATAGTAAAACAGGACCATTTCCAGGAAGAGGGTTTTGGAAACAAGAGAGAAAGAGGAATGTGGGGTTCAAATGATCTGACAGAGGAAAGGGGAAAAGAGGATCTTCTGGGGGGAGGAAGGTGATAAATAAAGGAGGCTAAAAAGTCACAAGGAATGATACTACTATTCATAATTTACCAAGAAAATCTACGTTACATATAATTCAGTGCATAAACATACATATGTAGTTTTAAAGAACTTCTCTTATCTGGATTGATAATGCACCCTCCAAGAGCCAATGTCCACCAACCAAAACCCCAGCACCAGACATGAGAACCCCTTTTTTGAGTTGTTATCCAAGGATGTCCAAGAAATTCCTAAAAGATACATTTTGTTTCTGTTGTCCCTGGTTGTTCCCCAAAGGTAGCAGGTAAGTCCCTATTGCTGAAGACACCATGTTCAGAGACCTTTGAGCTAGAACTGACCCAAAGCCTCCTCCCTAGCAATAGCTTTCACAAAGCCAGAAGGCATTATGCAAGCTTCCACAGAAGAGAAACAACAAACAGTCCTACCCAGCTATTGATGCCTGTGAATCATACCAATGGCAAGAATGGTGTAATAACCTTAGGAGTGCAGTGGTGGCAACCCACAGCTCAACAAGAGGGAAATCATGCCTGGTACTGGAAACCTAGTCAACTGCTAAATGCTAGTGAAGTTATGGATCTTGGAGGAGAATCTGCAACCACTACTTTACTATACCAGCACAATTCCTAACAACAATCTATAAACATTTGTCCTTATACAAACAGGTAAGTGAAGTCTTCATCCATCATCAAGGAAATTTTCCTTTGTAACTGCCAGAGACAACTATAGAAAACTACAACTAATCAAAACACAGAGTTGTGGAGCTCAGTCCCAATACATGCATTTATAAAAGAAGCCCACACCTAAAGTCCAGAGAACACTGTGGAAGAGGGAATGGAAAAATTGTAAGAATCAAAACAGGTAGTTTGGTGTGAGACTGTGTCTCCTGGTAATGTCAGAAGCCACAAACACAGACTCTCATTAACATGACAGCCCAAACATGTGCTGAATGAGGACAATACCAGTGTCCATGCCTACATGGACAGGAAAAGCCCACTCAGCCTTATGCTTACACAGAACTATAGGCAACCGAGGAAAGCTGGGAGTGAGGGAGGTTGCTTCCCCAGGGAAGAGCACAGCAATTAATTATCCAGTTCCAAATGGTCATCCCTGAAACATACAAGTAACGTAATAATGGGGTGGGTTTTATGTTGGTGTGTGTGTGTGTGTGTGTTTGTGCATGTGTGAAATAAACGCCATGAATTTGAAGAATAAGAAAGGTTATATGGGAAGGTTTGGAAGAAGTAAAGGGAAGGAATAAATGTTGTAATTATAATCTCAAAAACTTTGAAAAATTGTGAATTTTCAGTTGTTGCTGCTGCCATGCCCCACTCTGCCATCATGAGTCTAACCCTGAATCCATGAACCCCATTAGACACAGCAATAAAAAGTAAGGCGGGCAGATCTCTGTGAGCCAAGCCAGGGCTACAAAGTGAGAACCTTTCTCAAAATAGCCAGCCAACCAAGCAAGCAAGGTGGTTAAGTATGAAGGGACAGAAGCAGTCCCTCCGACTCGGGCCTTGGCATTGACTTGTGTCCATGCACAGCAGTGATTTATTAGTGCTGTAATTACTGACAGTCATGTTGAGGTAATGAGAATTTATGGTTACAAATGACTGTCTTGTCTCCTCTGAACCGTGTGTCACAGAAATAAAGCAGGCACTAATCTAACTTAAGACATCATCTCTGTGAGTGCAGTCATTCGTTGTTGAACCTGTGAGAACACATCTTTGTGATTCTAAAGTAGTTCAACGTTAGAGAACAAAAGTACACTGTTACTTTCTAATTCTCTGCTCCCCGTTCAAGTCATCAAATCTTGACAATTCCTTGGTAAAGAAAGCCAATTGAATTCTTGGTTTTTAGAAGAACATGAACATAAGAAAAGAAACTTGTCTGTGAGGAAACAATCCTGAGTACTTTCCATGCTGTGAAACTAATCCAGTTTCTGGTCTGAGCTTCCTTCCTTTATGGTCATTTCACCTACAATTTTACTTTCTCTTCTTTGACTGGAAACTTAGCAAGGAACTTCTGGTGCCTACACTCATAATACTCACTCTCATAATACATAAAATTAGCCTTCAACTAGTTAACGTCCTTGCTTAATTTTTTCATAAAACTACTAAAATATTGATTTTGTTTCTCCTTTTATCACACATGGCAAAAGTCAAGTTGCTTTAGAACACCAAGAGAAAGAACTTGAAATTTGTGAAGATTGCAACCCAAGTAAGTACCCAATAGTGGATTAGCTCAGACCCACCTATTCTTGATAAAATAAAGTAGGAGTAAGAAAGACTTGTCAAAAAAAGTAACATGAAATCAGTGTACAAATTGAGTCTGTATTTGTGTGCAGGCATGTGTGTGTGTGTGTGTGTGTGTGTGTGTGTGTGTGTGTGTGTGTGTGTGTGTTACTCTATTGTTGATCTGAATCCTTAGCCTTCCTTGTATTCTGTTCTGGGGAAATACCTAATAAAGCCCAACTATTTGTTTTCCTTAAGTAAAGTGAGGGAGGCTGTGAAGTTCTCTGGTTATAGAGATCCCCTTCATTTCCTGCTGCTACAACTAAAAATACCCTGAAAAAGGCAGTTAGAGGGAAAAGGCTTTATTTTAGCTTACAAGTCCGTCTTAGCAGGGAGTGGAGAGAGCCAAGATAACTGGTCACATTAAGCCTGTGGTCAGAAGAGAGCAGCAGCAGATATGCATATACTTGTGTTCAGCTCCTTTGTCTACTGTTGCAGAGTTCAGGATCTGTTGTACAGGGAGGGAATAGTGCTACCCTCAATGGTAAGGTCTTCCCATTTCAGTCAACAAAGCAAAGGTAATCTCCACAGGATAACCTAATGAGATACTCCACCCAGGTGACTAGATTGTGTCAGACTGACCACTAAAAACCACCATCATACTGTCACTGCTACATTCTAGAAGCTTAAGCAACATAACAGGTTTCTTTTTTTTTTTAGTTTAATGTTTATAGGTGCCTTGCCTACGTAAATGCCTATGTACCCTGTACATATCATATCCCCCAGAGGCCAGAAGAGGGCGTCAGAGTCCCTGGAACTGGAATTAACAGATAGTTCTAAACTGCCATGCGGATTCTAGGAACTGAACTCAGGTCTTCTGGAGAAGCAATCAGTGCTCTCAACTGCTGAGCCATCTCTTCAGCTCCAATGGTTTCATTTCTACAATTTTCCTATCATATGCTAACTTTCTCAAATGTCTACCGTGCCTTTCTAGGCATCTGTCTATAGGTTATGGTTAAGAGTGGATAAAAATATAAAGGGATGTTCTTTCTGTGTGATCTTTCCATTGGAGGCAAATGGAAGAGGCTGTTAGCATCTTTTGGGACAGGTACAGGGAAAGAATGATTCCAGAGAGAGCCTTTCCCCTGCTGTGCAATGCAGTGCCTGCACACCAACCTTCCCTGTGGTGTCACTCCATCTTGCACAGCACAGCAATGAATGAAAATCTAGAGAAGCCGTGTTTTCTTATATTTTTGGTTGTGAGCCTAGCCTTTAACAGCTGAGCCATCTCTCCAGCCCGAGAAGCCGTGTTTTCTAATAACAAAATAAAAACAGAATTGTCCCTATTGTCCTTATTGGAGGTTGCATGGTTTGCTGTCAGTCTGGTGGGTTCACTTGTGACTATGCAGGTGGGCAGCCACATTTACCCTCATGGATTACATTTTGAGACATTTCTTTCTGCCACCTTTCATTTGAAGTATAGAAGAAGTTAGGTTAAGAGCTCTCAGTGCATTGACCTCCACAATGGTCTACTTGACCTTCCTGGTAGAGCACTGTCAACTGTGGTTCTAAGGAGAGCCATTCTACCCAAGATGCCTCCGCCATATAATGTAAAGATTACACACCCCCAATTTCTTCTAATATAGTTTTCCTTTATCTTCAGAAGCAGAAACGTGTCCTGAATGCTACTCTAAAACAAGGTAAGATGCAATTAATTGTTTAAGGCAGTCTTTAGTGAATGCAGAGAAAAGAAACTAATATTTGTTACATACTCTCTGGACTAGACTCAATATGATGTATATACCACTTGTCGTCTCAGAGAAGTTACAGAATGTATGCAAAGTATCCAGTGATGACATATTTCTCATGCTAGATAGTGGTGGTGCACACCTTTAAACCCATCACTTAGAAGGCAGAGGCAGGTGGATCTCCATGAGTTTGAGGTCAGCCTGGTCTACAGGTGGACCAATGGAATTGAATCGAAGACCCTGATATTAATCCACATATCTATGAACACCTGATTTTTGAGAAAGTAGCTAAAATTTGTATAATTTTAATTAATGGAAAAAAGAAAGCACCTTCAAGAAATGGTGCTGACATGACTGGATGTCATTATGTAGAAGAATGCAAATAGATCTGTATCTATCACTGTGAACAAAACTCAAGTCCAAGTGGATCAAAGAACTCTACATAAATCCAACCTCACTGAACCTCAAAGAAAAGAAAGTGGGAGGTACCCTTGAATGCATTGGCACAGGAGACCACTTTCAAAATAGAACATTAGTAGCACATACACTGAGAACAACAATTAATAAATGGGACCTCCTGAAACTGAGAAGCTTCTATAAAGCAAAGGACACTGACAACAAGACCAAAGGCAGACTACAGAATGGGAAAAGATCTTCATCAACTCCACATCTGACAAAGGACTGATCTCCAAAATATACCAATAATTCAAGAAACTAGACATCAAAAGACCAAATAATCCAATCAAAAATTGGGGTACAGACCTAAACAGAATTCTCAACAGAAGAATCTCAAATGGCCAAAAGACACTTAAGGAATTGCTCAACATCCTTAGCCATCAGAGAAATGTAAATCAAAACAACTCAGAGACAAACAACATCTTACAACTGTCAGATTGGCCAAGATCAAAAACTCTGATGACACCTTATGCTGGAGAGGATGTGGAGTAAGGGGAACACTCCTCCATTGCTGTGGGAGTGCAAAGTTGTACAGAAGCTTTAGAATTCAATATGGCAGTTTCACAGAAAATTGGGAATTTATCTACCCCAAGACCTAGCAATACCACTTTTGGGCATATACCCAAAGAATGCACACTCACACCACAAGGACATTTGCTCAACTATGTTCATAATGGCGTTATTTATGATAGCCAGAACCTGAAATCAACCTAGATGTCCCTCAACCGAAGTATGGATAAGGAAAATGTGATTCATTTACACAATGGAGTACTATTCAGCAGTAAAAAACAATGACATCTTGAAATTGGCAGGCAAATGGATGGAACTAGAAAAAGCCATCCTGAGTGAGGTAATCCAGACCCAGAAAAACAAATATGGTATGTAGTCATGCATAAGTGTTTATTAGACATAAAGCAAAGAATAACCACCATATGGAACAACCACAGAGAAGCTAGGTAACAAAGAGGACCCTAACAGAGACATACACAGATCTGCCTAAGAATGGGAACAAAGACAAGATCTCCTTAGTAAATTGGGAGTGTGTGGGGGCAGGGGAGCAGGGAGACAGACAGGGAAGTAGGGAAAAATATATAGCTCAAAAAATGGCAAAATAAAATAATGAAGTAAATAATACATGTTGTATAAGTAATATTCAAAATCTCTTTGGAAGATATTCCACTGGCTTTTCTACTTACTGCCGTGAGCTGCCGTATCAGTCTAGTTCTAGGCCACTTTTTTCTAGTCTATTATCTTTCTTTTTTTTAAGTGACTTTGATAGTTTTTTTATTTTTAATCTATTTTCTTTTCCAATGAATATACTACTTTTATCGATGATTACTCCTTTTGGCTTCTCTTTCATTATTTTTGTATACCTGGCTGCTAAGTATTCCTTTGCTTGTACAGTTTCATAACTAGGTTGTTTTGGGGACTAATCAAACCACCCACAACGGTTTCTTGAACCTGTGTTCAGAATCTTGCCCAGATGGCTGCTCTGTTGGAAACTCTGTAACTAAAGGATTCTGCAATAGCTTCTTTGGATATACTAGGTGGCAGCAGTCAGGCTCATGACCCTTAAGTCTATGGCCAGTATGCACCCCCCCCATAGTGATGAGTATCTTAGTAAGCTGGTGGGTGAATATGGAGAATCCCAGTGAAGAGAATAAACATGGAAGTGACAATGAGGTCACTCTGGGCTATCCCAACAGCATTAACAGAACAAACCGGGTGTGTGAGGAACAAGTTATAGGTGGTTCTCATGTTTCAGGAAAGAGATGAATACTTTGGGAATTGTAGCCCATGTGATAAATATGTGGAAATTCTTGATACAGAATGGTGGGGAATCTAGAAGAGCATATTAGAATAGAGAATTCAAAAGAATTCTTGGGGGAAGCTCTTTTTTGTTAGACTGTAGAAACTGACAAAACTCAAGATTTCTGTTAAATGATGCTGAAATGACTTCAGGTACTCAGTGAGTTTGTAGTAGGTAGCATTTTGCTCTCACCTCCTTCAATGTTAATTTATACACAGTCATCCAGGAAAACGCAAATTGAGTCAATGGCCGAGAGAAGTGGGATCAGGTCAACCTGTGGCCAGGGTGCTGGTGCTCCAGAGGATTTGGCAGACTCAGAAAATGTCCTGTAATCTTAATCGTTTGAGGCAATTCTTACCTTGGTAACTGTGCTTTCATAGGACTGAGATTTAAGGTCAGAGAACTTTCGGATTAAATGCAATGGTGGTTGACTCTGAGTCACCAATAATGCACTGGCATCCCATTGAGGAAAGAAAGAAAAATACTTCCCTTTGGAGACATTTAACCTGGAACAAGTCCGTATTTGAGTTCTCTACGCCCACGTTCCCACCCTGTGAGTGTCTATCCCTTGACAAAGGTATTTTTTCTCTCTTTATTGAACAACACAGCATCACATGGGGAAGAATAGGACACTTCACAGAAATCTTCTACAGGGCTTACAAGGGATGAAATCATCCGCTCCAGTTGGCCCAGACAACAATCAGTAATACAAACATTATTGTTTACCAACCAATACCAAATGTTGATATTAACATTTATGGTAAACATTCACTTGCAGAGATTGCTCTTAACCTTTGTATTTGCTGCTTTCAGCGAATGATACACTTGTATTAAATGGGTCGGGAGCATGGAGTAGTATATAATTTAAGATTACAGCTAATAGCGTAGGATGTAAAAGTTGATAATGTGGGAAATCCAAGTCAAGTGAGTGTGATTGTCACATGGTTCTTTTTTTAAAGATTTATTTATTGTTATTTTATGTGCATGGATGATTTGCCTTCATGTGTGTCTGAATGTGCCTACTTCCTGTGGAGGCTGGAGGAGGATATCAGATCTCTGGGAACTGGAGTTACAGTTGTAAACTACCATATGGGTGCTTGGAATGGAACCCAGGTCCTCTGGAAGAGCAGCCAGTGCTCATAACTGCTGAGCCATCTCTCCAGCCCATGGTTCTGTTTAAAAGCAGGCTAAACAAAGGCTGAGTACACAATCAGACAGCAGTCTTAGCGCTGTCCTCTATGTGACCTCTAGGTGTATTATTAATCTGGTGTGAGGTCCAGCCAAAGCTCCCGCCTTTCAGAATGTGAGGGTGGTTTTATCATGATGCATTGCCATGGAGAATATGCCTGAGCCCTGAAGAAGGAGGGTGTGGGTGTGTGAGTGCACAGCTGCTCCTGGGGAATCAGAACCCACCGCCAGCTTGTTTCCCCACATACCCTCCAGTGCGGATGTGTGCCCAAGGGTGATTGTTATTGTTTGCTGGTTTGTGAAGCGCTGAAATGAAGGTCATCTAAAAAAACATTGGTTTTGTAATTGTTGATATTTTAGTCTTTCTGAAAGGACTATGGTCAGTAATGGTGTAGACACATGATCTTTAACTATCCTCCATCCACTTTGTGACATTTCAAAGATTCCATCCGTTCCAGGAGACACTGTGCTGTCTTAAGGGGAGGCAAAGCAGTGGCATCTCCCAGTCTGTGGTTTCAACTATGAAGAATCACGACGTCTAATTCTGAATTACAGTCATTAAACAGGAGACAGCAAAGAAAGAGCACGATATATTTGAATCTTGTGTTGTATTTTTTACAATTCAGGCAGCAAAAATATGTGTGAGCCAATAGCTGGGTTTTCATATCAGCCTTCAGGAGAGGAAATTTGTGAAGACAAATTATGGGGACTCTGCCAATATATGGTCCACCATTCTTTGTCGTGGGTATGTGACCGAGCCTCCATAAATAGTAAGTAGAGAGCTGAAGCAAAAAGACACAACAATCACTTGTTCACTTGTTTTTAACAGAGATCGACTTTAGCATCTCATAAAGAGATGGTATTTAGTATTCAGGTAACTAGTAACTGAAACACCCTCTTCTTGTTCATTTTTATTCTTAAGCCTCGCCCACAAACTTAGAAATCCCAAGCCCACAACAGAAGAAGATGAACATAGCTTCAACTCCAAGGTAAAATGCCCCTTTGTGAGATTAGTTTTCTCTTCTGAATTTTGGGATTTTATTATTATTATTACTTGTTCTTAAACTCATTGCTTTTCAAAAGCTGACCAGAGAAAAACCTTTATAATTGTGACCAGTTGAGTTTGGGGTTTGGCTTGTTTATTGGTTTTACTTTGAGAAATGCTAGAGGTAATAAATGCTCTCAAGCAGTGGGATTGGATTCAGGCATGGAAAACATATAATGGAAAGAGTTTTATAAGGCATAGTTTTCACATTAGAGCAAATGTGAAATTTGAGCCAGGAACTTTGGGATAAATATACATCACTGTGGTTTAATATATTGTACTGGGGGCTGGAGAGATGCTCGGTGGTTAAGAGCACTTGTTGCTCTTGCAGAGGACCCAATGAATGGTGGCTCACATTCATCTGTAGCTCCAGTGCCACGGAATCCGATGACTTCTTCTGACCTCCACAGGCACCATGCATGCACGGGTGCACAGATATTCATGCAGGCAAGCACCCATACGCATAAAATAAAATAATGTCAAAAGACTTAAAAAGTGAAGAGCTTACTGGTGTGACTTTCGTTCTATGTTTCAGAGTTAAGGAAACTGAAAACATGGGACAGCTGATAGATCATTGTAATGTCAGAACTGTCCTTGGGTATAGCTTCTTTCTCCTCCAAAACTTTGGATTCGTTTCATATTGTTTTCTGACAGACTGTGTTCTTGGTTTCAACCCTTGTTTCTGTATTGAATAACAAGAAAAATATACAATTACAGCTCATCAAAACTTATACTAGAGATTTCCCTTTATTTTTCTTATTGATTTAATTAAGTGTACACATGCACAGGGCCTGCAAGGAACTGCATCAGACCCTGTGTATGTGTTACTACTGCAAGCTTGGGGTTTTTGTGGGACTCCTAACTCTGGGAGCTGGTGTGTCTCTGACTTTTTTGCCTGCTCTTGGAATTCTTTTCCTCTTACTGCTTTTCCTTGTCAGCCTCAGCGTGAGGGCTTTTGCCTTGTATTTTTGTATTTTGTTTTGCCATGCTTGGCTGTTGTCTCTTGGAGTCATGTTCTTTTCCACAGGGAAAAGGAGGAGGAGTGGGTGTGGGTAGAGGGAGATGGGAGAGCTGGGAGAGTGGGGGAGGGGAAACTGTGGTAGGGATGTGTTGTATGAGAGAAGAATCTATTTTCGACCTATTTTAAAAAGTCTATAAAATTGAACACAACATTTTCCCCAAACAGTTACAAGCTGTACAAGTAGAGATTCAACCATGGAGTAAAAATATAAGTATTGAACTTTTTTGTGCTTAAGTTTTTAATAACAGCTCACATTCTCAGTTTTGCTTTCTAATGTTTTAAATTTTAGAAGACTTTTACT
Source organism: Mesocricetus auratus (assembly GCF_017639785.1). NCBI lineage: Eukaryota > Metazoa > Chordata > Mammalia > Rodentia > Cricetidae > Mesocricetus > Mesocricetus auratus. The sequence continues at coordinate 10,400,737 of NW_024429190.1, read as the reverse complement.
TATTTAAACAGTCATCTTGAGTCTTCTGCCCTTTAAGAGCTAGCAGAGGGAAGGAAATCTGCCTGATAGTGGGCCACTTTTAGTTCCCAGAATAAAATTCCATGCATGAACAGCATTTTAATAGATTTCAATGTGAAGAAAAAACAGAAAGATACTAGCAATTAATGGTATTGAATATCTTAAATGTACCCTAAGTTCGTTTTCCTTATTAATGCGTAAGGTGTGATTTTCTTTAAGGAGATCTGTCATAAATGAAAGGTAACAGCTTAGAGGAAGGCCACTAACAGCAAATATTTGCTATGTCCTTGGCGTTTTCCAACTATGGCTTTAGATTGGGTTTAGATGAGTGGTTCTTAGACATTTCAGCTCGTGTCTTTTTCATTAAATGTATTTTCATATTACACATTGCTGTCTAGCAGCCTAAGTACCAGTTATTTCTCTTGATTAAAAGTTGAAGCAAGTGGGCTAGAGAGATGGCTCAGAGGTTAAGAGAACTGGCTGCTCCCACAACCATCTGTAATGAGATCTGGTGCCCTCTTCTGTTATTTAAACTCACATACAGGCAAGACAGTAGACATAATGAGTAAGTAAATGTTTTCTTTCCTTTTTATTCTTTTCCTTTCTTTCTTTTTTTAAGGTAGGGTTTCTCGGTGCAGCCCTAGCTGCCCTGAAACTCAGGGTTTCTCTGTGTAGCCTTGGTTGTTCTGGAACTCGCTCTGTAGACCAGGCTGGAACTCACAGAGATCTACCTGCCTCTGCCTCCCAAGTGCTGGGACTGAAGATGTGTGCCACCACCACACAGCAAATTAATCTTTTTTTTTTTTTAAGAAAGCTGTAACAAGCCAGGTGTTGGTGGCGCACGGCTTTAATCCCAGCACTCGGGAGGCAGAGGCAGGCGGATCTCTGTGAGTTCGAGGCCAGCCTGGTCTACAAAGCGAGTTCCAGGACAGTCTCCAAAACAATACAGAGAAACCCTGTCTCAAAAAACCAAAAAAAGCCGGTCGGTAGTGGTGCACGCCTTTAATCCCAGCACTCGGGAGGCAGAGGCAGGCAGATCTCTGTGAGTTCGACGCCGGGCTGGACCAACAGCCTCCGAAACAATACAGAGAAACCCTGTCTCGTAAAAACAAAAAAAAAAAAAAAAAAAAAGCTGTAACAATACTTTTTTCCCAAGCTGTCTTTCTCTCTATTGGAAATGGTCCAGTTTTCATTCTGGAGAAGATGGTTTTGGTCCGTAGCTCTATTTCTCATCTTATAGTAATAAATGAACCTTTTGTCATTGCAGTGTTTACAAAAGCGCTCTTAGTTTTAAAAAAGCAGTCGTTGCTAGGCAGGGGTGGCACACGCCTTTAGTCCCAGCACTCAGGAGGCAGAAGCAGGCAGATCTCTATGAATTCCAGGCCAGCCTGGTCTACAGAGTGAGTTCGAGGACAGCCAAATCTACGTAGAGAAACCCTGTCTTGAAAAACCAAAAACAGAAGAAAGAAAGAAAGAAAGAAAGAAAGAAAGAAAGAAAGAAGGAAGGAAGGAAGGAAGGAAGGAAGGAAGGAAGGAAGGAAGGAAGGAAAGAAGGAAAGGAAAACAATTATTATTAGCAATACATAAATCCATAGGTCAGTTATATTTGTGACATGCTTTATTTTGTGTCTGTCAACCCAATACTACATTTGCCAAAAGTCAGTTCACCAGATCCCCTCCCCCACATACACATTGTTCACTGCTAGTATGACTATTAGATCTGAATTGCTAAAGGTTTGCTAGGTATGCAAGACTAATATCTGCAATTTAACAGTGGCAAATATATGCTATTTATTAGATCATTTGTTCAGTTTTAAACTACACTTGTCTGGCCCAAGTAGAAAATACACTCCATCAGGATGTTTGATTAGGCATAGGAAAACGAGGATGGTTTTAAAATAGGGTCTTGTTTTTTCTTTGTGATATCATAATGGTACCTTAAAATTTTAATTGTCCTGTCATATAACTTTATATTTTTAAATGATCTTCAGGTATGTTCTCAATATGTTGCCTATATTTTCCTTAGACCATCTGGCTCCGGGCTGGAGTGATGCTTGGAGCACTTGCGATTCAGTTCCCAGAACCACATAGAAGCACACAGTATCAGTAACTCCAGTTCTGGGGGCCAGACACACCTGCAGTGTGTATGTGTACATGTAGGTAAAAACGCTCACTAGTATAAATCTAAAAATTTTTAAATCTTCAAAAACAAAAAAAGCCGTTTGACTGAAGTTACCTACCTGCTCACGTCCAAATGGCTTGGACTCCAGGAGTGTAGCACTAGCCTTGGCTCAGAATGTAAGCATTCAAGAATTATTTCCAAAAGGATCCTTCTTGTAACATTTTCTTTTAAAATTTGTGGTTTTGTGATATTTTCAATGTTTGTTTTATATTGAGACCTTTTAATTAATGTACCAATGCACATTCATATGAGGGAAATTACTTGCATATGTTATTATAAATGTACATATTGCATATATAATTGCATACTTGACATTGCTATCTTTTCCTACCATTTTATTTTCATTTTTTAAACTTGGTTTTATGTAGGTTTATGTTATTTAATATTTTTCAGTTCAGTATATTTTGCAAGTCACTGTTTTGTTTGGTTGGTTGGTTGACTGGTTGGTTTTTTGGGACAGGGTTTCCTGTGTAGTCCTGGCTGTCCTGGAACTTGCTCTGTAGACCAGATTGGCCTTGAACTCAGAGATCCTCCTGCCTCTGCCTCCCAAGTGCTGGGATTAAAGGTATGTGCCACCACTGCCTGGTGAAAATCAGTGTCTAAAATACATGTGCTTTTCAAGTAATTTCATTTCCTCTTCCAAATGGAAGTATTCACTTGTATCTTCTAAGTCTGGGTGCTTCAAATGTCACACAACAGCAACTGAAGACATTTTTCCTGGCCCATTCCTAACTGTATGTCCATTTTCCCACCATAAGAACAATAGCATTCAGTGAACTATACTGAACTGTTGAAGCTGGCGAAACCCTGAACTCCAACCCTCCCCTTGGCCTTTCTTGCCTGTCTCAATTGACGGGGAGAGTAGACAGATTCCTGTAGTCCAAACTCCTCGCTGTTGAGAGCCCAAGACTGCAGGATGGGATCTGTGGCATTAGGAGAGGAACAATGGTTATGTCAACTCCGGAACATTTGTAAAATCACCACCTTTTCAGTGGTCATTGCTATCTATTAGAACTGCATTCATTACAGAGAGAGCCCCGGGTCCCATATAGTCTGTGAAGTGTGGTAAGCTTCTGGACTTTAATGTAGCTTCTGGTTTATCTTCTTTAGGGAATGGTTCTTTTTTTGTTTTCCCTCTTGCTTTTGAAAAAATGATATGCCACTGATCTCCATTTTCTTATTAAATAATGTCTTTAGTGTCTTTTAGTCCATCTTTATGACAAATCTTTGCTTATTTAGTTGCAATGTTTTGTTCACTAGCTTTATGTGGGTTTCTTCATTCACTTTTGTCCCAGTGGTATTGTCTTTTGTCACTTTTGGGAAAAGAAGAATTCATGTAGTCATTTTATACACTGAGAAGCAACACCCTATATGAATCCCATGTATCCAAGGCAGATGTTACAGAGGCAAACTTTCCCACAGGAAGTCATTCATGCAAACACAGCAGGCAGTTAACAAATCCCTCAGTGAGTTATGGAGAGTGAGTTCTTGACCTTGGGGCCACAGGTGCAGATGCCACACATAGAAGAAACGAAGTAGAGCCTACCACAAACAAGAGGAATGACTGTGTAATTGGAAAGCTCTGTACACGGTGTCTCTGAGACTCTACTCCCTCAAATGTAAATGCTTGTGAAGAAATGCCTTGTCACATAGGGACTGGGTTACTGAGGCTCTTTATTCATAGACTTATATTGTATAGTTTTGTGCCATATCTAAAACAGATGAGCTTGAAATGTTCTTTGTAGGACATGTCACTTTAAGAGACAGAAATGTGGTTTGGATGGCACATTAAGATACTCTGTGGTCAAGAGAGAGCCGTTGCCCCCATGAAGCCTTTCATTATATGGAAAAACAAGCAGAACACCAAAATCATATGACAAACACTTGCAGAAACACAGATTCTCAGAACCAGTAGCAGTGGAGGGAGATATGGAGAGGGAGGGGACTGTCAGGGGCAGCATGGTAGAAGGGCAGTGGGAGAAGGAGGAGCTCTCAGTTGTTACCTCTGTCCAGAGACACAGGATCTCTTTTTCTCAGTATATTTTTATTTAAATTAGAAACATGCTTGCTTCACATGTCAATCCCAGCTCCCTCTCCCACCCCTCCTCCCTTCCCTCTACCAGGCCCCCACCCCCCACCCATTCCCTCATGGTGAGGCCCTCCATGGGGGGTCTAGGCCCTCCCCCATGTGTCCAGGCTGAGAGAGCATCCCTCCATTTGGAATGGGCTTCCAAAGTTCATTCGTACGCCATGTTAAACACTGATCTACTACCCAAGGCCCCAGAGATTGCTGAGGCCTCCTCACTGACACCACATTCAGGGGGTCTGGATCAGTCCCCTGCTGGCCTCTCAGCCATCAGTCTGGGGTCCATGAGATCCCCCTTGTCAGGTCATTTGTCTCTGTGGGTTTCACCAGCCCAGTCTTGACCCCTTTGCTCATCACCTCTCTTTCACTGGTTTCCAGGAGTTCAGGTCAGTGTTTAGCTGTGGGTGTCTGCCTCTGCTTCCATCAGTTACTGGATGAAGGTTCTAGGATGGCATATAAGGTAGTCATCAATCCCATTATCAAGGAGGGGCTATTAATGTAGTCTCTCCACTATTGCTTAGTTTGCCAGTGGGTGTCATCCTTGTAGATCTCTGGAAATCTCACTAGTGCCAGATCTCTCCTCAAACCTATGATGACTCAATCTATTATAGTATCTCTCATCCTGGTCTCCTCCATTCTTCCCCTGACTCAACCTTACAGCACCCCCATATTTTCCTCTCCCCCCTCTTGTCCTCCTCTCTTTTTCCCGGTTCTCTCTCCCCTCCCCCCATGCTCCCAATCTGCTCATGAGATCTTGCTTCATTCCCCTTCTCTCAGGTACCATGCATATCCTCTTGGGAACTTCCCGTTTCCCAGACTCACTGGCAATGGGACTGTAGACTGGCACCTGATCCATGTCTAAAATCCATATATGAGTGAGTACATATTATGTTTGTCTTTTTGTGACTGGGTTACCTCATTCAGGATGGTTTCTTCAAGTGCCATCCAGTTGCCAACACAGGATCTCTTATACTGAGAATTTTTAAAGTGTTTTTTATATTAGTATACAAGCTAATGCATTTTCTTATAGGATTGTCATAAGAACTTTTATACTAGTTTTCTGTTGCTGTGATAAAACACCATGGCCAGAAACAACTTTAAGGGGGAGAGTTTATATTGGCTTAAGGTGCCAGAGAGAGGTGCCTTATGGTGGCCTGAGGCACAACATGCGTAGACATGGCACCTAGCTCCCTTCTTGAACCACAAGCACAAATCAGAGAGGGAGCCAAGCTCAGTGACAGATTTCTTCCTGCAAGGCTGCACCACCCAAACCTGCCCAAAGAGCCACCTCCTGGAGACCATGAGTTCCGATGCCAGAGACTATGGGGGACATTCTCTTTTGCAACTATGACTTTGGCCTTTTGACCCTCTTTTCCCACTAACCAAACCTCTTCCTCCCCACCCAGCTCACTGGCTGCTTTCTTTTCATAGGTATTTTTTTGCACTGTTTTATCAGTGTCCTACCCATAACCATCTCTAGGTACTCTTTCCCCACCCGTCTGTAGCACAAATAATAAAAGCCCAGAGACAGAAGGTCAGAGAAACAGAATGGCCAGCCACTAGAGAGTTCTTATCTCTACCAATGTTCAGACAGAAGGGGCCATGTCGTCCTCAGATTGCATCTTCACTGCTCCTCAGACTTCACTAAGCTCCCGTCTCCTCCCACCTTGTGTTCCTCTCTCCAGTCAGGCATATCAATCCTGTCTCCATCTACCTAGTGCAGAGACTAAAGGCATGTCATCCCAAACACTGGGATAAAGATATGAGCTCTGTTTCTCTTTTAGACTGATTTACTCTCATATAGCTCAGGGTGGTCTTGAACTCACAGATATCTGTCTGCCTCTGTTCTGAGTGCTGGGATTAAAGGTATGTACCACCATTGCCTGGCCTCTATGGCTAACTAGTGTGGCTGCTAGGTTTAAAGGTGTATACCACCACTGCCTGGCCACTGTGACTGTGGCTAGCATTGAAATTTGATCTTCAAGCAAACTTTATTAGATCATAAATAAGAATCACCATACTTCTCCTTTTTTGTCTAAATAAAAAGAAGGCTGTAACTTATATAAGAAAAACTATATACAATAGGTACAATAACTATATACAATATATATATAGGCAATAAGTATGTCAACAATATCTAATCCATTTGCATTTGACAAATTCAGACAAAATACGCCATTAAGTATCTGATTTTGGTGAGTCCAAAGACTTGTACCTAATTTACTTTCTATCATAACTTGTATTACTATCTTTTGATATCTGTCAACCTTATATGTTTTACACTTCTTTAGTGAGTTTTTTTCTGCATCTGGTAAACAAGGAAAACTATAACTATCTAGCCTTCACCTCCCTCAGAGATCTAAGAAGGAAATAATATTAATTGAGTAAGAAGGAATGCAAGCAAATGACTTCCAAAAAATGTAAGAAATGACAGAAAGAGCTGCCTACCTGGTCAGTCACTCAGGGTTCCTCTGCAATGTTGGGGCATATGGATATGCTAGCCTACAGGCCTAGCATATCTGACAGACGTTTCTGTGAAGCAGGATTTTTGAAGGACTGTAACACCTTGTCTTGGAAAGGTTTGGCAGTCACTCTCATTTGTGTCCTGCTTGTCCAATTAGGACAGTATACTGTCAGTAGTCGAGGCAAGGGCACTTGCTTGTGCAGTGGATTACCGGAGTTTCTTCAATTCCCATCATCTTCTCTGAAGTAGATTGGTGCTTCCAGAAACAGACATGCCTCATTGTCATTAAAAAAGAACCTCGCTGGGTGGTGGTGGCACACGCCTTTAGTCCCAGCACTTGGGAGGCAGAGGCAGGAGGATCTCTGTGAGTTTGAGGCCAGGCTGGACCGACAGCCTCCAAAACAATACAGAGAACCCCTGTCTCATAAAACCAAAAAAAAAAGAAAGAACCTCATATTAAAACATTTAAATTTCTAATTTTGTACATCTCTGAAGTGTATGAAGATGATCTATCTATCTAAAATATATGTTTGATCTTGTAAACATACCTAATATGACTACAAATTCGGTTGTAGTAGGTGACTAATTACTAACCTATATTTCTTTATACTAACTCTCAAGGACTAGAAATTTGCATTATTTTGTTGAATGAGCTATATAGGTACAATACCTTGAACAAGATTAGAAATGTATGAACAGTATGTTTTAACAAAATTAATCTCAAATTTGTATCAATATACAAAAGTCCAATCCAATGTAAAATATTTAAAACTAGTAGTTGTTTTTTAAAAGTAGATTTAATAATCTACCTTTTGATCTTTTATCTATATTATGCATTTTTTCTTTTTAGAGTATATTCAATAATTACCCTTTTATCATTTCATATCTGTATCCCCATTTTTTCTTTTCAAAACAAGAACCCTGAATCTAATCTCAACCATGTGCTCATATAATATCAATGAAGTACCTTTTTTGTTTTTTGGGTTTTTTTGTTTTGGTTTGGTTTTTGTTTTTTCAAGACAGGCTTTATCTGTATTGTTTTGGAGTCTGTCCCAGAACTAGCTCTGTAGACCAGGCTGGTCTCAAACTCACAGAGATCCTCCTGCCTCTGTCTTCCAAGTGCTGGGATTAAAAGCGTGAAGAGGTAGAAAACAGAGCCTAACTACAACCTGCATAAGGCAAAACCAAGTTCCAACACTACAAACAATCCAAAGCTCATCATCTGAGATTCATTCACAATCCTCTGTGTTTTCCCATGGGGCTTGGGTCACCTCTTGGGCCCCACCCTCAGCAGCATATACACAGCCTGCCTTCCTGATCTCAGCCTGCTCCATTTCACCGTGGCTGGGGCTTCTGATAACTATCACATGGCACCAGCATTTCCAAACCTGCTAGGGTCCACCATCGCAGTGGGGCTCTCTCTAGGAAATCTAGCCCTGCCATGTATTTGCAGACTCTGCTGTTCTTCATGACCCCTTCATGTCTTCAAAACCATTATAACCTAGGTGACTCTTATATTACAAAGTTTGGCTGCCAGAGCAAGGCACCTTCTTGCATATGAAAGTGTGGAGTGCAGCTTTAATGCCTTATTAAACAAGGATTGTTTTAAAATCCTGTCTTTCATAAACCTTGTTTTCAGGACAGGACAGGAATTACACGCAAATCCATCCTAATGCAAAATATCTTGGAGACCTGTTGCTGCCTTTTGGTAGGCCTATTCCACCAAGTCACCTTTAATGAAGATGGTGGTGAAGTCACATGACATCTACCCTCTGCAATTCTAGCAAAGATGGCTGCCAGCCATGTGGCAGCCTAACAATAGTGGCGATCTACATGTTGCTTATATCTCAAAATGGGATCTTGCCATGTGGCTCCTTTAAGATTGCCTGTGTGTTAAGGAAAATGTAACAGTATATGGAATAAGGATATTGTTGGTTATTTATTGTGATAAATTACTTAAATGAGAAACCGAAACCCAGGTTAATCTCTACAGCCTTTCAGGACCCGACCAGAACCCCAAAAGACAGTGAATGCCCCTCTCCTCAGCCCTTTATTCCACCCGCCTGTAAGCACCTGTGGCCACGCCCAAAATGGGTGTGGTCAGCACCACAGGTGCCTAGATCTCTCCCTACAATTCCCCTTTTAGTCTAAAGAAAAGATTTAGACTTGAAACAACACTAAATTGTGTCAATACACAAAATGTCTTAAGCATATGTAAAAGCATATGTACATAGAAGATGATAAGGATATTTATGCACCAAACATCGTAAAAAGATAGGAGATCTTACACAGTATGACAAATTGCAATATTCAGATTATCCAAGAAAGGAATACAACTTGATCATACATAAGTTATATCATATGAGAATCTATAACTATGTAAGTTGTCTATAGCTAATAATCACTGAGGTAATTCACAAGAAGATATAATAATCTAACTATATCCCATCCTAAACATATCTATGAAAGAGATGCCCAAGTCTGAACACCACATTCCAATCCCAACCCTAAACAACTGAAAACTAATCCTAAACAGGTATAAATTATCCCTTAGTGTCAATAATAGGGAAAGGGAACATAGAATTCTTAGAATACAACTTCCTGCTGAAATGGAGTGATGATAACCTCCTGGGATCCTGCAGGAAGAAGAGTAGTGATATTCTCAAGCGGATTAGCTACAACATTGTATCCACTCTCTGTTGGGCGGGAGATGCTTGACTGAAGTTCTGGCCACAGTCTAATATTAGAGAAGGGCGCACCATATCAGCTAGCTAGCCTGGAGTAGTCTAGAGTGATGTAGTCCCAACCCAGTTTTAGGGTGATAACCTTCAGTTCAAATGCACCAAGTTGGATCAGGTGGAATCGATGAAGTGGGGCCCCATTATCTTTCCGGAGAGTTCAAAGATTGCTGTCAGGAAATTCTTTGTTCGCTGTGGAGTACTTAAATGTTAATGTTAAAGAAGAAAGTTGATTTTATAGGTATGCATACCAGGAAAGGCAACAATAAGGAAAATAATAATTATGAGGGAAATTAGACTTTCAGAAAAAGAACCGAGTATAGAAAAATGACAGTCCCTAGATTTTGTTTTCTTCTGTCTTACATCAGTTGACTTCTTAATATAGGACAGAAACTCTGAATTTTATTTTAACAACATGCTAGGATTTAGAGAGGAAAAGACAAATCCAACTCAAAAGCCAGAGTTGGCTTAAGTGAATTGGGGCCAAAAGAGTACTAGGAAGTAAAGAGAAATAGATTTCTGTATAGAAATAGTTTTAGATTTTACCATAAGACCGATTCTCCTTTGTTTGATGGTTCTTTATGGATAGCTACCCTCTCTCCTTTAGGTATCTACACATTCAGTGTCTTTTGCTTTCTGGAGATGGGTTAGCCTGTTAAGACAGGAACAAAACAGTCCTTTTCCTTTGTGAGGTTTCCATGCAATTTGTGGGCTATAAGTTTATGGATGACCTGTCATTTTCCCCCATCCTGAGGTTTCTCCTGTTCAAACCAAATCTTGATCAATTTTGATGGTATCCAAAGCTTTTCTTCTCCTGTGGAAACAAAGGCAAACCCCTTCCCCAACGTAACACATATCCTGGTTTCCATACTGAAGTCAATACATCTTTGAAGTACACTGGATGATTTAGTTCAGAAGTTTTTCCTATTGTCCAGTGTCTTTCTGCAGCTGTCTGTCCTTTCTCGTTAGCATTGAGAAAGTTTAATGTTAGTAAAACATTATGTAATCTGTGTTTGGGGTCTTTGTTCCCCCTGCCTGTTTATACAGCATTTCTTTTTCTTTTTTGGTTTTTCGAGATAGGGTTTCTCTGTATTATTTCGGAGGCTGTCCTGGCACTGGCTCTGTAGACCAGGCTGCCTCGAACTCACAGAGATCCACCTACCTCTGCCTCCCGAGTGCTGGGATTAAAGTATAGAGCATTTCTTTTAAGGTACAGTTAGATCTCTCAACCACTGCTTGTCCTGTCCTGTAGGATTGTATGGTATACCAGTTATGTGTTTTATGTTACAATATTTGAAAAACTGTTCCAATTTGCTGGAGACATATGCTGGAGCATTGTCATTTTTTTATTTGTGCAGGTATACTCATAATGACCATTACCTCTAGTAGGTGGGTGATAACAGAATCAGCCTTTTCAGAGATAAGAGCAGTGACCCATTGAAGCCCTGAAAATATGCCTATTGTGCATATATCTTAACTTTCCAAATTCAGGGAAATGAAACATCCATTTGCCAAATTTCATTTCTGTGTATGCCTTTGGGATTTCTGCCTGCTGGTAAGGGAGCTTAGTTATAGAATGAGCAGGAAGGACAGTTTTTAACTATTTCTTTGACTTGTCGTCAAGTGATGGAAAAAAACCTTTTTTACGCCTTTGCTCTTTACGTGGTGTTTTTTATGAAATTCTGAGGCTTCTAGCACACTTCCTATTAATAAACGATCAATCTCATCATTGCCTTGTGATAGAGGACCTGGCAGACCTGTATGATATCTGATGTATGCTATATATATAGGATGAGTCCTATTCCTGATTGTTTATTGTATAAACAATGAAGTTAAGTCCCTATCATCAGGAATGAATTCAGTGGTCTCAATGTGTAAAACAACTCTCTCTACATATTGGGAATCAGTAACTATACTGAAAGGTTCTGTAAAATCCTTAAGTACCATGAGAATGACATACAACTCTGCCTTTTGTACAGAGTTGTAAGGGTTTGAACTACTTTACTTATTTTTCATAATTTATAACCTACTTTCCTGATTTGTTTGCATCAGTGTAGAATGTAGGGACTCCAGAGATTTTTTTTCTTACAATAGGTGGAAGAATCCAAATTGTTTTCTTTATGAATTTGATTTGCATTTTCCTAATGGCTAATGATGTTGAGCATTTCTCAAGTGTCTCTCAGCCATTTTAGTCTCTTCTATTGAGAATTCTCTATTTAGTTCAGTCACCCACTTTTTAATTGGATCCTTTGGTGTTTTGTAGACTTGCTTCTTGAGTTCTTTGTAAATTTGAAGATCAACCCTCTGTCAGATGTGGGGTTAGTGAATATCTTTTCCCATTCTGTGAGGTGCCTTTTTGTCTTGTGGACTGTGTCCTTTGCCTTACAGAAGCTTCTCAGTTTCATGAAGTCCCATTTATTAATTGTTGATCTTAGTGTTTGTGCTACTGATGTTATGTTCAGGAAGCAGTCTCCTGTACCAATTCTTTCAAGGGTACCTCCCACTTTCTCTTCTAAAATGTTCAATGTGGCTGGATTTATGTTTAGTTCTTTGATCCATTTGGACAGATTTCTTTTTGATAACAAATACAGGAGAATTCCAAGGGCTAATATATTCTTGTATATGTGCAGCATTTAGCTGTTCCTGAACCGGCTTTTCTAAAGCCTCTAGCTTCTCAGAGGTCATAGGCCGTTGCCCTACCCAGACAGGTTCATCTGTTAGCCATCTTAAGGGTAGGGCTTTTGGTTCCTGTGTAGGTTTGGCACTCTATTGTGTTTATGTACAGCCTGGATGGTTGGTATCTCTTTTCTGTAGTGCCTTACAATATTCTTTCTACCACCAAGAGCTTGTTCATGGTTCATATCTGATAATGGAGGACTGTTTATCTGGGTATTCCATTTGCTGCAATAGATCATGACCCCAGAGATTTATTGTGATGTCTGTGACATATGGCCTCAGTCTTCCTCTTTGTCCTTCTGGCTCTATATATTCAACCCATCTCGTGCCTTGTTTTACTTGATATACGGCTCGAATCCCTAAGAATTGAATGTTTACCTCTTGTAGGAGCCATCTTGGAGGTCAAGATTTTTGAGTTATGATGGTTACATCATCTGTAGTATCCAAAATGCATATAATTTCTTTGTTATTCATTTTAACTTTTAGTTTAGGCCTCTGATCCTTCATAGAATATGCCAAAAATATGTTTTTTTGTTTCCCCCCCAGTTACGTTTGATTCATCCTCAGTAGCTAATCTACCATGCAGAGCAGTATTATTCTTTACAATAGGCGGTTGGGTCTTCTAATCGTCCGGGGAGAGATTGTCCTCCATAGTGCCTGGGAATGACTGGACCACTTTTGACAGGAGTTTTCTGATTGTAAAGGGTTTCCTGGTTTGTCTGTGGTCAATCTACATTCATTGATCCATTGTTGGCCTTTGCCACATCTACATAACCTAGAATGCTGAGGTCTTCTGTTTGAGTCTTTCCTAGGAGGAGCATTATTTCCAGGAATGCTTTCCCTACAATTTCTTCTTAGATGTCCTGTAGAGAGAAGCCTTTTCCTTGCCAGTTGCTTTGGTTTCCCCCCCCCCACCAGTTGCCTGGGCTCTGCCGCATTGTAGTCCCCAAATAACACACAAGACGCTGTATTAATTATGAAGCTGTTGGCCTTGCTTGTTTCTTACTGGCTAGCTCTGACTTAAGTATTTACCCTATAACTGCTGATCTAAGTATTTCTCTTACCAGAGAAAAGTTTCCGGGCTTCTTACCCCTATGGCGGTTACATATTCTACCACAGTTAAAACATCTGATATTTAGATGTCTTTTAAGAAACCTTTGGAGTCTGCTTCTTCTACCCAAGCTTCTTTGTCACCATTGTTAAGGCATCTGGCATCTTGGTGTCTTTTTAATCCTTTGGAGATTGCTTCTCCTATCCTAGCTTCTGTGTCAAGATGTTTATACTGAATACTGGCTGTATACAAATCCCATTCATCCAGTGGTGCTGTTCTGATCTTTAATGGCCAAAGCACCTTTTTGCATTGTGGATTCCCATTCTTATAAGCTAGAAATTCTATGAGTATTTGCCTAGACTCTCAATCTGTTCCCTGTAACTCTACTGCTCTGGACAATCTTTGGAAGAATTCACTATATCGTTCTCTTGGTCCCTGTACTACTTTGGTTCTATTCTCTTCTGGTTCATGAACCTTATCCCTAGCGTTCAAGGCTATTGTATGGCATAGAGACAAGATGCGTTCATCATATGCAGCTTGAGCCTCTGGGCCAGCATAAGGACCCTCACCAAGAACCTCATCTTGGGTAGCCGCATAACCTTTATTTAAGCCTTAAGCTCAAGAGCTTTTTCTTCTTCCCTCCATAAAGCCCTCCATTGTATTTGAGATGAAGTGTCAAGTACGACTGATATTGTCCCCAATCCTTAGAGGTCACTCTATTTGTCCTTGCCCATGAGTCTAACATTTGGTGGACATAAAGGGAATGCATTCCATAAGAGACAACAGCTTCCTTAAAATCTTTAAGGTCTTTCATCTGTATTGGCTCCCATCAATATGCAACATAGCCATTCGGGTGTGTTTTTGTTGCTGGTTTGTCAGTCATAGTCACTGGGAAAACCATAGAGGGCATAACAACCTTAGGAAAACAGAACCAGTCTATGACTCACCAGGGGCCTCTATAGGTCCTTGCAGCACTTCTCAGCATGGCAGCTCACTCCAATAGTCCAGGAAACTGAAAGCAGCCTTAGAGCCTTGGAGCGTCTCAAGGCTTGTGTCTCCTGAAGCAGCCCCCAGCCCCGGAGTTGCAGAGTGAAGGTCCAGCTTTCAAATTTGGGTGGGTGGTCTGAATCTCACTGGGGCCTCCAGAAAATGTTAATCCCACCTGTTGGGAGTAAAACCACTATCTCAATTTAAAGTCAAATTTGAAGCAAGTTTTAATTAAACACTGGCCGTATGAATGGACTCTGGCCCGGTCCATCTCTGGCTCCCAGAAAATGGCCCCAAGTCATGGTTTGCAGGGGCTTAAGTATTTCCCATCAGAGCCAATCAGGGGCAAGCTTATGTACCTCCTGCCTACATCCAATCAACCCCAGAGTGTTTGTTCAGGCCCTGGCAGCAGGGGAGGCACAGGGAAGTTTTGCTCAATGGTTATTGTTACCATAATTCAGGTGGAGTTGTTTTGTCCTATCTTTTTTTTTTTTTTTTTTTTTTTTTGGTTTTACGAGACAGGGTTTCTCTGTATTGTTGTCCTATCTTCTTTGAAGATTAAAAGGGTTCTGTCAGGAGCTAGCATGTCTCTATAATGGGAAGTTTAAACATTTTAAATGCCATACTTAGCAGCTCTTAGAACCATCTATCTAATATGTCTGGGTTTTGGCCCTAAACTTAACAGTTTGTAAGTTAGTGGTTTAAAAAGAGTTGAAAGTGAGATAAGAGACTTTTGGAAGTACAGAAGAGAGCAAAATACAAGAGACTGGGAATCCTGTGTTTGTGTAAGCTGCAGGAGGAGCGTCACCAGAGAAAAAGACCGAGAAGCATCTCCTGGGAGGGAGAGAGAGTGTTGGGGGAGCTGAAAACAGAAACAGGCTGGACCGATGCAAGCCAGAGGGGAGCGACGCCCAGCCTGCAGGTGGGACTGGTTCCCGGGAGAAAGACCTGAGAAGGCCCGAGAGTGGGGTTGCTGGGGGGCAGGCAGCTGTGGATGGGGGCAGGCTCTGGCAGGGGTCTTTGGCACTGTGCGGCAGGAGAGGGGAGGGGTGGCGCCCAGCTGAGGGGTGGGACCAGAGCACCCAGCTATCAGTCAGTCACAGCAGAGGAGGTTTTGATGCCCAATAGTACACGAGATGAAGAACAGAGAAGGCAAGGGAAAGTTTGGGGATGGGGGAAGCAGGTGGAATCATAGGAAATTTTCAGGGGAGGGTCAAGGAGGGAGAGATATCTCCTTCCATTGGTCAATGTGCCCACAAAATTGTAAACTTGTCATTTTGTTTGTTTATCTAAGGGAGGATAAGGACCATTTTTGAGTGCTAAGATGCGTCAGTAATGTTGGGTGTGAATTGGAGTCTTTGGGAGACATCCCAAAGGTGTATCTCTCAGAATGGAGAGAGCTGATACCCTTTGCGAGTTGATGACTGGGAGCCAAGGTCCAGAACCAAGGGAGTTCCCACAGTTCTCACATGACTGATAGAGAGATCTCTGGGAGGGAGGGGTCATCACCCAAGCTCTGTCACCAAGAGAGGGACTGGTCCAAGGAGAAATCTAGAACCTGTCGAAAGGATTCTCAGATGGTTAGGAACAGACTTGAGATTCCAGCAGAGAAGACAGCAACAGCAAAAGGAAAACTGCCAACCAAACCAAACTGAATGAAATGTGCCTGCCAGCCATCCAAGGGGAGTCTACGTGGCTGCTGAAGGCCATGGTGGGGTGCATTCTCCCCACCCCCACAAGACAGAGTGGCGATGCTGGATACTCAGTGGTCATCACTGATGCCCTGGGGAACATTTAGGATGGTTAGTGTCTTACTTAGGGTGTTCTTACTGAGACACCGTGACCACAGAAACTCTTATAAAAGAAAACATTTAAAATTGGGACTGGGTTACAGTTCAGAGATTTAATCCATTATTTTCACCATGGGGAACATGGCGTCATGCCGGCAGACATGGTGCTGCAGAGGTAGCTGGGAGTTCTACATCAGGATCCGCAGGCAGCAGGAAGAGAATGAGACACGGTAGGCCTGGCTTAACCCCCTCTTTTTGACCCAGTTCCTCCAGCAAGGCCACACCTCTTACTAGTGCCACTGTGAGATGAATGGAACAGTTATCTGATGGTCCGGAACTGGTTGGGGCGCCTGTAGACCCATCCAAACCACGCTCCAAGTCACAGAACCAATGTAGAGCGCCTTGGAGTCGGCACAGAGCATGCCCACACACCAAGTTCTCAGCAAAGGAGATTGATTACCCTGGAGGGACAAGCATGGGGTGGGGCTGCCTCTGGATCAGGCAAAGACAGCGGCAGGCATCTCTGCAGGAGTGGCTTTCAAGGCAAAAAAGAGTCTGTGCTAGGATGAGTTGGTAAATTCTGATTGGACAGGTTAGTCAGTATAGCCAAATAATGAATTTTGATTGCTAGACCTTGGTGGTTTAGTCTCAGGTTCAGTCAGTGGCCAAACAAGTTAGCCTTGGGGGCTATCTTTAGGAATGTA
Source organism: Mesocricetus auratus (assembly GCF_017639785.1). NCBI lineage: Eukaryota > Metazoa > Chordata > Mammalia > Rodentia > Cricetidae > Mesocricetus > Mesocricetus auratus. The sequence goes on along the minus strand of NW_024429190.1, from coordinate 10,384,041 downwards.
AGGGACAGGGAAGGGGAAAGGACAAAACCTGCCCGCACTTTTTCTGCCATGCTTGGGCCTGTTAGAGAGCATTTCGTTTATTTTGCAGAAGATGCAGCACCCACATGGTGCCTCACAACTATCCATAACTCCAATCCCAGGGGAGACAATGCCCTCTCTTGTGACCTCCAAGGGTACCAGACATACACCAGATACACAGACATACACAGGAGCAAAACACTCACATTCATAAATAAATTGGGGTCTTTGTTAGGGTTTTGTTTCTGAAGAGACACCATGACCACAGCAACCCTTAATAAGGAAAACAGTTCATTGGGGCTGGCTACAGTTTCAGAGGTTTAGTCCATTGTCATCATGGTGGGACATGGTGGCATGCAGGCAGACACGGTGCTGGTGAGGTAACTGAGTTCTCCATCTTGATCTGCAGGCAGCAGAAGGAGACTGTGTGTACATTGGGTGTAACTTGAGCATATGAGACCTCAAAGCCCGCCCCCACAGTGACACACTTCCTCCAACAAGACCACACCCCCTAATAGTGCCACTTCCTCTGGGCTAAGCATTCAAACACTTGAATGGAGGCCATTTCTATTCAAATCACCATAATCGTTAAAACAAAATGAAACAAAGTCTGAATGCATAAATCCTAAAAAAGTAGAAAAGATTAAAATGAAAATAAGCAATTAAAGTGAAAGATGGTGTTATGGCTACAGCCAGTGTTTGTTTACACTAGGGAGGCAGCCTTCCTCTTCCCCTTCCTTTGTTTCCAGATGGCAGGCAGAGACATGGCCTGGTCACTTGTCAGTGCACCCTCCCAGCTGAGACGGAGTTCTGTGACCAAAGTGTCCTTTCTGCTGGCGCCCAAGGTCTGATAATGCAGACCTGAAAATCAGCAGTTTATCTTTGGTGTCTGGGGCATCTGTCTGTCTGCACAACACTTCGTGAGACCATGGTTCCAAGTGGTGTAGAAGGCTGGGTCACCTGTATTCACCATTTGTGGTATCAGGATATGGCAGCCAATGTTGTCCGTGCTTCCTGGGATCCAGTTGTAGCTCCTCCAAGCTGTGGTGGGGATGCCCAGTGGGTGTTAGGGGTTGGTTCTCACCCACTCAGCACCACACTTCTTTTCTGTGCAGAGTCCTGAGGTCCAGTCACCCATGCTCACTGAATCCAGCCTCTGGATTGGGTATCCTGCAGATTGGCCGGAACCTGTTAGGTTCTCCAGGCAACCAGCAGTCTACAACCCAACAGAATGGAGGGTAAAGCTGGCTCTAACAAGATTTTAAGCTTAGCTGAAAAGTTTGTAACACTGTGTTTTTAAGATATTCAAACTAATTACTATTTTTTATTACAGGAAGATATGGAATCACGGTCTGTTGCTCTACAGGAAAACCAACACCCAGCATCAGGCTTGTCGGGAAAGGAGGAAAACTCACAGACACAGGAACAGCCAGCCAGGTACAGGCAGGCGCTCGTTTCTGAGTAAAACCGGCTTAGTGGCGATCAGAAGGGGTGAGAGCCGTGTGCATCGGACACATCAGGTTTATGGGAGGAATTTAACACAGTGGTGAGAATATAGTGAGAGTTATCAAAACAAAGCTAAATCGATAGAAACAGTGATTATTCATTTAATTTCCTGCTTTGTGAAGCATTTGCTGTTTTATGTCTGATTTCACATCGCCTAAGTTTTGTGTTTTATTTTGCCTCCCAGCTTCTAATGTCCTTTTTTCCTATTTATATAAAATTGAGTCATTAAATACAAATTGGTGCTGAAAACACTTTTTTTCGCTGTATGACCCTGCTGAGAATCAGGCCTTTGTAGACTGTGCGTGTTACTCTATCTCTGAAAGACCATTGATTGTGACTGCACCTCTTCTGTAGTGAATTTTGAAGGCTCTCATTTGGCTTGGAAAGTGTGGATAAAATAGCTTTCTGTGAGCAAATTTTCCTTAGCAAAGAAAAGTTATGTAGGTGGTGAGGAGAAGAGTCAGGTTTTAGAGACATGTGACACTGGCTTTGACACCAGCCTTTGAACCTGCCCTGTGTCATCTTGGAAATGTTAGTTGTCATCAACTATGTTTCCTCTAATGTGAACAGGAATATGATATATCCAAGATTATTATTTAATATGTACATGTTTAACTTCTACCTGACTATATTTTATAGCATTTTGCAATTAGAACTGGAGATAAATATGGAATTCTTTATTTAAATTGTGGCAAACATCAAAGTTTGAGTCAAAAGGTGCCCGAATAATTGCAACAGTACAGGAAGGCCTCTGTGCTGCTGTCCACTTCCATCTCGTTTTACAGTGTCTTAGGGCCTGCCTTAGGGTTCTGTTGCTGTGATAAAACACCATGACCAAAATCAACCTGGGGAAGAAAGGGTTTATTTCAATTACACTTCCAGATAACAGATAGCTGAGGGAGGTCTGGGCAGGAACTCAGGTAAGTCAGGGACCTGAAGACAGAAATGAACAGAGGCCATGGAGGAGTGCTGCTCACTGGCTTGCTCCTCGCGGTTTGCTCAGCCTGCTTTCTTGTGGCGTTGTCCCAGTTCAGACTGCCTCTTTGCAGAGATGCCAGATTGTGACATAGTGACAACAATTAGTCAGGCCAGAGCTCCTAAGGAGGCAGCAGACTAGAACTGAGTCGTCTGTGCTGCAGCGGTGTCGCCTCAGCTTTACCTGTTGGCACACGTCCTTCCACGTCCATCTGGGGTGTGGAAGGGTTAGGACTGCCTGCTCCTAAGGAAGATGTCCTGGTGTCGCATAGGGAAGAGGCATAGCCTCACTCAGGACCCTGTGCTTCTGCCAGCCTCGCCTTGGGATTGTCTTCTGAAGTGCTTGCTTGTTTATATGACTCTGAAAATGCAGGACATATATAGCAAAAATAATTATTGTGTTTTATAAATATTCATTTCATTAATTTATTTTCCCTTTGTACATGAATGCATTTTATTTTGATCAAATCCACTTTCAGGTCTTTCTACCCATATTCCCCTTGCAACATCATGTTCATATATGATTATATATGTATATATACACATATGTGATCAGTAGGATACATATGTCAGTACATAGGTAGCTATCTATGATATCTATATCTTTTTCAGTAGTTAACTACCTGTAGCTTTTCAACCAAAAGCGGGGCCTTGTGAACCATGCCCCCAATCTTCTGTAATAGTAACTAGATCTATCTTATGCAGGTCATATGGACCATCACAGAAGTTAATAACTCATAAGTGCAGCATCCTGTCATGTCTAGAAGACACTGCTTCACATAAGTCCTCCCACCCCTGACTCTTGCAGTCTTTCTGCCCCTTCTCTCATGACCCTCCTGGAGCTGCTAGGGGCTCAGAGCTGTACTAATGTATGGGTACAAAACTAAGTATTTAGAAGGCAGCTAGATATGTTACTAATTCAACAAAAGCACAGTGGTAGGTTCTGCTGTAGGGCTTATGTCCTCTCTAGCCACAGGTCTTTGGACAGGTTTCTAGCACCAGGCATGAGTCCCCTCCTGTGGAACAGGCCTTAAGTCTGATTTTTTAAAAAGTAGTTGGTTACCCCCATAACATTAATGCCGCTGTCTCACCAATAGGCATGCCTTACCTGGAAAGCTGTTATTGCAATTCTCAGTGTTCAGAACTGGGTAGGACTGTCAGTCCCTCTTGTCTTCCACTTGCCTACTACCCTTTGGCACTCAGAAAACTGGCTCTCATGGAGGAAGCATCTAGTTCTATACCAGTTTGATTTCTCCAAGTCCTGTGACAGAAGTATGCATTGTCTTCAGCAGTAGGATCTTAACTTCAGGTTCTGGTGGGCGACCAAGAATAATAGTAACTGCCTGTAATGTTTGGAGGGGTCACCCCAAATTCAGTATTCCAGTATAGCAGCAGTGAAGCAGGCTTTTTCTTTGGGCTACCAAGTAGACACTGGTCCCTGTGTGTGCCAGGGTTTTTCTTTTGGACCACCAACCAACTCCCAAATCATGACACAGAGACTTCCTATTGGTTGTGAATGCTGGGCCTAGTTTAGGCTCGTTTCTGGCTCAGTCTTTTAACTTAAATTAACCTGTTTTCCTTATCTACCTTACACTTAAGGGCCTTCTGCCTTTCTTCCTTCTATATATCTTACTTTCCCTGCTTCTTGTGTTTGGCTGGCTGGCAGCTGCCTGGCTTCTTGTCCTGGGCATGTCCCCCTCTTTCTTCTTGTTCTCTTCTTTCTTCCTCTCGTTCTTAGATTTCTCCTCCTACTTATTCTCTCTGCCTGCCAGCCCTGCCTATCCCTCTCCCGTCTAGCTACTGACTGTTCAGCTCTTTATTAGACCCATCAGGAGCCTTAGGAGGCAAGATGAAACAAATCCAACACATCTTTACATAGTTAAACAAACGCAGCAAAAACACATGCAACACACCTTTACAAATTAAAGTAATATTCCACAGTATAAACAAATGTAATACATCTTTGCATAGTTAAATATTCCATAACATAGCAGTTTCGTGAAAATTTTGTTGTAGCAAAATGAAGAAAGTCATAAATTGAGTCATGTTTTGAATACCCTAACAGATCAGCAGGCGGGTGGGTTACAACCAGGCAGGGAGAGCACTGCTATCTGGGGAGCAGTCTGATGACATTCTTGCTTTTTGGGTTGGTGGAAAGCAGTGTCTTGCTAAGTTACATCCCAATGATGTCACTTCAGAGTCACAAAGATATTAGGTCAGACACAGAGGTGGCAAGGAATGGCTATTAACTGGGATAAAGTAGCCCAAGATACGTTATAGCAGTCTCTGGATCCCCACTTCAGTCTCTGTAATCACGGTATATCTAGTCCATGATTAATCAACCTTGGAGAAGGTTCAATGCCAGCTGCACTGGCTTCTTTCCTGGACTCACATTAGTATAATCTAGAATTTTGGACTGTTGTTAGTATTTTTATATTATACCCCTGTGTTTTTGATAAATACATTAACAGCTTGTTTTAGCCCCTAATATTTGTTTTTATTAACTTCAGTTACTATCTCTTCTGCAAGAACAAGCTTGCTGTATGCTACCATGCACACAGCATTACATCTTTCCTAATCTTTCCCATATTGCCTACACTTTTAAAACTCTTACTGGTATGGAAAATGTAAATTAAATGTACTGCCTCCCCTATCAAAGCATTAAATGAGAAAGGGGGAGTTTCTGTAAAGAAATTTGTATAAAGATGCCATCTTGAAAAACATCCCTCCCTCCCCTCGTCGTGCTCAAGGTTTCATCCTGCTCTCAAAGTTGCTCTTTCCTTATCTACTGCAAAATGTAGGAACCCGAGCTCTGAGCACTCAGTGAGACATGAAATGCCTCAGGACTAAAACCCAGCAGGCCCCAGCAAAGCCAACTTCTGCAGGAAGAAAACCATTTGCCATCCCCAACCTCAAACTGTATTATAGAGATATAGTAATAAAAACAGTATGGAATTTGCCTTTCCAAAATACTTTGGACTGTGTGGTCGTCTTCTTAGGATCTCGGACCCGTTCAAGCACTGGGGTTTGCAGTTTGAAGTATGTTTAAACTTCATGAAGCTTGCTTTAGTAAGTCATCTTGTAGACACCCGTTCTCTCGTGGTAAAGTGGAATTGTATGTATTCGGTGACTTTCTTTGTTGGTTGACTCCATAGTTTGGGGTTCCCTGTATAACAGTAAGTTAGGGGTAAAGATAGGGCAGAGGGCAGGACCCTCTCTCTTTGACAAGTCTTCTATTCTCAAGGGTCTGTAAACCATCACCCTCTGCCTTACCTTCTCTCCCCACTAGCAAGGGGAGGTGTTAGGAAAACTGCTGATTCACTTCCCTTGTGTCTACAAAGAGGCCCAGGTGGCTGATGGGAGGCAGTGTCTGTCTGGTCTCACTCATGTGCTCAGGGCTCTGTGCTGCTAAAATTAACTGGTCTCCAGCAGCCTGTGGGTGTCACCTTTAGCTTGTGGGTGTTCTGCACCTTCTAATAGCACATAAGGCCTGCACCCCTGTTTGGTTCATTTCCCCACACCTGAGAAAACTACAGTTGTGCAGCAGGCATGGTGGCACATGCCTGTAACCACAGCTCTCTGGAGGCATGGTGGCACATGCCTGTAACCACAGCTCTCTGGAGGCATGGTGGCACATGCCTGTAACCACAGCTCTCTGGAGGTGGAAGCAATCGTGAGTGTAAGGCCTGCCTGAGCCACATAGCCAGATCCTGTCTCAAAGATCCCAGGGCTGGAGTGTGGATCATTGGTAGTACAGTGACCTTACCTTACAGAGTGCCTGTAAGCCACCTCCAGCACTGCAGCAAGAAGGGGAGGGAGGAACGGAGGGAGAGGGGGGAGGGAGGGAGAGAGGGAGGGAAGACGGAGGAGGGAGGGAGAGAGAGGGAAGGAGGAAAGGGGAGGAGGGAGGAGGGGGGGAGGAGAGGAGGGTGGGAGGGAGGAAGGGAACAGGGAGGGAGGGAGGAAGGGGGAGGGAGGAGAGAGGGTAGAGGGGAGGGGGAGAAGAGGGAGGGGGAGAGGGAGAGGAGGGAGAGAGAGGGAGGGGAGAGAGGAGGGAGGTTTGGAGAAAAAGTTCAGGAGAAAACTATAGTTCCAAAGCATATACTTTAGCCTGGGGCCTGCGCGGCCTGGCGGCATCTCTGCTCCGCCATCTTCCTTTAGAAAGTGGTCCGTGATGGTCGTGGCGCAGACAGAAAGGCCGCATCCCTCATTGTTGTTCTCACTCCCCCTTCCACCCATCAAGGGTCCTGTTGGACCTGGAACGACACGGGGAAAGCACTTCCAACGACTTTCTCTCACTTTCTGGCTCTTTCTGTCGGAACTCACTGTACACCTGTGAGTAACGTCCTTGAGATGAACTTCCCCTCCCTGCTCCCTCCTCCCATGGCACCCGGGGCCCCTCAGGTCATGTCTTTGTTTCTGGCCTGTCATATAATCAAGCCCCATATAAATGACTACTTGGGTCTCGCTGCATACTTTCCAACGTCTCAGAAGCTCAGGGCTCATCTGCGGTTGCAGCTCTGATTAAACTTTGCAAAGGCTGAGTAAGGATCCATATGTAATTGCTGTTGAGCATTACTCGAAAGAGAATTCCAAGAAAGCCAGCTCAAGATGGAAAGGGAAGCCAAGTTTTCTGCTCCATCTGTGGGCGCAAATTAAAGGGCGCATTTCATTTCCAAATCAATGCAAACCATGTTCTGATTTTAGGGGTGCAGAAGTCAGTGTGTCACACGCTTGCCCAGCTGGATCATCTCAGACAGTTGTGAGAAAAGAGAGGGGTCTGTGATAGAAACTCAAGTTACAGCCATAGATGATGGCTGGCTTAGCTAGCGTTACTGTTGCTGGGGTGAAACGCCGTGACCAAAAGCAAATTGGAAAGGGAAAGCTTTATTTGGTTTACTCTTCCACATCACTGTTCATCACTGAAGGAAGTCAGGACGGGAACTCAAAAGGGACAGGAACATGGAAGCAGGAGCTGATGCAGAGGTCATGGAGGGGTGCTGCTGACTAGCTTACTTCTCATGGCTTGCCCAGCCTGTTTTTTTTTTTTATAGAACCCAGGACTACCAGCCCAAGGATGATGGCACCACCAAGGATGGACTAGGTCCTCCCCCATCAATCGCTAATTAAGGAAATACCGTACAAGCCTGCCTACAGCCCCATCTCATAGAGGCATTTTCTCAACTGAGGCTCCCTCCTCTTTGATGACTCTGGCTTGTATCAAGTTGACATAAAACGAACCAGCTCAGTTTTCCAATACTTTAGTCTTAGGAATGTCCTACGTTGTTTAGAATTAAGGATGAGCAATGGGATCTTTTAAATATGTTGTTTCTGTGTGTGTGAGCCAAAATTGTCATCTTTAATTGTGTAGTTTACTGTTGAATCAGTCATAGACAATGAAGAGGAGACCCTGCCTCTCTCCACCTTGTCCCTGTTATGTTAGCATCACTCACTTCATGTAGCAAAAATCATGAGAACCAGCAACTGGTTTTTTAAGTTAGCTTTGGAGAGAGGAAATTTTCCTACTCAGAGTCTAATCATTCTTAAGCCCTGTGAAATTTTTGGCTGTCATCACTCTTCATGAGAGAAATGAAGACAGAGGAGGTAACTAAAAGCTTTGTGTTTTTTTAAACAAAGATTAACTTTAAAGTATACAAGTAAAAATACACTTAATATACAGAGTTGATCATGCTCCAAAAATTTTTCAAAGAACCAAACTCATGTCTTATTGTGTGTTTTTACTCTAAAGGGTTTCCAAGGAACCTGGTGCTAATGATTGTGATCCTACAGAGAAAGAGAATGCTGAGGTAAATTGCTGCTTTACTAGACTGATTTTTTTGTTCTAAATTTAGCTTTTTCAGTATTTATCCCAAATTATGCAGTACTTTCTCTACTATTGAAAAAATTCCTATACAAATTTTCTGTAGTTGATTTGTTTTGTTTTGGTTTTTGGTTTTGAGACAGGGTCTTTCTATATAGACAGTTCTCAACCTGTGGGTCACATGGGTCACCTATCAAATACCCTGCATATCAGATATTTATGTTACAACTCATAATGGTAGCAAAATTACAGTTATAAAGTAACAGCAAAAATAATTTTATGGTCTGGGTGTCACCACAACTTGAGGAACTGTATTCAAGAGTCGAAGTATTAGGAAGGCTGAGAACCACTGCTCTGTGTGGGCCTAGATGTCCTAGAGCTCACTAGAAAGACCAGGCTGGCTCAGACTCACAGAGTTCCTCCTGCTCTGCTTTCCCACTGCTGTAGTTAAAGGTGTCTGTCACCACACCTGGCTTGTGGTGAATTTTTTTTAAACTTTGGTGATAGCAAACATTTGGAGGCCATTGGGAGTTGAAACAAAGGCTTAGAAATGCATAATGACAGGGAAATTCTATCAGAAGTAGTTTACTGACATGTCTCACTTAATTTTTCAGTTGTTGTGACAAAACAACTTATAAGAGGAAGAATTTAATTTGGAGCTCATGGTTCCAGAGGGTTCCAGAGGGTTGGAGTCCACGACCATCATGGCAGGGAGCATGGCGGCAGCCAGGCAGGCAGACGTGGGGCTTCTTTTGAGACATGTCTAGTCAGTTCATGAGCCTGTTGATAGATTTGACAATTGGTTTGTTGATGTTCAATTTTTGCAGTCCTTTATATATCCTAGCTATGAAGTCAATGTCTAATACATTGTTGTCACAGTTTTTTTAAACCTTCTATAGACTGTCTCTTCACTCTGGCTGCTGTCTTCTTTTCTGTGCAGGATTTTAATAGCACACAGTCTCAGTGTCTATAATCTATTAATTTTCTGTAGCACTAGAGTCCTTTGTGGAAGGAAAATCCATACTACTACTTTCATAACTTTGAAGTGCTTTCCTCAAACATTTACAGTTTTCCATTAAGGTCTTTGATCTGTTTCAAATTGATGACTGTGTTGAGTGAGATGTGTGGACCTTAGTTCCTGGCTTCTAAATATGGAGACCCAGTGCTCTGAGCACCGTTGATCAGGGGCTTTCTTTTTTCCAGTGTGTTTTTGACAACTTCATCAAAAAATAAGTGGCTTTAAGTGCTTGGTTTTAATATGCATCCTGTATTCTATTCCATTCTTTCACATGTTTGTCTTTGTTTTAATTATTTATTTTTATCTGTGTGGGTGTTTTGCCCACATGTAAGGGCACTACATGTAGTGCCCCCTAGAGGCCAGAAGAGGACATTGGCTTACATGAACCTGGAATTCTAGACATTTGTGAGTTGCCCTGTGGCTGTTGGGATCTGAGCCTGAGTCCATTTTTGTATGCAGTTCAGATTTGTCTTCTCATAAGAATGTCACCATGTTATTGAAACACCTGTGGGCACATCCAGTGCCCCACTTACCAGTCGTGCTATGTCCTAAGAGTCAGTGTCTGTCATAAAAGTATGAAAAGCAAGATGAGCAATAGAATCTAAAAACTCTCTCTGGAAAACACTTGTCAGCATTTTCAAGTAACTGTCTACTAGAGCCACTTGCTAGCACTCTCCAAAGGTTGGCTGGCATTAGTATTTATTGCTTCCCCTCCCCCACTTTAAACTGTGCTGTTTGAGCCCAGATCCAAGTGTATGTAATTAGTGCTCCACCCCATGGCCACCCTGCCTCAGTATTGACAGTTAAATATTGACATAGAACTTCTTTCAACTTTGAAACTCGGGGATCCTCAGGATTGCATTCTTTCAGCACCCCAAAAGGGTGATTCTAAAGTACTGATTTCTATGTCTGACATCACAGTGGCTGTGAAACACATAAAGTGGCAGACCCAGAGTCTCCCTGGGCCAGACTGCTTGCTCATGACCTGTGCGGCGGAGGCCCCTTCCCTCACCTTACTGCCACCTCCTTACTCTTCTCCGTGCCTTTCTGTCACCCAGCAACCCATAGATGCACATAAATGCCACAGCCGTCACACTTGTCTAGCATCCGGGCTGAGCAACAGCAACCAATGAGCCAAACAGCCAGCAAAATGAGATCAGACATCTACACCAAGGAACACCTCAAATAACGTAACTCCAGATGCCTAGAGCCCAGAACAAAAGCACGAACGTGCACTGTCAAGACAACATGCCCCCCCCAGAAGCCAGCAGCACTAATGGAAGAAATTCACCTGGGAAAAGTGATTTAGCTGAAAGGCTCAAGACAAGGACTTCAGAATAGCAATTATTAATATGTTCAAGACCTTAAAGACGATATTAATAAATGCCTCAATGGAGACCATAGAAATGCAAACAAACAGTTGAAGGAAATAATTGTAAAAAAAACACAAAACATGCAAGTTTAATTTAACAAATAGAATCACTAAGAAAACCCAAACTGAAATAAAACTGGAAATGAAAACCTTCCCATGTCAAACAAGAAGTTCAGAGGTAAGACTCACCAACAGATTAAAAGACATAGAAGAGAGAATCTCAGACACTGAAGACAAGATAGAGGAACTGGATATCTCATTTAAAGAAAATGTTTAATGTAAAAACGTCCAGACACAGGCATACAGGAATCTAAGACACTATAAACGACCAAGCCTAGGAATATCGAGGCTCGAGGAGGGAGAAGAAACCAGGGCAATGGTTTCCACTCAATCATAGAAGATGTCCCTAGCCTAAAGAAGGGGTGCCTTTTAGTGTACAAGAAACATACAGAACAGAAAATAAGCAGGACCAGGAAAAGAAAATCACCTATGACACCCAATAATAAAAACATTAAATGCACAGAACAAAGAAAGGGGAAAAAAGAAGCCACGTATAAAGACAGGCCTATTATAGTAGCACCTGACTTCTCAATGGAGCCTTTGAATAACAGAAGGGCCTGGACTGATGTTTTATTAACTCAGAGATGTCAGTCCAGAATACTATACCCAGAAACTCTATCAGTCACAATCAACAGAGAAAGAAAAACATTCCATGATAAAACCACAGTAGTTTCTATCAATCCAGTCCTACAGAAGGCACTAGAAAAATATCAGTCTGAAAGGTTAATAACACTAAAGAAAACACAAGGAATAAATAATCCTAAACCAGTAAATCAAAAGAGGGGGAAATTTCCACAATAAAAAACAAAAATGTAATCAATAAATAATGCTTATTAAGAACTTTCAATATAAATGGTCTCAAGTCCCCACAAGAAGGACACAGACTGACAGATAGCCTTAAGAAGCAGGATCCACCTTCCTGCTGCATCCAAGAAACACACCTCACCAACAAGGACAGACATCACCTCAGAGAAAAGGGATGCAAAAAGGGATTCTAAGCAAATGGACCAAGGCAAGTAGATGTTGCCATTTTAATATCTGACACAATAGACTTCAAAGCAAGACTAATCATAAGGGATGGGGAAAGATGGCTTTAATTCCTGCTTGGTTTTTATTGTGAGAGTTCCCCCACTCCTATAGCCAAAGTCACATGTTGTGATAGTTGGTAACTTCAATATCTCACTCTCACCAATAGACAGGTCATCTAGACAAAAACTGAACAGAGAAATGCTGAAACAAATGACATCATTATAGAACCTAACTGATACTTTTTATTTTTTTGGTTTTTCAAGACAGGGTTTCAGGGTTTCTCTGTGACTTTGGAGGATGTCCTGAACTAGCTCCTGTAGACCAAGCTGGTCTCGAACTCACAGAGATCCCCATGCCTCTGCCTACCGAGTGCTGGGACTAAAGGCATGAGCCACCACCGCCGCCCAGCCCCTAACTGATACTTACAGAACATTTTACCGAAACACAAAAGAATATACCTTTTCTCAGCAGCTCATATAACTTTCTCAAAAATTGACCACATACTGGGACACAAATCAAGTCTCAATAGATAAAATAAAATTGAAATAGCACCCTGATTCCTATCTAACTACCATGGATCAAAGCTTGGTATCAACAACAGAAACAGCATAAAGTATGAAAACTCATGGAACTGAACAACTTAAAAAAAAAACATTTATCTTTGAATTACTCTAGCCAAGCAAATGAAAGACTTGTACAATAGGATAGCTAAAATACTCTAAATAATAAAAGAATTGTTGAAAAATCACCATCTCAGATTTAAAAGTTGTACTGTAGATCTATAGTAACAAAAACAGCATGGTATAATAGCCTAAAAACAGACACACTTATCAATGGAATCAGAACAAAGAACCAGACGTAATAAATCCACACACCTTCAGATACCTGACTTTTGATTAAAAGAAAAAGCCAGAAACATACACTGGAGAAAAGACATCATCTTCAACAAATGGTGCACATCAAAGTGGACAGCTTCTCATAGAAGAAGAATGCAAACAGATCCACATTGATCACCTTTCAAAAGCTCAACTGCAAATGGGTAGAGGACCTCAGTGAAAGGGCAGACACACTGAGCCTGATAGGAGGGAATGTGAGGAATAGACTTGAACTCATTGACACAGAACAGGACACCATGGCACAGACACAAAGACCAATGGTGAGTGGAACTTTGTGAAAATGAAAAGCTTCTTATGCGAAGGACACCATTCAAAGACCAGACAAACTAGTGAAAGAAGTGGTCCATCTCTCTGCAGGCTTCCTTTGCTATCTTCATTTGTAAGGTGACCTTTCTGAAGAGGTTTCAAATCTCTGGGTTCTTTGTGTGTGTGTGTGATGTTACTTTCATTTCATTGTGATAACTGCAGCTAGATGTACAGATTTTTTCAAATCACAGGATTAATTGTCATAATTCATTGACATTTTATAGAGATCACATGAATGTTAGTCAAGGAGACAGATGAAAAATTGCCTTGAGATTCTGAAGTATTTATTTTCTTAATGTTACCATTATTGTTAAATAAGTGTCAAGTGATGTTACAGTATGAAAGGGAGCCAGATGTGCCTGTGTGTGCCTGCAATCCACCACACAGAGCTGATGCAATCAGCCTAGGATACATACATGTGAGACTTCGTGCCTGCCAAGAGTTTTTCCTCACATTTCTCATGTAGAATTAACAAGGTGGTATGTGCTCACTACCTCAATGCTGGCGATTGGTTCCTGGTGCTTCACACGGATGATTAGTACAATTCTGCTACTCAGTAAGAGTCATTTTAATAAAACTGTTATGAGCAATACACACATACACACACACACACACACACACACACACACACACACAGTATAGAAATGCAGGTGGTGGTGCATGCCTTTAATCCCAGCACTCGGGAGGCAGAGGCAGGCGGATCACTGTGAGTTCGAGACCAGCCTGGTCTACCGAGCGAGTTCCAGGACAGCCTCCAAAGCCACAGGGAAACCCTGTCTCGAAAAACCAAAAAATAAAAATAAAAAATAAATAAATAAAAGAAATGCAGGTGTAGAAGCTACAAGAACACTATGGGCTGTGACTAATATCTACAATTCTACAATCTGAAGAATGACACCAGGTTACTTAATGTGTAAAATCCTAATGAGATTCAGAAAGGAAGGTCAAGCCATCAGATTTATTTATTTATGTGTTTTGTGTGCTCATATGTCTGTGCGCCATATGCATGAAGTGCCATGGAGGCCAGAAGAGGGCGTGGGATTCCCTGGAACTGGGTTACAGATGACTGCGAGTCATGATAAGGGTGCTAGGAACTGAACCCCAGTCCTCTGAAGACAAGCCAGTGCTCTTAACCACTGAGTCATCTCTCCAGCCTTCCCTAGTTTGCCAGCAGTAGGACAATCACCTCCAAGGTCTTTTTCTTCTCATAACTAAAGAGAGAAAGGCCTGGCATGTTTGGGGGCTGGTGAGATGGCTCAGGGAGTAAATAAGAGTGCTTGCTACCAAAGACTGACAGTCTGAGGTCAACCCCCAGAATCCGCAGGGCCCATGCCCAGAGAAGGACCTGGCATGTTTTAGATAGTTAATATATCAGTGTTCTCTTTTGGGCTTCTGTTCTTGTTAAGGCTTGCCATACTTCTCGAAGCTGTATCTCAACTTGGAAAGCTTAGGAAGCCATCACATCTGCAGGCTATTCAAACATCATACTAAAATTTTCTTCTTCTAGTATTAATTTGCTTTTGCACACATGGTGTCACTTTTTTTTTTTTTTTTTTTTTTTTTGGTTTTTCGAGACAGGGTTTCTCTGTATTGTTTTGGAGGCTGTACTGGAACTAGCTCTGTAGACCAGGCTGGCCTTGAATTCACAGAGCTCCACCTGCCTCTGCCTCCCAAGTGCTGGGATTAAAGGCATGCGCCACCAACGCCCGGCCTGGTGTCACCATTTTGGAAGTAAACATCTTAGCGCTCCTTCTATTCAATTACTGATTTTCAGAGGCTAAATAAATGTCAGTGAACATCGGAGCTCAATATTTAAGGAATAGTGAAATAAAACTTTTTTATGTGAGAATGTTCTTGTAGTATTTAAAATTACCTAACACATATCAAGTGAGGATTAGTCTAGTAGTATTAAGTAGTTAAGTCTCCTGGGTCATGTTCTCTATTGGGAGGACTAAGGTAAATGAGGGATTTTTACATTTATCTATTTATTTATTGTATGTGTGGGAACATGTACATATCTCAGCACTCTGTGAGGATTGGAGAACAATCTGGGGGAGTTGGTTGTCTCTTTCCACCAGGAAGATTCTGGGAGTTGATCTCAGACTGTCAGTCTTTGGTAGCAAGCAGCTTTATTTACTCTCTAAACCATCTCACTAGTCCTAAACTAGTTTTATTTGTTAATTTTGCTTGTGTGATTTTTGTGTAAGTAAATATATATTACGAAAAGCCAAATGGTACATGTTAAATCTTCTTTTAATATTTTTACTCATGCCTTATGATTTCCAAGGACAAGGATGAGTTAGAGAAACATCCCTTGGCGCAGGGAGCATCCCAGCATCAAGTCAAGCAAACGAACTCTCCACGTTTACAACTCCAAGAGCAAGTTCAGGAGCCAGAGATGAACAAGCCTTCTGATGGAGAAGATACGTCCGGGCATTCAAGATCTGCAAAGGGTCCAGTGCTCAGGGGAGCGTTGATAGAAGGAGACACACCGGAGCGTAAAGACGCTCTACGACTTGCTGTAAACCAGCTAAACCAGAAGGTCGGTGAGATTTGTGAACCTGTCAAAAGTAATGTTCGCCACGAGGAAGAGCCATCACGTGACGACTGTTCAGGAACACCACCCGTCAAGTCGGCCTCCCCTAAACTGGCTGGTGATAAGCTCAATTGTGAGGACGGATATGGAGCTGCCGCCCTGGTGTCTGAGGCACTGCAGACCTTTCCCGGGCAGAAGGAAGGTGGCCTTGGAAACGTCTTTCCATCTCCCTCATCGTCTCAGGTCGTGGAAAACAGTGGCCAGTCAACTACTAAATTTCCCTTAATGAAAACTAAATTAGACTGTGAAAATAACAAGTTTGAAATAAAAGAATCCCTTCATAAATGCAAGGAGAAATCTTCTAAAAATATAGAAAGTAGAAAGGTAAGAGGTAAATGCCCAGAAGTATGTATGGGTGAAAAGCAAGAAGGCTGTGAGTTCAGGAACAAGTTGCAAAAAACTATGAAACCAAAATGCAGGGACTGTCAGTTAGATATCAGACACATGCCGAAGTCCAGTGAATCAAAAGGGCTCTCAGATTCCCAAGAAAGGAGTCACGTGAGCGAATTAAAAAGCTGGGGTGATTCTACCCTTTACGACACTTACAAGAAAAGTAAGAGCACAGGGAAGCCACTCCACAGCAAGCGCGAAGCCCGGGTGCACACGGCAGGAACCGTCAGAGCCAAGCCGCCTGGTGGCAGGACAGTAAGCGCTTTGGCGGATGAAGATTCTCAGGACAGGCTGCCCAACAAAGAGTTCCGCATAGTGGAGGAAGAGATCCTTGCCTGGGAGAAAGTCCACCTTGAAAACGAGGTAGTTGCTCTTTTGCTGGCATGAGTTCCATTCCAATTTTCTGTAAGTGAAAACGGTCCACCAGTAAAAGTCAGGTTACCTATGCATGATTTGCATAGCCAAGGAGATGGTCTATCTCCTAAGCAGTGGAACACACTGCCACATCAGCCGCTTCAACCACCTTTGTGTTACTAATGTGCCATACTTCAAATAGTACTTTCATAATAACCTGTTCAAAAGCATTTTTTGCTTGTTTTTGTTTTCAAAACAGAATTTCTTTATGTATCCCTGACTGTCCTGGAACTCGTCCTGTAGACCAGGCTGGCCTCCAACTCACAGAGATCTGCCTGCCTCTGCCTCCTGAGTGCTGGACTAAAGGTGTGCGCCACCACTGCGTGGCTCAGAAGCAATTTTTATTTCATATTTGACATTTAATTTTTTTAACATTTTAACATTTAACACTGTTTAGTTATAAAACAGTGTAGTCTTAAAGTTGCTGCTTGAGAGCAGATATTTTTCTGAGTATTTCCCTGCTTCCATGTGCAGCTTCCTCTCAGGATAGAGAGAGGTCAGCTTGCACCATAGACCTGTGTGGCTGAGCTTCCTCTCAGGATAGAGAGAGGTCAGATTGCACCATAGACCTGTGTGGCTGAGCTTCCTCTCAGGATAGAGAGAGGTCAGCTTGCACCATAGACCTGTGTGGCTGAGCTTCCTCTCAGGATAGAGAGAGGTCAGCTTGCACCATAGACCTGTGTGGCTGAGCTTCCACTCACAGAGCAGTCAGAAATGCCACGGTCAGAAGTCATGCCCTGTGGTTTAAATTTACTGTATCATAGCTGCAATGACTCGTGGGAAATTCAAAGAACTAATGTCTCTTGGTCAATAATTATTCTCAGCATCTGTACTGAAGTAGATAGTAGACTTAAAGATAAGCCTGTACCTGCTAGGAGATACCTCAGCTGTAGTCAAGTATATAATTGTATAAACAGTCACTTTCTGTGTTGTTCAATTCAGTGTCATAAATTGATACATGCCATGAAGCTTTTTTGCTATCAATCTGTTCTTAGAACTCTTCCCTCATGTTCACAATACCTACTGCCCTTCATTCTACCCCCCTCCCATCTCCCTGCACCCATATCCACCTCCATCCCCAAAAATCTCATCCATGTCTATTCATGTTGTTTTGTGACCCACTGAGTTTTACAAGGGACGTCTGCATGGCCATGCTTCCAGAGCTATCGGTTGATTCCCTGGTGGGCTCGGCTGTGAGTACCTAACTGAAGACCACCATTTCCCTCCTCCCAGTAGTTAGCAGTGAAGGTAGGATGCCCTGAGGCCCTCCCGGTCCGTGACTTACTGTTGACAGGCCAGTGCTGTGTGAAGCAGCTGCAGGTGGCCACAGCTGTTGCAAATTAATGACTGCATTGCTTGTGTGGAGTCTAGGATGGCGGTTCCCAGCCATCACCCTAGCTTTCAGTCTTACATTCTTTCTGACCTTCTTCCACGGTGTTCCCTGAGCCCTGGGTGGGTGCTGTGAGTGCCTTGTTTAAGGCTAAGCACCCAACGGTCACGTATTCTCAGCATCTAGGGAAACCATGAGCCTTTGCGTTAACCATTGCTCATGTGAGGACAGGCTCCTCTGACTAAACTGAGAGTGGCCTTGTCCGTGAGTAGCATAGATATTTAGGATGTGGTCTTCTGTGGATGTTGGAGTATATTAAACCCATGCAGATTAAAACAGTGCATTGCTGTGTGATTTAAATTGCAACTTAGCAATTAGTTTTTGTGTGATTGGTGTTAATGTTCTCTGGCTGTTAGTAATGTGAAACTTTGGGTTTGTCTTTTAATAGTTTCAGTCTCCCCAAGTTGTTTGTAAGACAATGAACTGAACCT
Source organism: Mesocricetus auratus (assembly GCF_017639785.1). NCBI lineage: Eukaryota > Metazoa > Chordata > Mammalia > Rodentia > Cricetidae > Mesocricetus > Mesocricetus auratus. The sequence goes on along the minus strand of NW_024429190.1, from coordinate 10,365,819 downwards.
CACAGGCATGACTCACTTTTTGAGGTTCAGTGAGGTCAATTTTTTTTTTTTTTTTGGTTTTACAAGACAGGGTTTCTCTGTATTGTTTTGGACTCTGTCCTGGAACTCACTCTATAGACCAGGCTGGCCTCGAACTCACAGAGATCTGCCTGCCTCTGCCTCCCGAGTGCTGGGATTAAAAGCGTGCGGTACCACCGCCCAGCTGAGGTCAAATATTTTTATATAAGGTTTGTAATGTTAAAAATAAAAGATTCGCCAGGCGGTGGTGGTGCATGCCTTTAATCCCAGCACTTGGAAGGCAGAGGCAGGTGGATCTCTGTGAGTTCGAGGCTAGGCTGGACCGACAGCCTCCAAAATAATACAGAGAAACCCTGTCTCGTAAAACAAAAAAAATAAAATAAAATAAAATAAAAGATTCATCTTTGGTAAATTAACACACAGAGCATTAATTAATAATTAATTTAACTCATAATTGTTTTGTCCAAACAACAGTGGTTAATGTAACTTTTCCAGTTCGTATTAGTTAAGTAAATTATTTTTCTTTTTTTAAATTACTTTTTTAAAAAGTTACTGCACAGTAATTTCTGGTATCTAAACATATGTTCAGAAATTTAAATGTAAATATATATTTCTATTTTTCTCATCTGTATCCTGTGGCTCCTGAAGGACAAAGTCCTCTCAAAGACATGCCCCCAAACACAAAACGCATCTGCAGGTCCAGCCAGGCCAACGCCCCCTCAGTCTCAGAAGGAAAGCACACAAATCCACCCTCCGCCTTTGCATCTGGAGAAAATGTCTGAAGACCGCAAAATAAACAAGAAATGTGATGGAGAGTGCGCACCTGTACTCCCAGAGGCTTCTTCAGTGAAAGCCTATGAGAAAGCGACTCTCACTGGAGACCTGGCAGGGAACTATCGGGAGCCAGACAAACGCAGCTGTGAGTTACAGCCCACAGCTGGGCATGTGTTTGAAAACTTCTGCTCTGACGAAGAACCACTTCCGGGTAGCCATAGAGGAAGAACTCAGTTCAAGGTAATCACCTGTAACCTCAGCAAATAATCTGCATGATGTGGGGGTACAGGTGTGTGGGGAGGGCCTGTCTGAAGTCATGTGGACTTTCCCAAACTGAGCGAAGGTACACTGAGCATGCCCTCCGTGTGCGTTTGCTGAGTGATGAAGCCAACACACTCTGCACGCAAACAAGGGCATCCTCCTTGTGGTTCAGAAGACAAGCATGTGAAGTCCCTAGAAGGGTTAGAGCTGAACTGTAAGGAAGAACATGCTTGACACTGTGTGCTAGCAGTAGGCACTGGACATTAGATACTGGACAGAACCCAAGCCTAGTAAGCCAAAGGGCAGTCAGTGGCTTACATACCTCAAAGAAATGAGTCCTGTGGCTGAAATTACACAAAACACAGGGACTGCAGAGACGGCTCAGCAGTTAAGAGCGCTGGTTGCTCTTTTAAAGGATGGGGATTTGATCCCAGGCACCCACATGGCAACTCACAAGCATCTGTAACTCCAGTTCCTAGGGGTCTGATGCCTCCTCTGGCCTGCGTAGGTGCCAGGCGTGTGGTGCGCAGACACATATGCAAGCAATAAGTATACGTAATGCCTCTGCACATAAGAATTGTAGCCACAGGGTTTCTTCAACTAAAGACGCTGATAAGATAATATAAATAATTCAGGGATTGCCCTACTGCTGCAGTGGCAAGTGGATCTCTGTGAGTTCAAGGCCAACTAGGGTTGCAGAGTGAGACCCTGTTTCAAAGATGAAAAAGAAAGATGCTGCAATTCTTGTTTTCAAAAATGGATTACACTGACTATTGCTGATGAAAAGCTTCCATACAGGCTGGCATGGTGGTCCATGCCTTTTATCCCAGCACATAGGAGACAGAGTAGACAATCTCTGTGAGTATGAGGCCAGCCTGGTCTACACATCAAGTTCTAGGAATCCAGGGCTACATAGAGAGGCTGTGTCTCAAAACAAACAAAAAGCTTCCCTAAACAGTGGGATTATCCATGTATGAAACTGTGTCTAGGTAGAGGTACTTTCTACTGTTAAAAGTTAAGGAAAATATTTTCACTAATAAAATCCAATCTTTCTTTCCAGTAGCATATAACCTAGAAAATCAATTTATCCATGTCACAAATAAAATAAACATAGAGGAGTATGGTATTGTTAGCTTTTTTTTTTTTTTTGATTTTTCGAGACAGGGTTTCTCTGTATTGCTTTGGAGCCTGTCCTGGAACTCGCTCTGTAGACCAGGCTGGTCTCAAATTCACAGAAATTCACCTGCCTCTGCCTCCCAAGTGCTGGGATTAAAGGCGTGTGCCACCAACACCTGGCCTGGTATTGTTGGCTTTTGATAGGTATACTTGCATTGGCTTAAGGATAAATTAAGTGGACGGGTGTATAAGTTAAGGAGGCAGGTTTAGCTGTCAGTTGGAACTAAACAATGAATGAGAAGAAATAGAAATATCTCTAAGTTTGACAAACCCAAACCAACACAGTGGTTGAGCTGTGATGTGTGCAAACTGGATATTTTCTGTTCAGCCCATTGGAAGCTGTAATCCCACATTACTGGTAAAACTTTGAGAGCAGGTGTACACTTTCAGTTTTACATGAATCAAAGATCTATCTTGATTAAAGCATCCCATACATTATGTTTCAGAACATATGATTTTTATTATTTTATATTGTGTAAGAACATACATCATCAGCTTAAAAAATGTATTTGATACAGATTAAAACACTGAGGTCTAAGATGCATTGAAATATGAAGATTCATAAAAATCTAGAGATGTATTTAAAAATGTAAATGAAACATTTTCCCTCCTAGGAAAATATTAAAATATTTTGCAAATTCGCAGCATCCTTGAGCAGCTCCCGGGATTGACCTGACTGGGGCAGGGAGGGGAATGAAGAAAAGACAGACATAGGGAGAGCTGGATCAGTGGGCTGGGTCTTAACGGAGAGGATGAAGCCCTAGCTGCTTAGTGTTTGTGATGCACAGCTGACCAAGGAGGCAGGGTTACTGTGTACACCTGAGGCGAGGCTGTTACAGTCAGATAAACAATGAGTCAGGGATAGGGTGCACAGCTGGACCGAGGAGGCAGGTTTAGCTAGCTCAGCAGGAGCAGTCTCCTGCCCTCAGAGGACAGCAGAGAGCATTGGATCCCTTGGGACCAGAGTTACAGACCTTGTGAGCTGCCTTGTGAGTGGATGCTGGGAACAGAACCAAAGACCTCTACAAGAACAGCGAATTTGCTTACCCCCCCCCCCCCCCGTGCCATCTCTCCAGCCCTACAGAAATCTTTTTATCCACTAAAATCACACAGTGAAAATAAGGGACAAGTGAAGAAAACAATAAAAGTTAATTTTTCTGAACAATAACATTTATCCTTGTCTCAAACTTCTTCAAAGGTTGAAGAAATGAGCAAGAAGTGGCCGAGTCTGGAAGTGGAAGTCTCAGAGAAGCCGCGTCTTGTGGGCACTGGCTCTAAAGACAGTGCGCTGCTTGTCGAAAGGACAGGGGGGAAGGACCAAGAAGCTGCTCCCTACTGAGGAGAAAGATGAGCTTGCTAAGTAAGACTGTAGGAAGATTTCAAAGTCAATCATTCTGTCCTAAAATTAATCCTGCTTTGGGCTAGCATGCATGATTAACATGCCTCAAACTCACAGAGATCTGCCTGCTTCTGCCTCTAAGTGCTGGAATTAAAGGCTGTAATCCCTTTTAAAGAAATTTTAAATTTTATTTTGGTGTTTATCACAGGATATTGTAACACAATGACTCCATGCACGTTCATAAAAGTTGAATTTTATAAATAAGTTCATTTTCAGAATTTTAGCCCCTACCACTTTTCCTTCCCAACTCCATATCTCTATATGTGTGCATTCTCTCTCTCTCTCTCTCTCTCTCTCTCTCTCTCTCTCTCTCTCTCTCTCTCTCTTTTCTCTCTCACTCACTCACGCTTCCTGAGTCACTTTAGAGCTGTCTGTATGTGCATCTGTGTAGGACCATACAGGGTTTCTCTGTACTGGGGCCTATCCTGGCACTCGCTCTGTAGACCAGGCTGGCCTTGAACTCACAGAGATCCGCCTGCCTCTGCCCCCCCCCCCCCCGCCCCAGTGCTGAGATTAAAGGTGTGGGCCACCAACGTCCAGGTGAAGAATTTTTTAAGTGTAACTTAATTTCATTGAATGACTAATTTGCCTTTTTTTTCCTAAATTCTGTTAGTTTATCAACTTCTTCAGGCTTTGAGGATAGTGTTGAGCCTAGGGTCTCATGCATGCTAAACAAGCACTCTGTCCCTGTGATACATCCCAGGTTTCTTGTCACCATTTTAACCATCAAACAGTCTGACTCAGCCTCCCGGACTAACCTGGAAATCACACTGTAGTGCGCGCTGAGCTTACAAGCCTATGACACCATGCAGAGTTCAGCCTTTTTTGTTAATTACAAGATTCTGAATTACTGTTTGTAATTATAACCACAAATGGCATGAAAACATGGATTCATTTGCTGTTATGTCACTTCATAATTCATATTGTTTTCACAGTGTGTTGTGGCATGGGGCATTTGTGGTTTATACAATATCATGCAGCCTCCGAAGTTCTGAGGCTCACTTCTGAACCAGTCAGCTGTCTGTGTGCACCCACAGAGTGGCTTGCCCGTCTCTTACCAACACCCTTCCTTTACAGATCACCTCGTGCATTATCCCACAGAGTATGAGGGAAAGAACAGCTGTGACACACAGAGAGGGCTTGGAGCAGCTTGCCCCAGTTGCATGGTAGATAGAGAGCACTAACCCGGTATAAAGAAGGGTGTCTCTGGGTGGGAGACAAGGCTCAGTAAGTAGGTGGGGGACCCAGGTTTGAGTAGCAGCTGAGAACTATTTGTAATTCTAGTCTCAAGGGATCCCAAACCCCTCTCCTGGCCTCTGGGGCCACCAGGCACACGTGTGGAGACATAGATGCAGGCAAAATACTCATGCACTTTCAATAGATATGTGAATAAGTGTTTTAAAGGGGTTTCTCTGAGAAGAGGACTTAAGTAATGCTTTGTGAATAAATTTTAATGTTGGTAATTCTGGTTTTGTCTTTTCATGACAATAAGAATGAAACCGTATGCTAAAAAATCTTTTTTTTTTTCTTTTGGCTTTACTGAAAAACTGATCTAAGTGAAATTCTTCATTACAACATCAATAGTGTTTCAGTTTTGTTTCCATCCCTGGATAAAATACCCAGACAACAGGCAATTCAGGGGAGAATGGGTTGATTTTAGCTCACAATTCCAGGCTGCGGTCCATCCCTGTGGGGTTATCACAGTGAGGGGAGCTGGAGAAAGCTAGTCCCAACACATCCCGAGACAAGAGCAGAGAGAAATGCATGTGTGGTTCCTTGTATTCAGCCCCTCTCTATATGTCTACACTGTAGGATCCACAGCGTGGGGAATGGTGCCACCCACCGTGGGCTGAGTTTTCCCACATTATCTAATGTATAATCTAGACTGTCCATTATGGACATGACCTCAGGTCGACCTGATTTAGAAATCCCCTGCTGAGATCCTCTTCTCCGGTGACTCCTGGTTGTGTCAAGTTGATAATCAGAACTAACATCACAAGTACTATTATTCTTTATTCCTTAAGTTTAAATTCTGTTTATAGTTTAATCTACTTTATAGGAAAGGATTGTACTTTAAATCAAATGCAACTATTATGGGCATGTGAAGTAAATTATAACTAAAGAGATTGTTATATAAAAAGATAGTCTTTGTTTTTTGTATATTTTACATTTGCCTGAAACGATTTTATTTTATTTTTTAAGGCTGACAAAGAGACAAGCTGCAGAAAAGCACAAGGTACCATAAATGCACAATCAGAAACATAGTTTGATTGGCTGTGGGAGGGAAGCAGACCCCGGGCAACCTGGGCTGCAGGCTGAGTGACATCTCACTGGGAGGAGCTACAGCTGTCACAGCTGCCACCCATAACCATGAGCAGTGAGGATGTGAACCTGCAGCCTCCTCCCGGTGGCCATCCCCAGTACTGCCCCCCCCAAGCCTGCACCATGGGTATCTGGTAGGCAACTGGGCCTGTGAGTCCTCACAAGAGCAGTGTCTCTCCTACAGACTCAGTCATGTCAAGGAAGGTTTTGGAAACAACACTAGGTTTTATTATGTGAAAAATAATAGTTTCAACCAGAGGAATGGGACAGTGTTTCTGTGTGCCAAGCTGCCAAAAAGAGTAACCCAGGAAGTCACTCCTCCCTGAAGGAAGTCACTCCTCCCTGAAGGTGATGGAGACTGATGCTGAGCAGGAAGGAGGTAGAGTAGCTACAGAATTCCAGGTCCTGGTGGTTTCAGTTCAAGGCATAACGGATCTTACCCATTCTAGACTGTCCATGGCCCAGGCTTCTCCACACAATTCAGTTGCAAAATTAGCAGTCATCAGTTTGGGGTTCAAGACCCCTTAAATTTGGTGGCCTTAGTAATATATGGGGCCTTGGGTAGTAGATCAGTATTTATCCCTGGCATACAAATGGACTTTGAGAGCCCATTCCACATCAAGGGAATCTCTCTCAGCCTGGACACATGGGGGAGGGCCTAGGCCCTGCCCTGGATGAAATGACAGACTCTGGAGACCCCCCATGAAGGGCCTCACCCTCCCTGAGGAGAGGAGTAGGGATTGGGTAGGGTGTTGTCAAGATTAGTAGGGGGCAGGGGAGGAGGGAAGGGAGAGGGAGCTGGGATTGACATGTAAAACAAGCTTGCTTCTAGTTTAAATTAAAAAAAGAGAAATAAAATAACTGCAAGCAACTGTAAATATTAGTCTTAATTGTAAATAAAAAGTATCAAAGCATTATTTTATTAAGATATATTATCAAAGACAATATGATATTGTATCAGCCGAAATATATTATGGAGGTAAAGTAATAAGACTTTTGTAAAGTAGTAGGTTTTGAAAAAAGAAATTAAGAAATAGGAGACATTAGGGCTGGGTGCGGTGGTACACACCTTTAATCCCAGAGACAGGCAGATATCTGTGAGTTCAAGGTCAGTTTGGTCTCATGGAAAGTTCTAGGCCATAGTAAAAGCTCTCAAAATTAATTAATTATTAATCAACAGGAGATGTTAATTAATCAGAATTTCTTTTGACAAAATCAATTTATCTAGAATTACATTTCTACTTACGTGTTTTATTAAAGTTGGAAACCACAACTTCTGTGCATTTACTACATGCTGTATAAATGTGGGGTATGTTTTGAACTAGTGCTATTTTACAGATGGAAACCCAAGTAAATCAAGTAAATGAAATGGAAGAAGCCAACAGCCAAATTCAGCCTTCTGCAACAGCCTCTGGCAATGGTGAGTTGCCCTGTCCTTGCTTTGAGTCCAAATGAGGTTGAGTGAGCCCTTGAAGGGACGTGAGACAGGGTGCTGTGTAACAGGAGGTCTCTGCTGCATTTTCGTCCTATTTGTTCATCCCTCAGTCCTGAGTCACAGAACGCTGAAGTGTTCGGGTTCTGGGCCCACAAGAGATGCCCTCTGTACCATACTAGACAGAGAACCACTTCAAACTTGTGGCTAAACAACTCTGTGGACTCCTGCTTTGTGCTGTGCCCAATGTGAGAGGCATCCACACTGGGTTCATCTCGCTGTAGTAACCTTAGAACTCTACCTCCTTGACCCTTGATCCATTCTATCCCAGAACTATCTATTTTGAAACTTCAGAACCTGTCTGTCCAGCCCAGCTGTCACTTCTGCCAAGAGCCCACTCTCCCTGGCTGTTCTAGCTTTTTTGTGGGTCTCTTTTCAGCCCGCTATCCCTTAGACATTTGTTACTGTAACAGAACTGTGTGTTTTCAGTAACTTCTTGTGATAGGGGTTGTCCTTCTGTATATATGTTTCTCTTATTGGTTGATGAATAAAACGCTGTTTGGCCAAAAGAAGCAGGAAGATAGGCGGGGTTAGGAGACCAGGAGAATTCTTGGGGGGGGGGGTTGAGTCAGAGAGAGGACTTGGAGAGATGCCATGTAGCCGCCAAAGGAGTAACAGGTTGGGGTATTCTCCAGTAAGCCAAGACTACTTGGAAATACTAAGTATAATAGAAATATATTAATAATTAAGATAGAGCTAGCCAGTAAGAAGAAGCCTAAGCCATCGGCCAATGGTTTAAAAATTAATACAAGTCTTGTGTGCTTATTTGGGGCAAAGCAGCTGTTGGACCAGGCAAGACAAGAAAAACTTCAGCAACATTCTTGACCAAGATAAATTACATGTATGTAAAGTTTGCCATGGGTTAGGAGGTGTCTGAATGTTTAAACACACACTTCACCACCATTGTCAGCGTGGGTAACAATGTATCTTCCTCCACAGCTGTTTCAATTGTCTTGTATCCCAGTTAAGAAGCTACCAATTCATCTGAAAAGTCCTTAAATCCTTCTCTACCTCCATCACCAGTACAAGAGAATTATAGTGTCCAACTCCTCTGTATTTTTGCATAGTAGTATCATGGGCCTTTTTCAGTTCTACCATTCCAGTAAGTGGCTACTGTGTATATCACGACACCTTTAAGCAATATTTTTAGTAATTCTTTGATAATTGCATATGATGTATTTTGGTCATATTACCTGCCCTTCCCCAGCTCCTCCCCACCCCCCCTCCATTTCTCCCCAATTAGTCTTGAGGATGGGACCTGCCCTGGCATCTTTGTGACCTACCAGAAGTCCCATCACTAAAGAAACTGACTCTTTCTCTCCCCACTGCTATCAAATGCCAATAGCGCCTTGAGCTTGTCGTGGGATTTTATGCCCATCTCCCTGTCCAGTGCTGGGATTGTTTTCTGCTCAAGCTTATGCATGTCTTTTGCCGTAACAACCACTGTGGCTTCCTATGTGTAACTGCCCCGTCTGTGTCTTGTTGTTATCCACAACTCTGCCTCTTAGAATTTTCCAAGCCCTCTTCCTCAAGGGTCCCTGAGCCTTGGGCAGGGGTGTGATATGTATGTCCCATTTGGGGCTGACTACTCCCCAGCCTCACTCTCTCTACACATTGACTATTGAGAGTCTGTATTCATCGCCATCTACTGAAAGGAGAAGCTTCTCTGATGAGGGTTGAAGACACTCTGATGTATGTTTATAGCAACAAGTCATTTACATATAGCAGTTAGAGGTCATTTTAGTGTCTAGTCAATTTAGCTGAATAATAATTTTAAATTCTTCCCTAGGGCCTCTGACCCATTTAGCCACAATTTCTTGGCCCCTTTAACTGTGCTAGGAATGGATTCCATCTCATGGCACAGACCTTAGACCCAATCAGAAAGTGGTTGGCTTACCCTGACATTCCCGCCACTGTTTCTCCAGGGGCATATCTTGTCGGGCCAGTCATTGCAGGGTTCACAGCTGGGTGAGACCGCTGAGTGCTTTCCCCCCCCTCCCAGTGCCATGAAAGCTAGCCAGCAGGGCTGAGGCCTGCGGGTGAGTGCCCGCTTCATTTCTCTATGTTCTCTTATGAGTGCAAGGTGTCTTCAGCAATAGGACCTCACTGTCAAGTTCTGGAGGGCAACCAAGAGTATTGGCAGTAGATTGTAATGTCACCCCATTAGCAAACAACAGGGCTTTTATTTGCTGACATGAGGTGTCTAGTTGGGGTTTGTCCCCCCATTCTGTTGTTGTGGTGTTGTTTTACCCTTTTTACTCTTTATTCTTCAGGGGTCCCCACCACCCAGTCCCCAAATAAATCCCACACAGAGGCTTATTCTTTCTTATTGAGCCTGGCCTTAACTTGGCTTGTTTCTAGCCAGTTTTTCTTAAATTATCCCATCTACCTTTTGCCCGTGGGCTTTTATCTTTCTCTATTCCATATACCTTTCTTTACTTCTTTCTGCATAGCTCGCTGTGTAGCCAGATGGCTGCCCTGACGTCCTTCTCTCCTTGTTCTGTCTTGCTCTTTCTTCTTTTCCTCCCAGATTTCTCCTTCTGTTTATTCTCTCTGCCTGCCAGCCCTCCTATCCTTTCTCCTGCCTCGCTATTGACTGTTCATCTCTTTATTAGACCATCAGGTGTTTAAGACAGGCAAAAAAATCACAACTTCACAGGGTTAAGCAAATGCAAAAGAAAAGAATGCAACACATCTTTGCAGCATTAAAACACGTGTTTCACAGCATAAACAAATGTAACACATCTTCAATTAATATTCTACAACACTACTCAGTGTTATTTTTAAAGTCACTATTAAGCTTCTTCCCACATGTTTATTTTCTATTTGTATGGCGTTTGTGTGTGTGTGATTCTGGGCCCTTGTTCATGCGAGGCATTTGCTCTACCGCTGAGCGGAATCTCCCAACTTTCTGGTTACTTTCTTACTTTGAAAGAGTTTTGCTAAGTTTCTCAGCTGGCCTTGAACTCACAGTGTGGCTCCAGTACTAATGGCCTTTGATACTCCTACCTCAACCTCCTGGGTAGCTGGGCTTACAGACCCGTGCTACTGTGTGTTCTGATTTCCTTTGTCTCTTTGATAACCTACACAAATGAAAGTTTGTTTCAACTCACACTTCTGGATCACTGAGGCCAGTCAAGGCAGGAACCTGGAGTCAGGGACAATGGAACAATGTTGTTAACTCACCAACTGACTCTCATAGGGGCACACTCAGGTACCTTTTCTCATACAGCCTGGATTACCTGCCTGGGACAATGTGACCCACAACAGGCTATGCTTCCCTGTGCCAATTAGCAATCAAGGCCATGTCCTACAGAATGCCCACAGGCCAGTCTGAGTGCTTAGCTGAGGTCCCCTCTTCCCTGTTGACTCTAGATTATATGAAGTTGACAGTAGAAACTAACCACACACTAGGCCTGAATTGTATGTCTCCTTTAATAAACTGTCTTTATTTGCCAGGCGTTTGTGGTGTATGCCTTTAATCCCAGTGCTCAGGAGGTAGAGACAGGCAGATCTCTGTGAGTTCGAGGCCAGCCTGGTCTACAGAGCGAGTTCCAGGACAGCTCCCAAAACAATACAGAGAAACCCTGCCTCAAAAAATAAAAAAATAAACTGTCTTTTTTGATACTTTGGCCAATATTTATTAAATTTTAATCATTAAATTCCAATTTGATTTCTCTATCACCAGGGAACACATTTCTGAGATTGTTTTGACTTAATAGTCCTCTAGCTGGGTTTTGGTGGCGCACACCTTTAGTCCCAGAACTCAGGAGGCAGAGGCAGGCGGATCTCTGTGAGTTCGAGGCCAGCCTGGTCTACAAAGTGAGTTCCAAGACAGCCTCCAAAACAATACAGAGAAACCCTGTCTTGAAAAAAACAAAAATAGTCCTCTAAAGGTTTGCTTCTGATCTTAGCCTGTTATTGACGAGATGAGGCTTGCTTATGCTCCACACCGTCCCACTGACTGCTCCATCCCTTACTGGGCAGGTGGGTTTGGAATTTCAGAAGGCATCTGTGAATTTCTTTGAACTCTGCGACCAAATTTTGTGTCTTGTATTTGTCTCTGGATGCACAAACTGGGCAGTATGCGACCTCCTGGTTCTGTCCTCTCCATCCATGCTGGAATGTTGACTGTCTTGGTATTCTCCAGGTCGTATGCAGATAGCCAGGTTCATGAACACAATGCCCTGCATTCCATCGCATTTTTAGATTTTATGTGTATGGGGGTATGCCTGAATGTATGCATGGTCACCATGTGTGTGCAGTGCCAGCAGAGGTCAGAAGAGGGCACCAGATCCCCGGAAACTGGAGTTACAGGTGGCTGTGAGTCACCATGTGGGCACTGAGAATCCAACTCAGGTCTTCTGCAAGATCAGCCACTAGTCTGAACCTCTGAACATCTCTCTAGCCCTTAGGTGGTAGTGGTTGTTATTTGTTGTTGTTGTTGTTGCAGGGTGTAGTTGTAGCTTACTTTGTGTTTAGCCTGACAATGTATTTCACCTGAAGTTTTCAATCATGGTCATGTTACATAATTACTTAGAGTCTATTGACTCTTCAGTAACATTTTACTGGGCACAGGAGTGGCAACCCCTGACAATCCAAAATTTGCAAGCATCTTTTGACTTCTAAAACAGAACGCCTAGGGAACTGTTGTTCAGTGGACACAGATTCTGTGTGGTAAGTGTAGAAAGGACTTGAGAGCTGTGAGAAGTCATTTGGATTGCAATTAGCAATCTATCTGAGAGTCAAAGAGACCTGCTCTGCTAAGAGATGGCTGGCATTCACAGGCGGTTAAGCTGATGCCCTCACACTGGGGTGTCTAACAGGATGAGCAGGAGGCAATTTTTAGGTTGCTGCAGTGGTGTAGTTGTAGGATGTGGCTCTTTTTTTTAACCATAGTTTATATTTGTCTTGACTTTAAGTCATACCACGTCATAGGGACAGAAGTATTCTCATAACTCTGATAAACTGCTTGTTACAGTCTCCTATGTTTTCTTTTATTAACAGATTATAAGATAGACTCTTTTGTATGTATTTTTATACACTCATGATACACATCTTATGTTTTTTCAATATTCCTATGATATGTGGTTCTGTGAATTTTTCAGATTATGTGAAAGCTCAGTACAATTAAAAAAAACACAGTGTATATATGGACTGACACTGATCAAACCTGCCTTGTTCAAGGCAGAATTGTAGTTAAGTTTATTCACCATTGTGTTCTTAATTAAGTTCCTATTGATTTGGATTTGTTCGAGGAAAAATTAAATTTTTAAAAAGGAAGCTTTCATGAGTCTACCTCTCTTTGAATTTCAATATGGGATATGTTTAAGTCACATTAAACAGCTTGGCCCTTCCTTCCTGTTCTTATGACAGCCTCCAGTCCCCCCTGACCCTCAGTGTTGGGCAGGACATTTCTGGAAGACTATTGGGAGAACCACATTATGATATGACCATGAGCCTATGGGGCCCAGGGAATGGAATGTGGTGAGATGGATGAGAATGGCCCCACAGGCTCATATACTGGAATGGTTGCCACCTGTCCCCTGTTGGCAGAACTGTTTGGGAAGGACTACGAGGTGTGGCCTTGCTGAAGGAGGTGTGTCATGGGGGTGGGCTTTGAGGATTAGAAAGACTGGTGCTGTGCTGTTCCCAGTGTGTCCCTTTTGCTTTGCCTCTTGGTTATGTGTCAAGATGTAAGTTCTCAGATACTGCTCCAGTACCATGCCTGTCTGCTTCCTGCTGTGCACAGCCATGATGGTCAATAGACTCTAGCCCTCTGAAAGTAAGCCCCAAATTAAAATTTTATAAGTTGCCTTGGTCCTGGTGTTTTAGCACAGCAATAGAAAAGTAACTAAGAGTGATACATTTAAGATACCTCAAACATCTCAACCCTTCCTACAGACCTGGCCTTGGGTTCTACCCAGTATTAGCAGAACCTTTCTGCTAACCCACTGTACCCTGACTTAAGATTTTATCTAGTGACCTTCTGGGAATGGGCAGTCCTTTCGCATTCTGCAAGGAGTTCCCTGGAAGCTTTCCAGGTCTTTCCATCACCTGCAGATGCCTTCCTGCACAAGTGTTGTGTCATACTGTGCTGGTGAAGGGGTCTCAGCAGATCTGCAGCACGCTCTCTTCCCTCCTGTGTTCTGTCCTCACCATAGTGAGTCCAGAGGGTTCCACATGGGTTCCTTCTCCCTGTTTTCTGCCCTGAACCCTCTCTTTACAGGGAAATACAACACTGAATGACCTTTTTCACCCATTTTATGTCATACTCCATTATCTTAATAATTGCCAAAGAAAATACTTTGACTGTTTTGGTTTTCTTGCTGTTTCATGTTGAAGGGAAGTCAGTACCTGTTACGCCATCTTGGAGAGAAGTAGATTACAATGGAGTCTCCATAAACGAATGGACCAACTGGCTCGAGCTCACCCTCCATGTTGCTTTTTCCTCCTTGGGACATTCTACCTTGAGCCCATTTTAAATCAGTTTTCATCAGTGACCATAGGACTGTCTCTTATGGTGTTTATCTGAATATATAATGCTCATCTATCTGAATATATAACATTCACTTATCTGAATATAAATTACATGTTGTGTCTTTTCTCCCCTAGATTTGAACCTAAGCAAAAGCAAGGTGTATTAGGGTCCTCTAGAGTCACAGAATGTATAGAATGAATATATTTATATAAAGGGTATTTATTAGAATGGCTTACAGGCTGTGGTCCAGCTAGTCCAACAATGGCTGTCTACCAGAAGAAAGTCCAAGGATCCAGTAGGTGTTCAGCCCATGAGGCTGGGTGTCTCAGCTGGTGTTCAGTACGTGCTGGAATCCTGAAGAAGTAGGCTCCGATGCAAATGAAGGATGGACTTGCTAGAAAGCAAGCAGGCAAAGAGAGAGAGCTTCCTTCTCCATGTCCTTCATACAGGCTGCCAGCAGAAGGTGTGGTCCAGATCAGAGGTTGGCCTTCCCACTTTAAATTGTTTGATTAAGGGGGAAAAATACCCTTACAGGTGTGCCTAGTCATTTGGGTTTTAGTTAACCTCAGATGTCGTCAAGAAGACAGCCAAGACTAGCCATCACACAAGGTCTCATTTGTTTTATCTGCAGAATTTAACACTGTCTGATCCTCATTGTTCAGGCTATGAGTGACTGACTGTGAAAACGCAGTTCCTGTGTACAAAATATGCACATGTATAATTTATTCTTGTGCTGTCCTCTCGCATACAGATTCTGATAGCCTGTTAAAACTCTGGCATATGATTCATTCAAATGAAAGACAAGTGGAGCTTAAAAACAGTCACTACGAACTACTAAGAAAACTTGAAAACATGGAAAATATGGCTAGTGAAGTTCAGAGAGAACAGATGGAAATTAAGAAAATAAAATCCTGGTTACAGCATAAAGGAGTGAACTGGGAAGAAGTCTGCACTTTGAGGCATGGTACCCTAGTTGGCTTTTCTAAAATTGTATTTTCATTTTATGTGTATGTGTGTCTCCCTGCCTGTGTGTCTGTGCACCACATGCATGCAGTACCCACAGAGACCAGAAGAGGGCGTCACATTGCCTGATTCTAGGCTTATAGGTGACTGAGGGTCACCAGATGGGTCCTAGTGATCCAACCAAGGTCCCGTGCATGAGCAGCCAGGGCCTTTCACCACTGAGCCATCTCTCCAGCCCCAGGACATCTTAGTTTTGAAGAAACACTTGAACCTTCATATTATATTGTAGATCTGCTGTGGGATTTTCATAATTGCTGGCTTATGGTCTAGCGCACGAGAGGGGGAGAACATTTTCAGTCCTGTGGTGTCCAATTGGAGAGAATGTACCCACCTCATTTAGGTGTGAGCATTTCAAATAAGTAAATTCATAATCTTCAAAACTGGAGTTCAAATGACTATGCTGTTGAGTTCTAATCTTCATCTAAGATTGAGAATTTGTGATTATTTTTATATTTTTCTGTTATAGTTGGTGCTGCAAGAAATACAATTTGAACTTTGTTTTCTGAATTTCTAAATATTTTGAAAAAATCATCCATATACAATTAGTTGTTCAAAGTATAGGTATCTTTTTTAAAGGCTTAGATCAATACTTCTCACTTGTTCTAAAGAAAGCTTAATATTCATTGGTAGCACATTCGAAGAGTAAGAAAGGATCATTCTCTCTCAACTCAAGTATTTTTAAATTTATACAATTGTACTCTTGAATATTACTCATTTATATTGCAAGGGATTCAAACAAAGGTAGTCACAAATGATAAGACCTCTAGAGGCTGATGAGCTAGACCCCATCTGTACTTTGTTAACACAAATTAAATAAAAAGAAAATGGAGATCACTGCCTAATTTACTCAGTATGTCTCTTTCCTACATGGATAAAATTAACTCATATTTCTATGTTAAAGAACTACTCATTGCTGTTGAATGATCAGATCATGTATTGTTCACAAAAGACCATCAAGCTTCCTGTGTAATAAATAATATTGAGATATGCTTGAAATGTTAGGAACAAGCAGAATGAGAGATAGCAGATACTAGATTCCTTCCTTCTTCGAGTCTTGGTTATGGCTACAGACAGGCCCTGCTGTGTGACTATCTGGAGGTTCTCCTTTGCAATGAGAATCACTGTGAGGCACATCTGGCACATTGTATGAAGATGAACTTTTATTTCAAGTCAACTTATTGAGTTGTTTGGGAGGATAGTAAATGAAGAAGTTGATCTGTTAGTATAGTGAAATCACATCCCACAATGAACATTTTCCTAAACGAGTTGTAATATGTTTTAACACTTCGGGTTCCCCTTAAAACAAAGTGAGACACAAGAAAATGCTGAGTCTATGTTTCAACAAGAGAAGACGCAGCTGAGCAGGATAAAGGAACCACGTGATAAAAATGCAGAATGGACTCAACACCCGGAAACCAGGATGGTGATTACAGACATAAAGGCCGCAGAAACTGGCTTGAGACAGGTAAAATAGCTGTGAGTAAAAGTTCATATTTATGAAGGTTTGATATTAGTTAGATCACATCAGTCTTGTGTGTTTTTAGATGAATACCTGTGACTAACAGAAAATGATGTGGAAAAAAGGGTATTACTCGCCAACTCATCACTATGAAAACATGAAGGCATGCAATTGCACAAACTTGAGACATGCACCTCATCACTTGATAGTGTGATCCACAGAGCACTGTGGACACCGTGTGTAGTCTATTGTTGACCTAAATGTTGTTATGCTATCCATTCTTGAGTTACTTAGAACAAAATGGTACCTCACTCTAAAGTTAAATTTGTTTGTGAATTATTAAACTTGGTAATGGTGTTCAGCATGTGTTTCTTGAGGGAAGGACTAAAAGGTCTCTGGGGTTTAGCAAACTGCCACCACGTAGAGAACCATTTAGTGTTTAGTGTTAGAACACGGGCTATCCGCATTTGGATCTGTAACGTATCTTGCTAGATCTTTTATAAAGTAACAGTTTTATCCATGCTTGTCTTTGCAGCTGCCTTTGCTCTTTGAAAACTTTATTTATTCATGTAGTTAAGTTATTTGTGTTGGGTATCTATCCTTGAACAGGTCACATTCCTTTGGTGTTTTGGGGTTTTGTTGCTGCTGTTTGGTTGGTTGGTTGGTTGGAGTTTTTTCTTTCTTTCTTTCTTTCTTTCTTTCTCTCTTTCTTTCTTTGGTTTTTCGAGACAGGGTTTCTCTGTGACTTTGGAGGCTGTCCTGGAACTTGCTCTGTAGACCAGGCTGGTCTCAAACTCACAGAGATCCGCCTGCCTCAGCCTCCCAAGTGTTGGGATTAAAGGCATGCGCCACCAACACCTGGCTGGTTTGTTAGTTTTTTGTTTTGTTTTGTTTTCAAGACAGAGTTTCTCTGTGTAGCCTTGGCTATCCTAGAACTCACTCTGTAGACCAGGTTGGGCTCACAGAGATCCACCTGCCTCTGCCTGCCTCCCGAGTGCTGGGATTAAAGGTGTACACTAACACCAAGTGCTGGGATTAAAGGTGTGTACTAACACCAAGTGCTGGGATTAAAGGTGTGCACTAACACCAAGTGCTGGGATTAAAGGTGTGCACTAACACCAAGTGCTGGGATTAAAGGTGTGCACTAACACCGCCTGCCCAGCTTTTGGTGCTTTCTTTTGAGGTTCTACTGTGCCACTTTCAAGGTGTGGGAGCTTACTCATCACTGAACCCTTAGTAAAACGATTCTCTAACAATCTTCTTTTTGAAGACCCAAAAGAGCCCAAACTGCCAGTTTCTCAAGAACAAAATCCCAGCAACTTATAAGATAGTGTTGGAGCAAATCATCTTTGCAATAAGATCTGATAGTAAGTAACTGCACAAAGCACAGAAGAGGTCTTAGATACTCAGACATTTTCCGATGTGTAAAATTTGTATCAAGGAAAAGGCAGAGAATTTGAGCCTTGTGTTTATGCATTTGATGTATATATCTGGGGAGAGGTAGTGGCAATGTTGGGTTGAGTGATTTATGCTCTCTATGCATAACCAAAGCAGGCTTTGAATTCCTGATCATCCTACTTCCATCGCCCAAGTTACTGTAATGTTCTTAATTTAGCTCTGCTTGTCTGTCTGCATGACATTCATAATAGGCCAATCCAAAGAAAAAGCTTTCAGTGTTTTCCATAGAAATAGGCCATTCTTATGATTTCAAACACATCTATGACAGTAGATATTCTAATTTGGGACAGTGGTTTGACCTCCTTCATGTTCTGTTGTGGAGATTTCTGTGCAATTTTAATATTGCGACCACTATGTAAGGAGGAGAAATAATGCCAGCAGAGACCCATTTTCCAAGAACATTCCCTCCATTTAAGAAGACTATGACTCGCCGGGCGTTGGTGGCACACGCCTTTAATCCCAGCACTTAGGAGGCAGAGGCAGGCGGATCTCTGTGAGTTCGAGGCCAGCCTGGTCTACAGAGCAAGTTCCAGGACAGCCTCCAAGACAATACAGAGAAACCCTGTCTCGAAAAAAAAAAAAGAAGACTATGACTCTATTCAATGTACACAGCCATTGAAAGTCAATATATTCCATAATATATATTCAGTAAATATTCTGTCATAATCCTCAGCCCTAGATCTATATATCTTATTTTATGAACTTCAAAATGCCTTGTGCCAAAATTCCAGTAGGGTTTTATTCAAAATGTTTTAGATTATTTTCAAATTGTTTTATTCTTACAGAATTTCATACATGAATAAATCTTTGATCATATTTACCTCTCCCTCCTTACTCCTCCTTGGTCCACCCCTGACCCCCCCAGTCTCTTCAGCTTCACATCCTCCTTTTTCAAAATTGCACACCAAGTCCACTTGGGCAGCCCATATGCTTGGGTGTGGGCTATGCACTGGAGTATGGCCAGCCCTTGAAGAAAATTGACTCTTCCTCCCCGAAAAGCCATGAACTCTCCATGTCCCCTCAGCTCAGGTTTGTGAGGCTCTGTCCGTGCTAGAACATTGCCTTACATTACCATACAGGCCTTGAAGAGACAACAGCTGCAAATGGGAACCCTGCACTTGCTGTCTGGTAAACCATCATCTGGACTGCAATAGTCTTCTCATATCCAGAAGACACTCACATCCAGAGGTCTTTCTGCATCTCTAACCCTTAAAAGCTTGCAAACCCCACTTCCACAGTGATCCCTGGGCCTTGCTGCTCGTGGGCGGTTGGAGTGCAGCATAGATGTCCCATTTGTGATTGAGGAATTCATTGATACTTATTCACTGCACTTAAACCAGTTGGGTTATGGCTTTTATAGAAACTTCTCTGATGAGGTCTGAGAGCTGCGCTAATCTATGGGTACAGAGATACAAACTTCAAGCCAGTTTGACACTGTGTCCATTTAGCAGAATAATAGTAGCAGGCTCACTCCTTGAGTCTATGACCTCTGAGTCATGCGTGTACTCCTGCAGAGAGCAGGCCTTAGAGTCAACCAGGAGGTAGTTGTTACACCATAACATTCATGCCGCTATTGCACCCATGGACGTATCTTGCCTCACAAGTCATTATTGTCGCTTACAGGGCTCGCAGCTGGGTAATCAGACTGCTGATAGATCTTTCCCACCGCAGTCTACATAACACCTTCATATGTACATGAATTGTCATGTGGGTGCTGGAAACTAAAGCTCCTCTGCAAAAGGATTTAAGTAATTTAATAATTTAACTTTCACTTGTTTATCTTTTTAATTGTCCAGATGTTACTTGTTTATTTTCTGTGACCTCATATGTGTGTTTATCTCTCTTCTGACTGAAGCATTCCTCCAAGTAGCCTCTGTAGATCTGTCTTAGTGCTCATAAATTCCTTTAATCTCTTTTTAACATGAAAAGTTTTTATTTCTGCTTCATTTTTCAAAATAGTTTTGCTGGGCGGAGGTTTTGGTCTTTCCGAACTTGGAATGTGTCTTTCCAAACACTTCTGTCTTTCAATTTTTCTGCCAAATAGTCAACTGCTATTCTGATGGACTTGCCTTCATAAATTACTCTTGGAGTTTTCAATACCTCCTTTTAATACCCCCTTTTTATTCTATGTTTTAACTATAATATGCCTTGGGGAGTTTCTCTTATAGTCCTGTCTATTCGACATATTGAAGGCCTGTTATACTTGGGTGGACAACTCTTTCTAGGTTTGAGAAATTTTCTTCTATAACTTTATTGAAAATATCTTCTACATCTTCACTAGTGTATTCTTCTGACTTTATGCCCATAATTATAATGCTGTTGCCATGTCACAAAGTTCTCCCTCCCATGTTTGATTTTTTTTTAATTTCTCATTGGCCTTTACTGAGTAATCCAATTCCTCTACTTTGTCTCCCAGTCCTGATACACTGGTTTCACATGATTCATCCTGTTATAGACTTCCCATTGACCATCATTTTTTTAAATTTCAGGACAATTTAAGTCTGGATTTCTTCAGCAATTATCCTTATTGGATGGAATTAATTTTCATATTTTGAATTGAGTTCTTATTGAATGGAATTAATTTTCATATTTTGAATTGAGTTCTGCGCTCATTCAGGTCTTTGTTCTTCTCTTAGAGTATATTCCTCTCTTCTATGAGTTGTTTGTTCTTCTCTTAGAGTATATTCCTCTCTTCTATGAGTTGTTTGTTCTTCTCTTAGAGTATATTCCTCTCTTCTATGAGTTGTTTGTTCTTCTCTTAGAGTATATTCCTCTCTTCTATGAGTTGTTTGAAGACAGTTTTAATAGTTCTCTTGACTTCTTTGTCCAGAAGATCTGTCCAGCTGTTCTCACTGGAGTTCATTACTACAGAATTAGTATTGTGGGAGGGACCATATTGTGGTAACTTTTTGTGTCACTTTTATCTCTACATTGGGGCTTGTACATCTGAAGTAGTTTATTAGCTGAGTCTTTTTGTGAGTTGATTACTGTCTTCAGTAATTTTGTGGTGTTTACTTAGACTTTTTTCTAAAAAAAAAAACACCTTTATTCTTTTAGTGTAGACATGGAAAGGTGTTCCAGAGAGTACTGAGTTGTAAAGGGATGGGAACATTTTCTTTTGTGGAACTGGCATTGAGGACTGCAGTTCCCAGTCCTAGTTTCCTTTTGAGAGTCTACTACTGTCTGCCTGAACAGACACTATCCAAGTGTCAGCCTACTCCTACCTAGTTCTCTCCTCCACAGCCTCTGGTGTGGCTGCCTTGATGCCTTACCTTGAGTCACCTCTGGTCTTACACAGAGAACCACTTTCACTGGCACACTAACTGTGTGAAATACCAGATTTCATTAGAACATAGAATATAATCAAAATACTAATACTAATAGCAAATATTGAATGCAATTGTACAGTTTATATGTACACTGCTTCATGATTAGTCTAATAACCCTGATGTGACAGTGTGGTAGGCACTGTTGTACTAGCTCCATCTAACAGGGTATGGACAAATCGGTTTACTCAAGCTGACACCACACCTAAATGACTGGGCTGGGACCCAGACCCCCATGGCGCTGGGAGAATCGTCTCTCATTTTATCTCATTTTGCTTCATTTGGATTGTTTTGTGTTTGTGATCTTTAGCTTGTTTATTTTGATTTCTGTTTTTGTATCTTGGCTTTTTGTTGTTTGGTTTGTTTTAAGGAAAGAGAAAAAAAGAACAAGTTGGGTGGGTAAAGAGGGGGGAGATGGCCGGGTGTTGGTGGTGCATGTCTTTAATCCCAGCACTTGGGAGACAGAGGCAGGCAGAGCTCTGTGAGTTCAAAACCAGCCTGGTCTACAAGAGCTAAATCCAGGACGGCCTCCAAAGCCACAGAGAAACCCTGTCTCAAAAAAAAAAAAAACTGAAAAGTAAAAAGAGGGGGGAGATTCTAGAAGGAAATGAATGAGGAGATGTCATATGAAAAAATAATGTTTTTCAATTTCTTAAAAAGCTTAAAGAAAAAGATTGCATACCTAGAATCTTTGAAGGCCACAAAGTAGGAACGTAAAATTTAAATAGTTATCTCAAACTATAGTAAAAAAAAATAGCATCTATTAAATAATGTCTTAAAACATCTAGTTTTCACAAAGTATCACTGGCATATATATCACTGTGATCATTCTCATATATATTCATTCAAATATATGTGTTTTGAAGTATTTCTAGAAATTCAAACATGCGCATTTCCACCTTTTACCAGTTCTATCAATTTGTGTATCCAATAACACATGCCTCAGTGTTAGAGTAAATATTGGTTAATTTTCTGTAGAGAGAAGATAGTATTATTTTAGGTATGGTGGAAAGTCAGTTAATTCTACAGTTACAGAACAAAAGTTCCCATAGACAATATCCAGGTGAAGGGGCACAGTCGTGTTCTCACAAAATTCTGGCATGAAATGGGTAAAGGGCAGACTGAATGATGCTAACAACTTCCTTTTTCATTGCTCATTTTAGTTGCAAGGACCACAGGGTCAATGCTCACAGACAGTATGGAGTTCTGAGAAGACACAAGCTATCTTACAAAGGTATGGAGCAGCACACAGAGTACCATGAGCTTTGTAAAAAAGAGCAGTGTAGAATAGAAAATCTACCAGTTGTGAGAATGAATACCCTTTTGGGAAGCCAGGAAACTCTTTCAAAATTAAGATTGTTGAAATGCGTTATTAACATCTTAGATGTAGTTCAGTTGGACAGAGCTTGACCTGTGTGTACCAAGTGAAGGTTTCTTCCCAAACTCTACAAAAAATAATGTGTAAATTTTACACTATTATGCATATTACCCACAAAACAAAGCAGAAAGAAAATGAAATGTGCTTTTCAAACATTAACAATGAAATTATTCTTTTAGATTTAGTTCAGAAATTGTGATGCTTTCCCACTCTTTTATTTATTATTAGAAACCAGCTTGCTTCACATGTCAATCCCAGCTCCTTCTCCCTCCCCTCCTCCCAGTCCCCCACCAGTCCCACCCTATCCCCCTCCACTCCCCAGGGAGGATAGGCCTTCCATGGGGATGTTCAAGTCTGTCATATCATCCTGGGCAGGGCTTAGGTCCTCCTCCATGTGTCCAGGTTGAGAGAGCATCTTTCCATGTGGAATGTGGAATGTGCACTCTTCCCGCCGACTGCCTGGGTCCCACAGATATCTCAGCCCCCAAATAATACGCAAAACACTATATTAATTATGAAGCTGTTGGCTGTTTGCTTGGTTTCTTATCAGCTAGCTCTGACTTAGTTATTAACCCATAACTGCTAGTCTGAGTGTTTCCATGTGGTCTTCTCTTACCAGAGAAAAGGGTCTGGACCTCTTACTCCTCTAGAGTCCTACGTGGTGACTGACTGTGCCTCTGTTTCCCAGAATCCTCCTCGACTCCTAGCCCCACCTATCTTGCTTCCCTATTGGCCAACAGTGCTTTATTTAATCAGCCAATAAGACAACATATACACAGAAGGACTTCCCCCATCATCAGTGGGCTTCCCAAGTCCATTCGTACGCCAGGGATAAATACTGATCTTGCTAGAGTAATAAGATAACAAAAGGAGATCAAGGGGCTACAAATTGGAAAGGAAGAAGTCAAACTTTCACTATTTGCAGATGATATGATAGTCTACGTAAGTGACCTGGAGAATTCTACCAGGGAACTCCTACAGCTGATAAACACCTTCAACAAAGTGGCAGGATACAAAATTAACTCAAAAAAATCAGTAGTCCTACTATATATAGACAATAAATGTGCTGAGAAAGAAATCAGAGAAGCTTCACCACAAACAACATAAAATATCTTGGGGTGATAATGTTTTTAAAGGGTATATTTGAATCATTGTCAAATATATTTTAGGCTTGAAGTTCGAATTTCCAAATTAAAAATCACACTGAAAGAGCGATCAGCAATAATTGAGCAGATTCAGAACCAACTGCTGCATGGAGGTTTGGTGAGTCTTCTTTCCTTGTGCCATTCTAGAACTGTTTCCCCTTGTGCTGTTTGATGTCAGTCGTAGGTGCCGCAGTAGAGAGAGTAGCTCTCCAAGATGCTAAGCCTTCGTTTCCCAAAGGAGCAGAGGGGTTCAGCCTTCTTGGAAAAGACTGGCACCAGAAAGCTCATTCCGGTTACTTTATTCAAACATATACAAGGTTAATTGGGGCTGGGAAAGGTTCCAACTACTGAAGTCATGTTGCTCTTGCTACCCATGAGAGCAGGCAACCCACACAAGTCTCAGTCCCTTTTGAGTGAGGCAGCCATAATCAAATGTAAGAGCTCCAGGTCTGCCAGGAGGGCCTTAGGACCAAGGTCAGTGTGGCTGCAAGCTCTCATGCAGCACCAAGTGCAGACTCTCCAGAGAAACAGCGTCTCTCCCAGCTTTAAACAGTTTCAGAACAATTTCTCCACATCTACTGATTAAACCAGACATAGCAAAGGTTTTACTGAAGCATTTCACTCAAAGCCAGACACAAAGTCTTTACTTTACTCATCATTACAGTTATATGGGAATATTTTAGGATATATGAAAAGTGCCGTTGATAAAAGTATTTCCTGTGTTTGGGCATAGTGGCAGATACCTTTAATCCCAGCACTTAGGAGGCCAAGATAGATGGATCTCTGTAAGTTCTAGACCAAGGGCTACATAGCTGGGAGTGTGTGTATGTGTGTGTGTGTATGTGTGTGTGTGCCTGTCTGTCTGTGTGTCTGTCTGTGCCCGTGTGTCTGTGACTGTGTCTGTGTGTCTGTCTCTGTATTTCTCATTCATAATGCTACTACTTTTTTAACCAGTAGTGGACATCCTCTTGATTTTATAGAAGTTCATTGAAATGATAGCAATAAGGGACTTTGGTAGCAAGATTTTACTAAACAAGCAGCTTATAAGTTGGCTCAGGGGTTGAGAGCATGAAGTGTCCTTGTAGAGGAGCAGAGTTCAGTTCCCAGCACACACATCAGGAGGCTCACAACCACCTGCAAGTCCAGCTCCAGAGGATCTGATGTTCTCTTCTGACTTCTGTGGGTACCTGTACACACATACACGTAAATGAAAAGAAATCCTTTTTTAAAATTAAGAATTCACCAGGCATGATGGTGAACACCTTTAATTCAAGTATTTGGGAAGCAAGAGGTAGGTGGAACTCTGAGTTCAAGGCTAGCCTGATCTACATAGTAAGTTCCAGGATAACCATGGCTACACAGAGAAACCTTGTCTTAAAAACATGTTTTACTAAATAGGATTCTTACAAAATGAATGTTTTATAATTTTGTATTATAACTAATACTGTATCTTAGATATATTACGATATATAACATAATGCTTTAGGACACATTTTGTTTCTCCATTGGTTGATTAATAGACTTGTGGACCATTTGTACCTCATGACTGCTGTGGAAAGGTTGCTGTAGACGTAGTGTACAGCTGCCGTTGCCACTGGGAAGGTTATTTGGTCTAGAGTTCAAATCTGTTACCAGAACCCTTTGGTGAAGTTTTAAGGATGGGTAAATTGTAACTTCCATTTCTAATTCAGAACAGATACTTGGGGCTAAAGAGGACCCAGCTGTTGAGAGCACTTGTTGCTCTTACAGAGGACCCAGGTTCAGTTCCCAGCACCCACATGGTGCCACCCAACCATCCTTAACTCCAGTTCCTAGGGATCTCTGATGCTCTCTTCTGACCTCCACAGAACCCAGGCATGCATGTGCATCAAATAAATAAGTATTGAGAAATTGTTTTTGAAGAATGGCTATTTTGTCATTATACAGACATTTCCACCAAGGAAAGTTTTTCTCTGTTTTGGCTTTTATGTGTGTTTGTTTGTTTGTTTGTTTGTTTGTTTTTCAAAAAGAAAAGCAATGCCATTGAATGCATAAAGGAAATGTTTTGTATAATGGGATGCTATAGAACTGAAGATCCAGAAATTGTTTATTCACCTGTGTCCATCAGCTTTCCAAAACCAGAGTCCTCTGCTTTGCATCATTGCGGCTGTGCTGGGGAGTCGCTGTCCAATGCCTCCCCCCCCAGTGTAAGGCCAGTGTCTACAGAAAAGCTCAATGGCCGAAGCTGTGTGGCTGTCACAGGAGGGGATCACAAGCACAGAAGTGTGGTGATTCCCCCGCAGGCTTTACAGCAGGCAGGGAAAAAAATGATTCAGGAAGAGACAAGAATGAAACTTGACTCAGCCAGATTTTATTGTAATCAGTGCTGGACCAGGACTTCTGGAGTCTGGCTCAGATCATGTTACTTTGGCCATATTTAAGCACAACACAATTTTGGAAAAAAAGTATTCACATAACAACTAACTCAGTCCCAAGTGCACAACAATTTAAAGACATGTTTATCTTGAGATGCCTTACAAAGTAAATCTGGCTTCTTTTACAGAATGGGTACCATTGACTCAGGGATAGTGCCCAAGATTTAGGGTCTAGGGAATTTGACCAAGGTAGACATCATGCCTGTGGGAATCAGGATTGGCCTGAACCTAAGATAGCATAGAAGTCACTTAGACTGTTGTAAAACACAAGTAACATCACTTATAAAGATGGGTTTATGTCCTAGAAACATGCTCAAGATTTAGGGGGAAAGGTCTTGGATAAGTAAAAACATAAATTCTGCGCGATAAGGCAAAGCCTGTCTCATCAGACAGCAAAGGTTCACCAAGTTGTAGATAGACTCCAGGAAGAGCAGCTTCGCACCTCATTGCTTTGAGTAGGTGAGCCGTGTTTAATCCCCTAGCTTCTCCGGGGCTTGTCTGTGTGCAAAGGCTCTTTACTCTCCATCTGGAAGCTCAGCAGGGATGAGGCAGGAAGAGGAACCAAAGCAGGAGTGGGGAGGGGGTCCAAAGAAGCTTCCCAGTGGAGCCCACTTCCAAATCCACAGAGAGAAACTCCTGTCCTGCCCAGAGAAAACGGAATGCATCCTCCCTCTCAGAGAAAGCCATCGATAGTCTAGGGTTCCACTTCAGTGATGGACAATGAAGGCTCTGCTACTCCCAGACAGAACAGAATTCTCCAGTTCCTTCACTGCCTTTCCAGATTTGACCATCACATGATTACAGTGTGAACCCCCACCTGGAGACAGGACATGGCTGCCTCCTGTAACCTGTTACCTCTCAAAAGCAGGCGCTGTGCAGGTCCACTGTAGGTGTTTGCACAGAAACCAGAACTCTGTCTTCCACATCATGAAGAGCACTGAAAAGCAATTCTAGATTTCTAGAAATTGATTCCACTTTATTTCAATACTGTCCACCTATGTTGAAGAGTCTTCTGCGTATGAGAATGCCAAAGACATCCTCTCACTAAATGTCCTACAGAAATGTATTGAATTGAAATAGCAAAGCTTGAGAGTTGTATAGTAGGATTCCAAACCTATTTGGCGGATTCAAAAAGAATGAGATGGGCTAGACAGAAGGCTTAGAGGTTAAAAGCACTTGGTGCTCTAGCAGAGGACCCAGTTTCCATTCCCAACACCCACGCGATGGCTCAAAACTGCCAGCAAATCCAGTTGTCGGGCATCGGATGCCCTCCTGGCCGCCATGGACACAAGGCATGCACAGAGTACACATATATGCATGCAGGCAAAATATTTGTGCACATAAAATAAATCTTTTAAAAAGAGGTATATTTTCTAGATTTCCCCAAAAATGAATAAGGAATAAGGCATAGAAATAATAGCCACTTTGAGGTCTCCTCTGACTCAAAAAATAAATACGAGGTTTTTCTTATTCCCCAGCTCTATCAGCAGTCACTAATTTCTCCAAACTGTCCTCAATATATCAGAGATCACCAGAGCTGAGATATTTCACAGATACAATTTTATAGTTTTGTGCAAAGCATCTGGGGTAGGTGAAAAATGGAACTCTAGCTCATCCAAGCTTCCATCAATATAGTTGAGTTTCCATTTAAAAGGGAATTTTAGGACAATATTTACCCAAAGTTGTCAGTGTAGCAAAGGAGAAGAGAAAGGACTGATGACACTTGCATGAAAATGTCTACTATTTAAAAAGAGAAACAAGACAAAAATTCTGGACAACAGCTCCACATTGCCAGAGTTTGAAAAGTGTGGTTTTCAAAGCAGCACCAATCAAAATCTACAGGAAATACACACCTTGAGCATCTCCAATGGAATCCATGCAGTAATGGATGATGGGTGGTAATGCATGAGGACTGAGCGAGAAGGAGGATATCGATGAAAGGATGACCTCAGTAATGGGCCGAGACTGGAACTGTGGATTAGATGACCTAAGGAAACCTCGAGGAACTCTGTAGGGAATGGGTGACTTACTCAGAGAAAGAACAGCGGGGCTTCTGCATTCAAGCTGACGATGGAGTAGTAAGTATGGGCGTGCCTAGAGTCTGCTCATGAGACATAAAACACGATGAGGACTCCAAAATGTCCTTGGCACCCTGTATTTTGTTCATGAATTTGTAGGATTAAATCCTAGATTTTAAGAGGTTGAAGAGGTGGCTCGGCATGCATTTCTCTGGCAGAGGACCAGGCTCCATTCCCAGCACCCACATGGTGGCTCACAGCTATCTGTAACTCCAGTTCAGGGGGACCGATGCCCTCTTCTGGCCTCCATGGGCACCAGGTAGGTACACATACATGCATGCAGGTTCTCACACATGCACATAAGATAAATCTTTTTTTTTTTTTTGGTTTTTCGAGACAGGGTTTCTCTGTGGCTTTGGAGGCTGTCCTGGAACTAGCTCTTGTAGACCAGGCTGGCCTCGAACTCACAGAGATCCGCCTGCCTCTGCCTCCCAAGTGCTGGGATTAAAGGCGTGCGCCACCAACGCCCGGCAAGATAAATCATTTTTAACATCAGATTTTAAGCTAATAGAAGGTGCTGGGTGATGAAAAGAGCTTTTTAGATGGGCTGTGTACTAAGGATATTGGAGCCCACTGGGAGGGCTTCATCAGGTCGGAAGGGGGTCCAGAAGAATCAGGCACAGATTATGCTTTGTGGAGTGAGCATGAAGACACTCCTTGAAGAAAGATAATAAGTGGAGAAGAAAATTCCAAACTCCCCAAAGAATTCTTACAGAGGATGAATGACTTGGCAAATTACAGGAATGTAAGTTCTATAATGAAGAGGGGGACCTGACAGATGGCTCATCAATTAAAAGCCCTGGCTACTCTTCCAGGGGATCAAGTTCCGTTCCCAGCACCCACTCTGATGGTCACAACTCCAGCTCTAGTACATCTGACACCCTCTTGGCCTCTGTAGGCATCTTCACACATGTGCATGTGTACATGCACATGCTCACACACATGGGGGAGCACATAATAAATTTCTTCAAAAATTAATGATAAATATATAGATAAATGAAAGCTGGTTTTAAGGAGTTATTTTTTTAATTTGATTCTAAGTGGAATGCTACAAACTTGTACAAATGCATATTACTCATAACCTTGTAAGAAATGATTTTCTAAGAGAAGAACAAGACTCCTGATACTTTTAAATATTTTTATAATTTTTTAAAGCTTGGAGATGAAATGGAAGAACTCATTCAGCAAGCACAATCTCTAGAATGTACTTTGGAAAAACAGATGGATAAAAATGAGAACTTAATGACAGAACTAGCTGGGTAAGATTTTAATGTTTTAAATCTTTTCAATTAGCTTCATCGCTATTTATTATTTCATATTTTCGAGTATTTTATATATGAGTGCTATATTTACTTTATTTCCCCTCCCTCTGACTCCTCTCATGTCCCCCAAATCCTTCCCAAAAACATAGCCTCTTTTCTTTGATTTTTACTGTTACATATATGTTTGTGTGTAAAATATATAAATGCAATCTACTGAGTTCACTTGATACTGGTCCTGTATATGTGTTTTAGGGGTGACCACTTGGTGTCATACGACTTCATTGTAATTTCTTTATTTTGTGTGTGTGAGTGATGTGTCTGCATGTGTGTTTGCCCACCACACGTGTTCCCGATGCCCACCACACGTGTTCCCGATGCCCACCACACGTGTTCCCGATGCCCACCACACGTGTTCCCGATGCCCACCACACGTGTTCCCGATGCCCACCAAAAGAGGTGCTGGCTCCGTAGCAAACAGCGACCAACAAGTCCTTGCATCTTTCAATGACATCCACATCACTCCAGGGCCTAATCTCTGGGTTGCAGATTATCTTTAATAATTTGTCAGTGTTTCATGTTAAAATGGATAATAATAGTTACAAAACATCTGAATGTCTTCTAATACTTACTGCTCATGTGATATAAATGTCATAAAATTTTTCCTCATATTATTTGTTAAGCTTATAATTTGCCCAAGAGCCACAGACTATTTAACAAAAACCTCAACACCAGACATGGGAAGCCAGTTTTTGAGTTATTGGTCACAAGTTATCCAATAGACTCCAAAACAGTGTAGGCTATTGATGTTGTCCTTGAATATTTCCCAGAGGTTGAAAGTAAATTCCAGGGGCCCTGACCTGAATGCCTTCTCCCTAGCTTTAATGGTACCAGAAGGTGCTATGCAAGATTTACAGGTGGGGAAGCAGTAATCCTGCCTAGCTATGATGCCTATGGACTGCAACACCAGCCAGCATGATACAATATCCATAGGGTGCAATAGTGATATACATACTGAAGGCCACTCAACGCAAGCACAATCACAGCTGGTACAGGACCTAGACAGTAACACAAGGCTAGTGAGGTCTGGATCTGGGATCCACCTACAGCCACTACCTTACTAAAACAGTGCAATTTCTAACTATATTCTAAATATTTCTCCTTAAGCACACAGATAACTATACTTCTCACGCCTCTTCAAGGAAATGTCTCTTTGCAATAAACAGAGATCATTACAAAAAAATCACAACTGATCAAAATGAAAAGAGCAAGTGACTGTGTGGTGCCCTGTCCCAGGTGACACATCTTAACACAGCTTCCCACCTAAGGCTCAGGGGTCCGGGCAGAAGGGCGGGAAGGCTGTAAGAGATAGAGGAACATGGAGCTTGCTGAGAGAGTGTGTCTCCTAGAAATGTCAAGAAGCTGCAACCCTGAAATCTCATCAGCATGGCTTGGACAATGATGACATCAACAGACACGCTAACATGGGAGGGACTGTCACAGGCCTCAGCTCCAGACCGAGACCTGCAGGCAGCTAAGGCATGCTGAGAGTTGAGGAGACAAGCTTTCCCCACGAAAGAGCCTCCAGTTGGTTATCCAATATCAAGTGGTCAGCCCAAAACTGTATACATACAAGTAACATTATATGGGGTTGAGCAGTTAGATTTACATATTTAGAACTGAATATAGGTAACAACAATTAAAGAAATAGAGGCCATGAATTAGAAAAAGAAAAAGAGGGGTACATGGGAAAAGTTGGAGAGAGGAAAGGAGGAAAATTATGTAATTCTATTTTAATTTCAAAAAATAAAAAATTAAGATTATAATTTCAGGCTGGAGAGATGACTCAGCAGTTAAGAGCGCTTGCTGCTTTTCCAGAGGACCCAGGTTCAATTCCTAGCACCCACATGGCAGCTCACAACCATCTGTGGCTCCAGACCTGGAGATTTGACACACTCTTTTGGCTTCCATGAACATGAGACATGCTTGTGATGCACATACATACATGTAGGCAAAACATACAAAAAATATTTAAAGATTATAATTTCATATTTTCAATTAACTTTGAGACAAATGAGAGTTTCATGACTTACACTTTTGTTCCTTTTTATGATATTACATATTGTCTGCTTAAGTTATTAAATATTGATGCTGAAAACATGCCAATTCTGTACATTTTTACAGATTTAAGAAGTTCTTTGAGGAGACAAAAAAGAAGTTAAATAAGCTTGAAGGCACTGGAGATTTAAAAACCAGCCTAGTTGATATGCATATTCCAAGTAGTACACTAAGGCATGAGGTAATTTCTTCTTCTTTTTTTTTTTTTTTTTTTTTTTTTGGTTTTTTGAGACAGGGTTTCTCTGTAGCTTTGGAGGCTGTCCTGGAACTGGCATGAGGTAATTTCAATAACCTGTAAGATGAAATATCTCTTGCTTTGGGTAAATATAGCTATATATTCTGTGGTTAGTAAAACAAAGATTTAAAACAACAACTTCGCTGATTTGAAATCAATGAAAAAATATTTTTTTCTATTAAAGGTGAGCTGTGCTGATTCTCTTTATATCTTTATCTTATTTATTTAGGTTTATTTATTTGTTTTATAATGTATGCGTGGCTCTATGCCATGTGCATGCCTAGTGCCCAGAGGTCAGAACAGGGCATTGGATCCCCGAGAACTGGAGTTACAGATGGTTGTGAGCCACCCTGTGGGTACTTGGCACCAAACTCAGGTCCCCTGGAAGAGCAGAGCGACAAGGACTCTTGGACACTGGGCCATCTCACCTCCTTTTTATTTACTTTTTATTCCCAGTCCACATGACTAAATATCAGTAACAATCCAAAGAGCACTAACGCGAATGGCTTCCTGACACGTGAAGCAAGAAGCTGAAGCAGAGGCTTGAGGCCAGCCTAGGCCACAGGAAGACCCTGTCTGAAGAAAAACTGCAGTTTTTGTTTTTTGTTCTAAGCTCATTTTTTCTCCTTTTTCTAATTTAAGTTAGAAACAATCTTGTTTCATATGTCAATTCCAGCTCCCTCTCCCTCCCCTCCTCCCCATTCCTGTCCACCAGGCCCCCCCAGCCCCCCACCCAATCTCCACTCATATCCCCAGGGAGGGTGAGGCCCTCCAGAGTCTGTCATATCATCCAGGGCAGGGTCTAGGCCCTCCCCCAAGAGTCCCGGCTGAGAGAGCATCTCTCATTGTGAGATAGGCACCCAAAGTCTATTGTACGCCAGGGATAAATACTACCCAAGGCCCCATAGATTACCTAGGTCTCCTCACTGACACCCACATTCAGGGGGGTCTGGGTCAGTCCCATGCTTTCCACACAGCCATCAATCTGGGGTCCAAGAGCTCCCCCTTGTACAGGTCAACTGTTTCTGTGGGTTAAACCAGCTCAGTCTCTTTCTGACACTGGATTCCAGGAGTTCAGTTCAGTGTTTGTCTGTGGGTATCTGCCTCTGCTTTCATCAGTCGCTGGATGAAGGTTCTGTTTCCCAGACTCTCTGGCAGTGGGATTGTATGCTGGCACTCCCCTGATTCATGTCTAAAATCCATAAATGAGTGAGTACATAACATGTTTCTCTTTTTGTAACTGGGTTACCTCACTCAGGATGGTTTCTTCTAGTGCCATCTATTTGCCTGCAAATTTCAAGATTCCATTGGTTTTTTTTTCTGCTGAATAGTACTCCATTGTGTAGATGTACCACATTTTCTCTATCCACTCTTCAGTTGAGGGGCATCTAGGTTGCTTCTAGGTTCTGGCTATTACAAATAATGCTGCTATGAACATAGTAGAACAGGCGTCCTTGTTGTATGAATGTGCGTCTTTTGGGTATATGCCTAAGAGTGGAATTGCTGGGTCTTGTGGTAGATTGATTCCTATTTTCCTGAGGAATCTCCATACCGATCTCCAAAGTGGCTGTACAAGTTGGCACTCCCACCAGCAGTGGAGGAGTGTTCCCCTTTCTCCACATCCTCTCCAGCATAAACTGTCGTTGGTGTTTTTTATTTTAGCCATTCTGACAGGAGTGAGATGGTATCTCAGAGTTGTTTTGATTTGCATTTCCCTAATGGCTAATGATGTTGAGCACTTTCTCAAGTGTCTTTCAGCCATTTTAGACTCCTCTATTGAGAATTCTCCATTTAGTTCTGTACCCCACTTTTGAATTGGATCCTTTGGTGTTTTAGAGACTTGCTTCTTGAGTTCTTTGTAAATTTTGGAGATCAGTCCTCTGGCAGATGTGGGGTTAGTGAATATATTTTTCCAATCTGTGGGGGTGCCTTTTTGTCTTGCTGACTGTGTCCTTTGCCTTACAGAAGCTTCTCAGTTTCAGGAGGTCCCCTTTATTAATTGCCAATCTCAGTGTCTGTGTTACTGGTGTTATGTTCAGGAAGCAGTCTCCTGTACCAATTCATTCAAGGGTGCCTCCCACTTTCTCTTCTAACAGGTTCAGTGTGGCTAGATTTATGTTGAGGTCCTTGATCCATTTGGAGTTATGTTTTGTGCATGATGAAAGACATGGATCTGTCTGTAGTCTTCTACATGCCAGCATCCGGTTATGCCAGCACCATTTATTGAAGATGCTTTCTTTTTTCCATTGTATATTTTCAGCCTCTTTGTCAAAAATCAGGTGCTCATATGTGTATGGGTTAACGTCGGAGTGTTCAGTTCGATTCCATTGGTCTATCTGTCTTTTTTTTTTTTTTTTTTGCCAATACCAAACTGTTTTCAGGACTATAGCTCTGTAATACAGCTTGAAGTCAGGGATGGTGATGCCTCCAGATGTTGCCATGTTGAAAAGGGTTGTTTTGGCTTTTGTTTTTCCATATAAAGTTGAGAATTGTTCTTTCAATGTCTGTGAAGAATTGTGCTGGGATTTTAATGGGGATTGCATTGAATCTGTAGATTGCTTTTGGCAAGATTGCCATTTTTACTACATTGATCCTACCTATCCAAGAGCATGGGAGATCTTTCCATTTCCTGGTGTCTTCTTTAATTTCTTTCTTTAAAGACTCAAAGTTCGTGTGATACAGGTTAGCATTACCCCAAGGTATTTTATGTTGTCTATGGCAATTGTATAAGGTGATGTTTCTCTGATTTCTTTCTCAGCCCTTTTATCAGTAGGGCTACTGATTTTCTTGAGTTGAGCTGTAAGAGTTCCCTGGTAGAGTTTTTTGGATCACTTATGTAAACTATCATATCATCTTCAAATAGTGAAAGTTTTACCTCTTCCTTTCCAATTTGTATCCCCCTTGATCTCTCTTTTTTTTTTGTCTTATTACTCTAGCTAGAACTTCAAGTACAATATTGATGAGGTATGGAGAGAGTGGACAGCCTTGTCTTGTTCCTGATCTTAGAGGAATTGCATTGAGTTTCTGTCCATTTAGTCTGATATTGGCTGTTGGTTTGCTGTATATAGCTTTTATTATGTTTAGGTATGTTCCTATTATCCAAGATCTCTCCAAGACCTTTATCATGAAGGGGTGCTGGATTTTTGT
This sequence comes from Mesocricetus auratus, assembly GCF_017639785.1. Lineage (NCBI taxonomy): Eukaryota > Metazoa > Chordata > Mammalia > Rodentia > Cricetidae > Mesocricetus > Mesocricetus auratus. The sequence goes on along the minus strand of NW_024429190.1, from coordinate 10,330,856 downwards.
CAAAGGCTTTTTCAGCATCTAGTGAGATGATCGTGTGGTTTTTGTTTCTCAATTTGTTTATATGGTGGGTTACACTGATGGATTTTCATATGTTGAACCATCCCTGCATCCCTGGGATGAAGCCTAGTTGGTCATGGTGGATGAATTTTGTGATGTGTTCTTGGATCCGATTTGCCAGTATTTTTTTTTTTTTTTTGGTTTTACGAGACAGGGTTTCTCTGTATTGTTTTGGAGGCTGTCGCTCCAGGCTGGCCTCGAACTCACAGAGATCCACCTGCCTCTGCCTCCCGAGTGCTGGGATTAAAGGCGCGCACCACCACCGCCCTGACCGATTTGCCAGTATTTTATTGAGTATTTTTGCATCAGTCTTCATGATATTGGTCTGAAGTTGAAGTTCTCTTTCTTAGTTGTGTCTTTGTGTGGCTTGGGTATCAAGGTAATTGAAGCCTCAAAGAAAGAGTTTGGCAAAGACCCTTCTGCTTCTATTGTGGGGAATACTTTGAGAAGAATTAGTATAAGCTGTTCTTTGAAATTCTTCTCCAGCTCCTGTTAATGCTGGCAGATGACTTAACAGCAAGCAGTCAACCATTACAATGTCAAAATCATAAGCACCTTGATGGTTCTATTTGCTAGCAGCGTTATCGGGCTACAGTTGACAGGCTATGAAAGTCAGTCAGTTTGAAGTATACATTACAATTTAGCAACACGGTGGATATTCACAGATACACAAATATCACCTCAATTTTTTAGTATTTTTATCATTCAAATATGTTCTAAATCTCTTAGCAATTGCTCTGAGATTTAAGGAACCCAGTACACTTAACTGCTGTCAAGTTCATCTATCTGAACAGAAAGACACACAGTCTGCATTCCAGCTGCTTTGTGTCTGGCTCCTTTTATTTTTTTTTCCGAGACAGGGTTTCTCTGTGGCTTTGGAGGCTGTCCTGGAACTCACTTGGTAGTCCAGGCTGGTCTCGAACTCACAGAGATCCGCCTGCCTCTGCCTCCCGAGTGCTGGGATTAAAGGCGTGCACCACCAACGCCCGGCCTGGCTCCTTTTATTGAGTATACTTTTATTGTTCAGTCTGTTCAAACACCTGTGCATACTTCATTTCCTGTCCTTGCCGATTAGTGTCCTGTCATATGGGTAAGCTGTACATTTTGTTTATGTGCTCACTGATCGATGGGACTCTGGGCTGTCCCCACTTTAAATTTTGATTGCTGACACTGCTCTGAAAGGTCTTAGGTGCCAGCCAGGATCAGGGTCTTTCGGAGCAAGCCTTAAGTTCACAGACCAGAGCAGCAGGGGTGCGTGTACATCCAGAAAGCTCCATGAGGAGAGGAGCAGGGGGCAGAAGTCTGGCCATGCCAGCCAGTCCTCCTCCTCCACTATAGAACTCTCAAGCCTTCTGTTCTTGTAGCCCAGACACCGGAAATTAGGGGCCCTGGACCCTGACTGGCATGCAAATAAGGTTATAAATGGGGCCGACCAAGGAAGAATTGTCAAAAAGTTATCAGGAACTCCATTTGCTGTGGTTTCACCTGTTACTTTCCTGACCTGATTCTCCTTGGAGCTCTGCATGCAGTCAGGAGGGGTTAGGTCCCCTGAGTCCCCTTGCTCTCAGGAGCCCCACGTGGGGTGGGAAACTCTTCATCCAGTGAGAGCTGATGTGATCAGTTTATGCTTTGCTGAGTCCCTAACATAGTAAGATCTGGCCTTCAGTGGTAGCTGGCTCTTTCTCTCTTCTCCACTGAATCCTTCAGGCTCTCACCTAGTGCTTCCTTCTTTGTTCTCATCTCCTCAAATCATGGCCACAGAATCTGTGACCAGTTGACTGCTGACAGCATTGAAGTTTTATCACTTCATTCTAGTTCACATGAGTGTCTTTACCAACATGACATCAGCTTGTCTTGTTGGGAATTAGATCATCATCTTACAGTTGACAGTTAGATTCCTTTTTGATGTGTTGTGTGATTTTTTTTTGGGGGGGGGATGGGGTATGACAGACAAAAAAAGCAAAACAAAACAAAACCAAAAACACCAAATCCAAAGCTGGGTGGGATGGTGCATGCCATTAATCCCATAGCTCAGGAAGCAGCCTGGTATATAGTGAGTTCCTGGGCAGCCAGAGGTACATAATAGAAAGGCCCTATCTCAAAAAACAAAAAAGAAAAAGAAATTAATCCACCTAAGCCTAATGAGTTTGTCGTGGTAACTGACAGGAGCATGGGTGACTCACCAGCAGCTGTGTCACCCAAAAGACCCCTCTCAGCCTGAGTGATGACTCTTGGAAGCTGCACCCCAGGAGTTCTCCTCACAGCTTAAAGGCAGCTCTGCAGGAGAGCTCACTCTCCCCAGCAATTACTGTCTTGCCCATCAGCCACCTTAGTGAGTTGCAATAGCCCATGGGCTTCCTTGGCCTCCTCCACTCTGAGAGCCTCTTTCTCCCTCCAGCAAGGGTGCTTCAGCTTGGAGGAAGTGGATACAACACCTGGCGTTTAGCTTTGTGCTAGAGCCAAAGTGGATCCTGTTCACAACACAAACTTGATTCTCGAACACCTCAGTTCCTTACATTCATCTCTTACACCTAAACCACTAGAGTCACACAACCCAACCCAAGTTTCACAGGGCAACAGGTCAGCCCATTAGAGGAAATTCATGTCCAGAATACAGCCCCTAAATATCTGTAGTAACCAGGGAACACAGCAATGAAATTGTGATCATAGCAATAATTTAGTAAGTATTGCTCCCCTAGAGAAATTCCGGTACAAGCTATGTCAGACTAAGTCTTAATCCCAGAATTTGATGGCAAAAGCAAATGGATCTCTGTGAGTTTGAGGCCAGATGGGTCTATACAGAGAGTTCCAGGTTAGTGAGGGATACATAGTGAGACCCTGTCTTAACAAAACAAAAGCTCCATACTGGAAATTAGTTACCAAAACAAGCTCACACTCAGGAGATGGGTCTTATGAGAGACTTCAGTGTTTTAAATCCACCACCATAGAACATCAATATATCTAAAGGGAAGTCATCCTAATTCAGCCAACTCAATTTTGTCACTACTGTTGTTTAATGTGTTCCTGTATTTTATGGAATGAGTCCACAAAGTTTACAAGGCAATGCTCTTGAATCAGAACATGTTTTTAAAAAAATCATGTCAATAGCCAGGAGGTGGTGGCGGTGCACGCATTTAATCCCAACCCTCAGAAGGCAGAGACAAGTGGATCTCTGAGTTCAGAGACACAGAGTGGGTTCCAGGACAGCCAGGGCTACATAAAGAAACCCCGTCTCAAAAAAAAACAAAACACACACACACAAGAAAGAAATGAAGATAAATTAGAGGCATTGAGTATTTGGGAGGAAAGGGCCAGAGACTTCTGTTGGTATGTGATTTATCATCATGTTATTAATAAAGGAATAAACTAGGCATGGAAAATGACAGCCGTGGTTCAGGTGTAAACGAGGAAGATGTGTGAAAAGAGTTTATTTTTGTCATTCCTGCTGGATTTAAATTTGCCTATTTTCTGGGTAATCCAATGGAGTGCATTCTAATGGTCTGCTACAGAGTATAACTTTAATTTATGACAGCTGAACCAGCATCGGTTGTCTATTGGTTTTATGTTAGCCCAGCCTCGGTTTATGTCCTTCACCATGAATCCCTACTTTTTATTCATACAGTTATACAAGCTGAAAGAAAACTGGGAAACTACATATTACAAATATCTACACATGGTTGTAAAACTTCAGATTATGGAGCAAGAGCTAATAGCAATAAAGACAGAACAAAGGAAGAGTGGATGCCTCCTGGAGGACCACCAGAGCTTACAAGTTCTTCCCGGCAGAAGCTGGGCACCAGAGCTCGCGGTAGGTGGCATGAGAGCAGGGGAACCACGCAGAGCCTGAGGAGAGCAGGCAGCTTGCAGAAAGCTTTTTCCGTTTTAATTAATCTACAGCGAACCTGAATTCATTTCAGCACAGCGGTGATGTGGATTCTATCCCTTGCATTTTCTCCTCTTCTCATAGCGGTGGACTTTGTAGATTTCTGAATGGCCTGCATCTCTCTCTAAAATTTTCAGTGTATGTCATTGTTCTGGTTTCTATTGCTGTTAAAAAACAAAACAAACAAACAAACAAAAAACCCACTGACTAAAAACAACTAGGAGAGGTGTGCTGGCTACTTTTATGTCAACTTAACATAAGCTAAAGTAATCTAAGAGGAGGGAACCTCCATTAAGAATATGCCCCAGCTAAACCGTGTGTTGCACACCTCTAATCCCAGCACTTGGGAGGCAAAGACAGCCTGGTCTATAGGGCACGTTCCAGGACAGCCAGGACTACACAGAGAAACCTTGTCTTGAGAAAAAAAGAAAAAAGTAGGTGAAAGTGAGCAAGCCTTGCCAAGCCAGTAAACCCCACCCCTCCATGACCTCTGCATCAGCTCCTGCCTCCAGGCTCCGGCTCTGCTAGAGTTCCTGCCCTGCCCTGACTTCCTTCCATGATGGACTTGGAAGCGTAAACCAAACCCTTTCCTCCACAACGTGCTTTGGTCATGGTGTTTCATCACAGCAACAGCAACCCTAAGACAGGAAGAAAGTGTTGCAATGACTTACACGACCTGCTCACAGACCATCACTGAGAGAAGCCAGGGCAGGAACCGAAACCAAGCAGGGCAGGAACACCACTTACTGGCTGGATCTCCATGACACCGCCCCCAGTAGGCTGGGTTGGGCCCTCCCACATCAATCGCTAATCAAGGAGATGCCCTATATCCTTACCCACAGTCCAATCGGATGGAGGTAATGCCCCAAGGGGGGTTCCTTCTTCCCAGACGTTCGTATCAAATGGACAAAACGATTATTGATCCCCCACAATATTTTAGACAATCATTTGCAACTTTTTTTTTTTTTTTTTTTTTGGTTTTTACGAGACAGGGTTTCTCTGTTTTGGAGGCTGTCGGTCCAGCCTGGCCTCGAACTCACAGAGATCCGCCTGCCTCTGCCTCCCGAGTGCTGTGATTAAAGGCGTGCGCCACCAACGCCCGGCCAATCATTTGCAACTTAAGATAACTGAGAATAAAATTTTCTATGTGAAAGTTAAAACATACCATTAAGTATTTCCTTCCGTTACAGTTGCATTTTTAAAATGTTTTTGAGCTGATTCTTTTGTCCTGCAGTTTGTGAAGCTACATTGTAGCTAGCATAAGGGTGACTCAGAGTAGAGTTAGCAAACCCAGGGCCAAGGCTCAACTGTAGCACCGTTCACCGGGAAAGAGTATACTGATTTTATGCTTTAAATTTTTATCAGGTTTCCGTTTTGTTTTGTTTTGTTTGAGACAAGGGTTCATATAGACCGGGCTGACCTCAGATTCGGAGACCTACCTGCTTCTGCCCCTCATGAGTCACATGCCTGCCTGGCTTTGTGTTTTAAATGTAATACAGTTGGCATTAGTAATAAAACTTTTAAATTCAAGCATCTTATTTAACATACTTACAACTGCCTTTGAGTTTATCGTTTTTTTTTTTTGTTGTTGTTGTTGTTTTTTTGTTTGTTTTTTTTTTTTTTTTTTTTTTTTTTTTTGGTTTTTCGAGACAGGGTTTCCCTGTGGCTTTGGAGGCTGTCCTGGAACTCACTCTGTAGACCAGGCTGGTCTCGAACTCATAGTGATCCGCCTGCCTCTGCCTCCCAAGTGCTGGGATTAAAGGCGTGCGCCACCAACGCCCGGCGAGTTTATCGTTTTTAACTAAAGGGAACAGGAATAAAGTAACTGTTCGAAGATTAATTATTTTGGAATTTTGTACTTTTTGCTTTAGACCCAAGCAAGAGATCAAAACAACACTGAGGACTTAAGAGACACTAATGGAGTTGTGACATTAGACCAGATGGAACTCAGAATTAAAAACTTGGAATCTCTCCATGAAGGAGGGGTACGAGAGCCTGAGCACCACTATGCCGAAGAGAGCGGCATGATTCCGCCGTTGAGAACAGAGCTGGGCGAGCAAGCCAAATGGAGCCCCCGGAAATAGCAGACGACAGACTCGGAGTCAGAAAATGAGTGTGCACTTGAACACACTCAGGGAGGCTCTTGCTTCTTCCCCTTTTACGTTAGATCTCTGTGGCCTTTGCCCCCTAATGCTCTCATGTAGCTAACGTGATTCATTAGTCTTTTAGATTAGTATTCTAAAGCTCTAAATCAGGCATTTATATTCTTATTAAACTACTTTGTGCCACTTTATTAAATAGAAATCTTAACATGTGTAACTAATTTGGGGAGTATTACAACTTGACGGGCAGTGGAGAGGGGGTAATGACAAACCCCCGGGCATGTTCTGGCATGGGGCTGACTTTCCTGGATTGGGATCCCTGTTGACAAACCGTCATTGACAGGTTTCCTAGGTGGTATAAAGACACAGTCATGACAAGAAGGAAGCACATAAATGAAGGGAAAAGTGACCCATAAATCAGCAAAGCGACTGCATGCTCAGTGTAAAGGGGTGTGACCTCGGAAAGGACAGGCCCACCCTGGATGGCTTGGATTAAATGTCACAATAACCGACTCAGGAGCAACTCTCACTCCCTCTGATCTTCAAATCTGTCTCCCCCCCCCCCCCAGAGACTGCTCCTGTCAGTCATCCCTCAGTGTTAAATATTTACTTTGGTGGGGCAGTGGTGGCGCACACCTTTAATCCCAGCACTCAAGAGGCAGAGGCAGGCAGAGCTCTGTGAGTTCGAGACCTACATAGTCTACAAGAGTGAGTTCCAGGACAGCCTCCAAAGCTACAGAGAAACCCTGTCTCGAAAAACAAACAAAAATTCCTAATAGAAATATTTTCATAGCATCATCAATATTTTAATTTAATTTTGTTAATTATGTGTACATGTGTGGGTATGTGCACATGAGTACAGGTATTGGCAGAGGCCAGAGGAGTCAGATTCCCCTGAGCTGGAGTTACAATTGGCTGTGAACACTCAATGTGGATGGTAAGAATTGGACTCGAGTCCACTGGAAGAGCAGTGTGTGGTCTTAACTTAAGAGCCATCTCTCCAGCCCCATCTTCAAGAATGTTGTCGGTGGATCCCTTCCTTCCAGAAGGCACAGTGCTACCTTCCTGTTAAGTCATCTGTATAGCTTTGTTAGAGTCACTTGTTAGCTCAGAATCCCTCTAGAAATGTTTAAAGTAATTTTAAATCTATAATTGTGTGCAGTGGCATTTTCACCTTTAAGGAGCTGTCTAAATGGGAATTCTGTTTAATTATATGAGCCCTTTTAAGACACTTTTCACTGGGGAGGAAATAGCTTCTGAAGTGTGCGGTCTTCATGGGACTAGAGAGAGACAAGAGGCGACCAGTTCGCACCCTCCACCGGTGGGCTTACCAGCAGGAGAGGGTTTAACCAGGTATCGAGGAGAAACCTGTCCCACCTGCCCTTATAATGAGCAGTTTTGTCACGATGTTGCTATGGAGTTTGTGAGCCCTAGGAAAAGACTGTAGACTCAGTCCAATTACAGTTAAAAGATTGACTGATTAGCTGCTAGCAAGATGACAGCCAAAGCTGAATCTTGGGCGTGTCATGAAGGAGGGGTTTGGGGGAGGTTGCTTAAGGCAAAACCACCCTAAGACCTTCAAGCAAGCAAAAGCTGGTCTCTTCCACCAAGTATAAGTGGCTAAGGCATCTCAAAATAATCTTTGGGTATTTGTGTAAGAATGCTATAGAAACCAAAAAAGCATTTAGTCATAACAAGTAAAATGGTCATGGCTGGACATTTTTGGGTGGAGGTCACTGAGTCAGGGTTGCCGGGAACTTATCTTCCAGGGACTGGAGTCAGATGACTGGCTGGTACCACAGTGGATGCCTGGCATAAAGTGCATTTCCTTTGGCCATCACAGTCCCATAGGAATCAAATCATTGTTTCACATTTATGTAGAGCTAAAGGTTGATATACTGTGTTGAGTATACATGTAATATATGTGTGTAACGTTTTTATATTTAAGTAGCCAGTTCATAATACAAGAGCCAATACAAAATAAATTGCATGGTTTTTTTTGCATGTGCTTTTTTTAAAATTGTTTTCTTATTATAGTGTTTTGGATTTTTTTCTTTAGAAAGAGAATATATAATTGGGTGAATTAGGAGGAGGGAGAAGATCTGAGAGCAATTGGGAAAGGAGAAAGAATATGATCAAATATTTTTTAAAAATTACCAATATATAAAGTACACTTTTTTTTCCAAGCCAAGCTGATCCAGCTTTTTTTTTTTTTTTTTTTCATTTTTCAAGTCAGGGTTTCTCTGTGGCTTTGGAGCCTGTCCTGGAACTCACGCTTGTAGACCAGGCTGGTCTCGAACTCATGGAGATCCGCCTGCCTCTGCCTCCCTAGTGCTGGAATTAAAGGCGTGCGCCACCAACGCCCGGCTTTATTAAAGAGACTTTCCTTAAGCAATCATGGTATTTCAGATAGGACACGGGTAGACAATCAGTAACAGTTTACAAGAACTTCTAAACTCCCTTCTTGTATGGACTACCAAAATCAAAAAGCCACTATAAAACCCAGCCTTCATTCAATGCTTTGGAAAGGGAAGAGCTTAGAGTGAGGGTTAGCATTTCACATTAAGGATGTTGTTTATCAACTTTCACAAGCCGACATTGACTTTCAGGAATCGAAATGAAAACGGCAGAAATATCAACCTGAAGATCCACAATCTTGTATATAAAAGGAACGCTGCTGTTTTGAGGATATCATTTTCACTGCAGATTGCCCAATAGACCAGCAAAACTCAATTTTAGGGGGTCGGGTTCCAACAGGTCTCTGGTTTTAAGGGAGTTAAGTCTATGTTGATGGTACAGGGGGAAGAGGATATAAAGATGAATTTAGAGTTTTCCCACACAAGGCGTCTGTGCCATGGTGGCCACATATTTCAACAACAGGATGTCTCTCCTGAGCCAAGATGAGACTTTCTAAATTGTCAGGGAAAGATGTTTTCCTTCACCATCATCAATCCAGCTTAGGAGACATTTTGTTACTGACAAATAACCCCCCACAAAAAATGAAGTGTTCTGTGTGCCAACAACATAGCTTTAAAAAAAAAAAGTAAAACAAAATCCTGCATTTTTATAAAACTTGATAAAAATAGTATTTCAAACTGCAGTCACCGGAAGTACACAGTTATCAAAAATGCACACACTTCACGTGGCATCTCCGGAACCTTCAGCTTTTTGTGCCTGGTCTGTGGCGTCTCCACTGTCTGCAGGGTTATCTGCCAGCATCCGCTTTCCCCTCCTTCCCCTTGGGTACCTTCTCTCCCTTCTCTGCAGGGGCCTTGTTAGACTTGGGCTCTGGCTTTGGAGGAGCAGGTGTAGCAGACAACCTTGCAGATTCTCTGTGGCTTGTCCTTCACCTTGGCCCTATCTCCTTTAGTATCCCCTTCAGGCTTTCTTTGGGGCATGGCGGGAGTGGTTCTCACTGCTTTTTTACACTACTCCTATAAAACACACTTTTTCAAAAAGTGTTTGCTGCTCTTCCAGAGGATCCCAGCACCCGTATCTGGTGGTTACAGTGTATGTAACTCCAGTTCCCAGGGAGCTATCACCTACTTCTGGTCTCCACAAGTATCTTCATGCACGTGTGCACATGTGCAGACATATATGCATACACAGAAATAAAAAGTAATGTAAAAATATTTTAAAGAAATCATGTTAACTTTATTCATAAATGCATATCAAGTGATATAACTTACAGTGAAATTTGATTCAAGGATATGAATATTACTACCTCTAACAGTATAATGCATGATGCTTTAGGTTGGTGTCTTTAAGTTGGCTGTGATTCATAACAATTTTAGAATTTTCCTGCAACATGAAAGGGTTGACACCCCAGTCAGAAGTGAATGACTCACAACCAAACAGATAACCACACATAGTTTTAAGTGAAAATGATATAAATATTATTTGAAATTAAAAAAACCCACAAAACTAGATTCTTTTTAAGCTCATTTTTCAGTTTCCTAAATACAAGTATCTCATCAATTATTTTACTGCAACTTTATCTTATTTTGTAATTATTGCTGTACACACTGTTGATGTAGTGGAATTTGGATAGCCAAGTTAACATATGTTTGAATTTTATCTATAATTGTACAAACAGGTGAGGTACAGTATGACATGATCATATATCCATACAACTTTGCCATTCTGACAATATCCACACCTATATTAACCTCTTCATACCTCCTCCTCGTCCTTTTCAAAACCCTTCTACATCCTTAATAGTCCTTTACTGTCCTACACACACACTCAAACACACACATGCACTTAAACCTCACACTTGAAATAAAATTTTTAATGCATATATTTGTGATGTAACTTATTTCACTTAACAAAAGTCTCTCAGTCTGTTTTTTTCTGTTTTCCTGCAAAAAAAAATATATTACCATGGTTTCATTTTTCTTTCTGGAAAAGTAAACTTTTATCATGCATATACATAGTATTTTGTTACCAATTAATCTGTTGAGAGGTGCCTGGGCCAATTCTGTGTCTTGAGTCCTATGACTGGCGCCACTGCAGACAGATGCAAACAAGTATCTGTACTGTTAGCTTTTATTACTTTTAGTGCACACCCTGAAGAGGCACAGCTGTATCTGCCGACAGTTCTAGATTCGGTCGGTCGGTCAGTCAGTCAGTCACATGAGTATTGATGCTTTGCCTGTGTGTGTGTGTCCACAGAGGGAACGGAGAGGCTTTAGATCCTTGGGACTGGCTGTGAGCCACCTTGTAAGTGCTGGGAATTGAAACTGGGCTCTCTGCAAGTGCAGCCAGTGCTCTTAACCAATAAACCACAACTCCAGCTCTAGTTACTATTGTATAACATGCAATAATGAAATATATAGGGTACTCCATGCTAATTTGCATGGAAGTACATTCCCCCAAGGATTTAGAAGGGTTATTTTTTTCTGCTTCCTCACCAACAAATACTTTTATAGTTGTTTATCGATGCTAGCCATTCTGAATGCGGAGAATTGGATTTTCAATGTAGCTCTGATTTGCATTTCCCTAGTGAATGAGAATAGTGGACATTTCTTCTTGTATTTGCTGGCAATTTCTACATCCTCACCTGAAGTTTCTGATTGTTTTACGCGTATGTCTATTAGAATGTTTGCTCTTTGAGCATTTAAGTTTTTGACTTATTTATATGTACTGTATCCCAATCCTCTGCTGCATATCTGGAAGATATTTCTTTTATTCTATACATCTTCAGGCTGCCAGTCCTTTGCTGTGTGGGAGCTTTTAAATTTTACACAAGCCAGGCAGAGGTGGCACACGCCTTTAATCCCAGCACGCAAGAGGCAGAGGCAAGCCGATCACTGTGAATTTGAGGCCAATCTGGTCTACTGGATGAGTTCCTGGACAGCCTCCAAAGCTACAGAGAAACCCGGTCTCCAAAGACAAAAAAAAAAAAGAAAGAAAGTATAAATTTTACACGGTCTGGTTGGGTGATTCTTACTGCTCTTTCCTGAGATCTTAAACCCATGCAGAACAGCACTACCTCTTCTCTACCCTGAAGTCTCCCACAGTTGCCACAGTTCCAGTCTAGTCTGTTTTGAGATGCATTTGTGTATCGTGGATCACAGGAATGTCATCTTAGTCTAGTCTGTTTTGAGATGCATTTGTGTATCGTGGATCACAGGAATGTCATCTTAGTCTAGTCTGTTTGAGATGCATTTGTGTATCGTGGATCACAGGAATGTCATCTTAGTCTTGTGTGTATTCACTTCCCCCTCACACTTGCTGCCTCTTCCCAACATGTGTGTTTCAGGCAGCTTTGTTGAGACTCTAACAGCTGTATTGCTGTGGGCTAACATCTGGTTTCCATTCCAATGGTCTACATATCTGTTTTCTGTGCCAGTATCATGCTGATTTTTTGTTTTGTTTTGTTTCTTACCATGGTTCTGAGCTGCAGCTTGAAGTCAGGTGATTATTCTGACATGGCTGTTTTTGCTCATTCATAAAATTAAGTGTCCTTTGCTGTCATTTGGATGACATTTTCCTAAGATGGCAATAACATCCAGGCTCTTTAAATACCAGCTTCAGCAAACAGCATCAGCTACTCAAAACCTCATGTCACTTTAACTCCAGGAAATCCTCTGGTCTCTGCAGGCAACCAAGCATGTGTGTGTACACACACACACACACACACACACACACACACACACACACACACACACACACACACACAATCAAAAATAAGATTTTTTTTTTGGTTTTTCGAGAAAAGGTTTCTCCATTGTTTTGGAGGCTGTCTTGGAACTCGCTCTTGTAGACCAGGCTGGCCTTAAACTCAGAGATTCACCTGCCTCTGCCTCCCGAGTGCTGGGATTAAAGGCGTGTGTCACCAACGCCCTGCAAGATTTTTTAAAAGAATGTAAAATCTCAGATGACATTTAAATTCTGAATCCCAGGTGTAGAAGCCAGATTCCTTCGCCCTCTTTTGCAGATGGCCCTTATAGTGAAACCAGAGTTCCGTCTGTGCCTCCTGTGACAGCGCAGGCCAAGAACTGTCTTTGGGTTGCACTTTATTGAGAGGGCTGGCGATCCCGGCAGTGGGGTTGCTGCCTTCCCCAGCCCATCCTCGTGGTGCATTTTATAGAGAACCAGAACAAAGACAATAAAGTTGCGTGCTGTCCCTCTGGCCCTCCCTTCATTGCAGTTGTTGGAACACCGGCCAAGAATGGAGTCACGTGAGGGGAATCCTGAGTCTTGTGACCTGTTTCTTCAAAACACAGAACTGTTCCTGGAATGTGTTTTCATGCTCCTCCCAGGTGTAGCAGACAGCAGTGAGTTTGTTTCAACTGTTGTTGTTCCTGTGCCTCTATGGAAACATGTTTTTGCCATGTGCAGCTTGTCCTTGTGATTACATAGTTCACTCGGGTGACTCTGCTTAACCCTCGGAGTATAAATCGTCTGATGCTCTGAATAAAGTGGGCTACTGCATGAAACTTTAGTCAGCCTCTCCCAGACCCGCTCTCCTAGGTTCACACTGCCAACCACAGTGGTAAGCAATTGTCTTCCTGTGTACAGCAGGGCGGGGTGTGCTCACACCCAAGCCACTGAGGCTCACATTTCTCCTGCAGATGCTGCTGACATCTAGAATGAAGGCTGACTCAGAGCAAGCAGGTTGCTAGCAGTGTATACTTGCTGAGCTGCCCAGTGTGCACATGTAAACTCTTGTCTGCAGAGCAAAACACAAATATGTTCTTATGACAAAGAATAGAGGGTGCTCCTATTTGTCCCCAATACCACACCAGTACACACAAAACATGCAACAATAATGGTAGACACTAAGCCCAGCTATGGTGGCACACCTCTTAGTCCCAGGACTCCAGAGAAAGTGGCAGGCAGATCTTGGTGAATCCAAGGCCAGCCTGGTCTACAGAGCAAGTTCCAGGACAGCCAAGGCTACATAGAGAAGGCCTGTCTTGAAACCCTGCCTTAGGCAAGATTCAACAGCCTGGAGCCTCCTCCTGCATCTGCTGTGTCCCCAGCTTTTGCTGTCTGTGAAGTGCATATCTCTAAGTGCCTCTTGAAGCTTCAAGTGACCCTGAATGACTCCACAGCTGTAAACTCCTCATCCACTCACACCCAAGGAAGAACTGCTTTTCTCATCATCCTTCTAGAATCTGTCTTAACATCTTCAAAGCAGATGCAATAAACGCATTTACTCTGTTCTCCATGAGGAAATGATGCTTTCCGACAGGGAGTAAGGGAATCTCAGAGCCAGGTGTGTGGCTTTAATTCCAGTACTAGGGAAGCAGAGGCAGGAGGACCTGTTAGTTCAAGGCCAGTCAGGGATATATATTTGAAATTCTGTCTCAAAAAAACAATTAAAAATGAATGTTCCCTCAGGCTCGTACATAACCCTGTACGCTACTGTCAGCACACTGGGTCCCATTCCCCAGGACATAGTGGAAGCACAGCTATTTGATATTTAGTAGACTTGCCCAGACCTTACACTTCCCTTAAGGTCCCAAGGAAAAAGGACCCAGAGCTAGAGCCTCTTAGGTGGTGTTCGGGGTTTGGGAGTTTTGCCCCCACTGTAAAAACCTGTTCATTAAGAACAGCAGAGGCTGTTGGGTAAGTGGACCTTTTCATTTGGATAGAAAACAAGCCTAGGGCAAACCCCTGCACAGCAGTCAGTGAAGTGCAGCCCTTTACCGGAGTTCCCCGAAAACCCTGAAGTTGCTCCAAGTTGCTCAGGTCCCCCAAAAGATGACTGCTGCTAAGAACTGTCACGGAGGACCCAGTTCAGTTCTCAGCACTGGTCAGAACCAGCTGTATCAGGGTTCCAGACAGGGTCCCCGGAAGAGGACTGGGGCCAAAAAAAAAGGGGGGGATAACAGGAGTCAAAAGCTGGGGTCAGGAGAGCTACCAGAGACACAGCTCTTCATACCGCACTCGGGGAAGCAGAAGACAAGTCAGAAAAGAGCATGACAGGACTAGAGCTCGGACAGGTCAGGTCCCCTCAGCAAGGGCCACTGTGGGCAGCATGGGGCACTCCACACCTGTGTCTCACGTCTGACCATACACAGTGGGAAATGTCAAGTTCCAGTCCCCACACTACCACCCCCCAGACCCTGGCACCAGTCCACAGCCTGCCTTGTCAAGCACCACCCTCCAGGGTGAGGGACAAAACGCCTACATCCCAACATCAGGGCCGCCAGGGAGTCTCCAGTCCAGTCTAGACCCCAACACAGCGCCCACACTGGGCAGCTCAGTCACCTGGAACTCCAGCTCCAGGAAGAGCCGATGCTGTCCACTCACGTGTACACACACAGACACACCAATCCACATGTAATTACAATCTTTAGAAGACACAGAAGGGTCTTTATTCAACAGCAGCTTGGAGCAGACACCTCCATCCTGAGAGCAGACATTTCCCCTTGATCCATTTCTCTTCTCTCGGCCTTTGCAGGCTGTCGCTTGATGAAGAAAGAGCATTATATGTACTTGTACACGACCTTGGAGGGCACAGTCTGCAGGTGGAGTCGCACAGGACACTTGTAGAAGTGTGACAACAGAGTCTCACTGTAGCCCACAAGAAAGTAGAATTTGTGTGCTGGCAGCTGCCTCAAGACCACGGCACAGATGTCCACCTGGTTGGCCCGGCGCTTCAGAACGATCTGGTCAGCCAGGCAGCCTGGAAAGGTGCCCAGCATGAACTTTCGAAGGAAAACATCTTCCAGTGTTCTCTCTGCAGCATGATCTTCTCCATCCAGGTTACCTAAGACGGCGCCAGAGAAGAGTCAGCCAAGGGAGCTGTGCAGACACAGACATCACATTCTACACAACTGGACTCAGTTTATCCCTTGCCCACAGCCATTTCCCTTTTCTTCTGAAGTAAGACTAACATCTTAAACGTCAAAGCACAAGGATCCCAGGATGGCTCAGCAGGTACAAATGCTTGCTCTCAGTGAAAGTCTACAGACTTTCAATGCTGTGGCTGCCTTTGAGTCCCTCTGCTCTCATGAAGTGTACCCTCATTAGTCACCTCCCTCCCACAAAACAGCCAGATGCAATCGCACACATCCATAAGCCTAGCACTCTTACAGCAAGATGACAGGTGGAGATGAGACCTGCCCAGGAAGCTGGCAAACAGATGCCTGGAGTACAGACCTCAGCAGACACAAAATGCAAAGAGGTGACTGGCTCCTGGAAGTGTCCTCTGACCTCCACGGGCGTGCCATGACACACGTACGTGCACTTGCACACATACAAATTTAAATAAACTCAAAGCACCCATTATTTCCCCAATCAATCCTTTGACGTCAGTACTCATTCTACAAAAGGCTGAGGTGAGCTAGAGCACAGAGTTGAGAACAACCTCCATCTACAGTTAGCCTCCTTTCCATCTTCCTCAATTGCACAAGTAATCCCATGGGCTAAACTTGTTAGGGACCAGGTCTCAGTAAATCGCTATTTCTCGGCCCAAGGCCATTTCTCAGATCTCAGGGACCTTCCCGCAGATGAGCCTGGCATCGCCATAGAGATAATCCACCGTTTAACAATGCTTCCTTAAGGGCTGGAAAGATGGCTCAGAGGTTAAGAGCACTGACTGCTCTTCCAGAGGTCCTGAGTTCAATTCCCAGCACCATATGTTGGCTCCCAACCATATACAATGAGATCTGGTGCCCTCTTCTGGCATCCAAGGCTGAATGCTCTATATATAATAATAATAATAATAATAATAATAATAATAATAATAATAATAATAATAATAATAATAATAATAAAACAATGCTTCCTTAAGGACACCCTGCACTCCCTGCTCATCAAATCAAACACTTCTTGCCTCTGACAGTCCCCTGCCCCACTCATCAGCACCTCGTGTCTAACAACCTCCTGCATTCCTCTGCCCCATCCCATGTCAAGTTCCCATGTATCAGCTTGTACGAAACCCTCAATAAACTGAGCTTGATCAGCCAGCTTGTCTTGTGCCCATTCTCTGCATCTCCTGTCCCTCACTTGTCTCCCCAGGATAGCCCACGTTGACTTGGCATCGCGGGTAGGGGCACAAACTGATGAGGCCACTTCCCACGTCTGACACTAGGTTTATTAGGGCCTCTGCTTCCACCTGCAGATGGATTCCCAGTATGCCCCTAGGTACCCACAGCCATGTGGCATATTTTCAGAGACTTTGACTTCAGGAACCCAAAGCTGCATATCTTACATCTTTTGGGGGATGGAAGGGGCTGAGCACTGAACCAGGAACCTGTATTTTCAATGCACATCCTACTGAATGTTCCCGTGAGAACGCTCATGCTGAACAATACAGATTCTCATTGGTTCACAATAGTTATGTCCCACATTGGTACACACTAACCTAGTAAGTTCTGAGTCACTACCCCAGTGGTAACTCGTAGCAAGGTTTGTGCATTTTCTCCATAAGGCGTATCAGTCTTCGTGAACTCACAAGAACATCAGACAGCATTTCAGGGCCACTCAAAGTGCCATGTCCCCAACATATGGCACAGTAATGTTTGAAACATGGCTCTAGACTACCAAGAGGGCACATCTGACATCATACACTCGTTCCACCTCCAGCGGGAACCACATCCCTGAGTGCCCTTGAATGACTGTGAGGTTACAGATACATTTAATCTGCGTAAGCAAATGCAAGGGCTGACCAGCTGGGCAGACAGCTCATTGGGTGTACTGTCTACCAGCATAAACCCTGAGCTCGGATACCCCGCACTCACAGGACGCCACACACTGGGCACCAGCAACTATAATCCCCGTGCTCCTACCACGAGATGGAGGACAGCGGCAGGAGGGTCCCCAGAAACTTGCATGCCAACCTGCCTGGCATACACAGATGGTGACAACAAAGAAACCTGTCTCAAGCAAGGTGAAGGCAAGGACTGGCCTGTGGGTGTCCTGGTTCACATGCATGCAGTGTCATACACTGCAGTCACACATGAATATGTACATGTAAATACAGTATAGATATTTTACACATGAATACCATACACGCAGACACAGACACACGCACACACACCATGCATACAGAAATGTAAACGAATAAAAAAAATAAACAGGGAGTATCTCAGTGAGTGAGTTCCAGGACATCCAGGGCTCAAAAAACCAAAAAGGAAGGAGAGGAAGAGAAAACAGAAGTCTGCAAATACGGGTTCTGAGTAACCAGGACTACTGTCTGTGGCACATCTGTGCTGAGTCCACGCTTTGGTGAATGCTGCATTATTTGGGGCACTCTCTCCCAGATCTAGTAGTCTATGTAGACTTCACTACCTCTGAGTCATTACACATCTCTGTGAATTATGACCAACCACAGCAATGTCAGCTCTCACAGAACAAGGAATGTTCGGATTCCTTTCAACATCCTGATCTGTGGTATCACTGTAATGTATTTGGGTGTGCTCCCTCGATGGACGAGTGGAGGGAACCTGAGGTTAACTCGCAGTTTCCATTTATTTATTTATTTTTGGCAAAGCAGCTGCTCCTTCAAGACTGGCTGGCCTGTCTCCACCCTTGCACCTCTGAGCAGTGCTTACAGCCCCATCAGGTTTTCTTTGGGGAGTTGGGGCGGGTCCTCATGTGTAAGCAACATTACACTATACTAATCTTTATTCATCTTTCCAGTCCCATAACTAGATTTGTTTATTTATTTGTTTATTTGCGACAAGGTCTCACTACCTAACCCTGGCTGGCCTCATGCATAAGCGACACTGCACTTTACTAATCTTTATTCATCATCCAGCCCATGACTAGATGTCATTCATTCATTATTCATTCCTTTGCGACAAGGTCTCCCTATGTAAGCCTGGTTGGCCTTAGACTCGAGATCTGACTGGGTGGTGGTCCTTCCCGGGTGCCCTCACCTGTATGCAGCGACAGCCAGCCCTTCCGGTGCGCGATGTGGTGCGGGGCGTGAGCCTCCTCGTAGCTCACCGGCTTGTCCCCCTTGGCCACACGGACTCGAGCCGCCCGGTTCTAGGAGCAAAGGGGCCGTCGTTGGGCAGGCGCCCCCCCCAGCGGCTCTCCATCCTCCCCGAGGCTCCCCCAGCCGCCCCCAGCAGCTCTCCATCCTCCCCCAGCCGCCCCCCAGCTGTCCCCCGCCCCAGCTCGCGGGGCGGCCCGCGGCACTCACCTTGGCGCAGACCGGGGAGGTGTGCAGGGCGCGCCAGGCGCAAGGCAGCTCTCGGCTGCACGCCAGCACCTGCGGAGAGACCGGGAGCGAGCGGACCCCGGGCGGCACCCCCAGCCCTCCCGCACGCAGCCGGCTCACCCGCACCCCTAGGCTGCGGACGGACGCGGACAACGCCATATTGGACCGGAACGGCTCAACGCGCAGCCGCAGGGAGGAGGAGCCACATGGCAAGAACCAATAGGAACCCGGGCAGGGGGCGTGGCGTGGAGAGGACAGGGCGTGACGTGGGCGGGTGTGTGGGTGCTCCGCTAATTTCCCTGGTGCTGCCAGCTAGTCCGCGGTGGTGCCAGGTGTTGGATTTTAAATGGGAAAATTTGATATGAAACTTGAGGTTTGCCGGGTGGTGGCGCACGCCTTTAACCTCAGCACTGGGGCGGCAGGCAGATCTCTGTGAGTTCCAGACCAGCCTGGTCTACAGAGCGAGTTTCAGGACAGCCAAGAAACACAAAGAAACCCTGTGTCAAAAAGCAAACAACCAAAGTATGAGGTTTTTACCCTCAAGAAGCTGGTGATAGGAGAGGCTTCGCGTCCTGTAGAGAACTGAGAAAACGCCCTTAGACCCCTCCCTGCCGTTGCTAGTACTCCCACCTGAACCAGCGGGTTTTTTGTTTGTTTTTGTTTTTTTGTTTTTGTTTTTTTGGTTGGTTGGTTGTTTTTTGTTTTGCCTGAAACTCCAGCATCAGCCTCCCTAGGGCTGGGAATACAGTCTTTGACCTTCATCTGAGCAGATCCCAGAGAAGAAACTGCTGGGCTGGCTCCTAATCTTTTAAAAGAAGAGGAAAAGGGGGCGGTGTATTGAGGATGTATCTCAGTGGTAGAGCCAGTCAAGAAAGAAAATTTGTAAATGGCAAGGATATTTACGAGGCTATGGCAGGGCCTGCTAATGCTCAAGCTAGAGCGATGCCCATGTAATTGGTATCCAGGAATTATTAAAGGCAGGGGATGGGGGAGGGAATAACAGACGGGTGCCTTCAGAAGCGAACTCCTATTAAATAGCACCTTCAAGGCACCCTTTCCAGCCTGGCGTGGTGATACACGCCTTTAATCCCAGCACTCAAGAGGCAAAAGCAGCAAATTTCTGAGTTCAAGGCCCATCTGGTCTACAGAGAGAAACCCTGTCTAAACCGAAGAAGAAAAAAGTGCCCTTTCCTTTATTACAAATAAAGACGTATGAAAAGGGCTGAGTGAGCCTGAAGCACTCTTATCCAAACAAAACCTTAGATTTTTAAGCTTATGAGCCATGACTTTTAGCTAACCACACCCATACATGTCTACCATTTTTCCTTCTTAAATTAGGACTTTAAAATAGGAGTGGTCATGAGCACTTTTAATCTCAGCACTGGAAGGCAGAGAAGCAAGTGGATTGTTCATGAGTTCAAGGCCAGGATAGTCTACAAATGGAGCTCCAGGCCAGCCAGGGCTATACAGTAAGGTCCTGTCTCAAAAACAAACTAAAAGAGCATGATCAGGAATGCACTCAACTGGTTAAACTTACAACTAAGCCAACTCCTATACAAATGTGCACAGGTTCTCTGGGTAAAGCCTCATGCCTTCCTTGTTCAAGGGCAGTGCTTTGGAAACAGTTCCGATGCTACCTTGTCTACTGCAGGTAATGTTTTAAAGACAGGTCTCATGTCGCCCATACTGGACTGGAACTCAATGTGTATCAGAAACTATCCTTGAGCACCTGAGCCTCTGGCCTCCACCATCCAACTGCTGAGGTGTCAAGCACCTTGTCTGGCCACAGGTAACAAATCCTCCTCTACTCTTAGGTCTTGGCTACATTTATTTTGACTTTGCACTCGCCAAACATGTTACATTTGTACAGCGGACCGGTTCCGTTATGTAGGAATGGAACATCCCACCCACAGGGCTAGTGAGATGGTTCAGCTGATTAAGCACTGGCTGCCCAAGCCTGTTGCCCTGGCTTCTATCCCCAGAGCCCTTGTAAAGGTGGAAGGAGAGGACCAGAGGACCTCACCATGGTGGTACCAATGAGAATAGCCCCACTAGGCTCCAGTCCCCAGGGAGTACAATTGTTGGGGAAGGATTAGGCGGTGTGGCCTTATTTATGAAGATACCTCACTAGGAGTGGGCTTAGGGGTTTCAAAATCCCACACCAGGCCGGGGCGTTGGTGGCGCACACCTTTAATCCCAGCACTCAGGAGGCAGAGCCAGGTGGATCTCTGTGAGTTCGAGGCCAGTCTGGTGTACAAGAGCGAGTTCCAGGTCAGGCTCCAAAGCATTACAGAGAAACCCTGTCAAAACAAAACAAAAACCCACACCAGTCTCCCCCACTCCAGCCTGCAACTTGGGGATCAGATGTAAGTTCCCAGCTACTTCTCCAGCACATGCCTGCACCTGTCTGCCTGCTTCCCCACCATGATGACAACTAGACCTCTGAAACTGTAAGCAAAGCCCCGATTAAGTGCTTTCTTTTATAAGAACTGCCTTGGTCATGGTCTCCACAGTAATAGAACTAATATACCCCCCAACAAAGTTCCACCTGCACCCTTGAATTCACACACACACACACACACACACATTAAAAAAAAATAACCACTTCTTTGAGGTGTTAGGATGAGGAAGGCTTTTAATAGTCAGGCATAGTGACTCACTCCTATAACCCCAGGACTTGAGAGGCTGAAGCAGGAGGACCCCTTTGAGTTCGAGGTCATCCTCATGTGACAGCTGGTATTGGAGCTGCCAACATTTGGCTATTTGGGATATATATGGGTCACCTGGTGGTATTTCCTGAGGGAAAAAGCTTAGACCTATGGGGTGGGAACTGGAAGCAGGTAGGTGGGTAGTGTCTGTGATGACAATGAGGCAGAAGCAGCGAGACAAGTCTATTGGCTCCCATCTGTGTTTTGAGGTTAAAATTTCTTTGAATCTGGATCATTTATCTGGAAGTCACTGGGAGTGTTTTATTCTTAATTTTTTTAGACTACAGCCTTGAAATGTTCCAAATATTGGATAAGGGGACTTACAGGGATGTGTCCTTTTTCAAAAATCTACAATTGCTTGGGAATGTAAAATCTTGTAATTTTTCCTAAATAATTTTAAGCTTTATGTGAACTTCTTAAAGTTCACATAAAATGTGATGATTTTAGATTGACAAATATAAACTGGCTCCAACATGGAGAGACGGTATCCAGCATCTGAACTATCCAGATCCAAATTTGAGCCCACTTCCTAGCTGTGTAACATCAGCAGGGACAACCTCCCTTTGCCCAAGCTTGCTAATATGTAAAATGGGGTCAATGATGGTGACTCTGGGGTTAAGGGTGTAGCTCTGTAGCAGAGCACAAGTGTACAGCTTTGGGCTCCACACCCAGCACTTGAAAAAAGGTGGATGACTAGGCAGTAAAGAGCACTGGCTGCTCTTCCAGAGGACCCGGGTTCAATTCCCAGCACCCACAGGGCGGCTCACAACTGTCTGTAACTCCAGATCTGGGGGATCTGACACTCTCAAACAGACAGACATGTAGGCAAAACACCAATGCACATAAAATAGAAAAAATAAAAATGTGAAAACTAATACCATATTCCCACAGTGAGAAATTACATATCATCTGGGTTTGTTTGGCTGGTTGGTTGGGGCCTTATTGTTTCTTTTGTTTGTTCTTGTTTTATTGGTCCTCTGAAGCAGAGAGAAGAGAAAAACAGCCGTGGGCTACCCTCTAGTCTCTTAAAGGTGAAATGACAGTCAGAAACTCCTCCCAGGTGGCAGCAGGTAGGGCTAGCAACATGAGGAAGGCGTGAAGACTGCTGTTTGTGTCAACTGTGTTCTCACCATTGAAGCCCCGTTATGCTGGGGCTTCCTCAGTCACTCAGCACTAGAGTACCTGAAGCATGGAGCTTCAGCTTGCTTCAGGAGTCCTGTCT
The DNA here is from genome assembly GCF_017639785.1 of Mesocricetus auratus. Taxonomy (NCBI): domain Eukaryota; kingdom Metazoa; phylum Chordata; class Mammalia; order Rodentia; family Cricetidae; genus Mesocricetus; species Mesocricetus auratus. The sequence continues at coordinate 10,308,256 of NW_024429190.1, read as the reverse complement.
TCCTCTTACTTTTGTCTTTTGCTTGTTGTGTGAGACTGTCGAGCTGTCTGGTCTACAAAAACCATGTGCCCCGGCCTCTCCAGTGCTGAAATTAAAGACATGCAACACCAAGGCAGGCCCACTCCTTCCTGTAAGCAATGGGATGACAAGCTTTTAGTGGATCTTAGGCCTCCCGCTTCTGATCCTCACGCACAGCCAACACTTTACCGACTTAGGCATTTCCCCAGCCCAACAGGTGGAGATTTCATGTTTAACGTTTGTTTTCGTGTGTGGAGGCCAGAAGAGGGTGTAAGAGCCCCTGGAGCTGGGGAACTGTGAGCTGCCTGGTATGGGGGCTGCACTCAGGTCCTCTGGAAGAGCAGAAAGTGCTCTTAACCACTGAGCCATTTCCCCAGCGCCAGGTGGAAACTTAAGGGAGACATTTTTCCTATAGTGTGCACTTGTTTTAATGGACTCCATCCCTCCCATCCATCATGCCGAAGCAGTATCTCCAGGCTTCATGGGTGAGACGATGAACACTCCAGATTCACAGAGCAGCTGGTGCAGGCCTTGCACTTCCTGTATTTGGAGCTCCTGCACCTTTGGTAGGGTGAAAGTTCAGAACCATGTTAGGATGAGGGGGTGACCCTAGCCTTTGTGACTAGTTGAGCAGCTCCTGGATATGAAGCAGCCTCAGCCAGGAGTGATCCCCACACAAATAGCCACAACACCCCTTCAGGCCCAATGCCAAGCTGGAGGTATGCACTGCTCTCTGATGTGAGTTCTTGTTTCTCCGAGCGACAAGCAGGAGCCTGTGCTCAGAAGTCCCAGACGCCAACAGAGCCCAATCAGCCTCCTCTCTGTGGGAAGCAGGTGCATGTGTTTTTTGAAATCCCTGCAGAAATTACAGTTTGCAGCGGAGCTGTGAACTCATCTGTGATGATGACGATGATGGTTTAATGTGTGATTACTGCCTCCTGCATGTTGTGTATACCTGCCACATTCGTGCTTGGTGCAGGTGGAAGGCCAGAAAAGGGCACCAGTTATGAGCCACCATGTAAGTGCTGGAATGGAACCCAGGTCCTCTGCAGCAGCAAGCGCTCCTGACCACAAACCTTCCTGGGGGAAAGACTGTGGCACTTTTCTGCCCAATCCACCAGGTGGAGGAAGATGTCTTTACAACGATCTGTCTATCCCTGCAAAAGCAACAGTGTTCAAAGACTGAACTATATAGACTTTGTGCAGGAGCAACAACCCAGCAGTCACCAGAATCCGGTGAGGTGTTCTCAGCTCCCAGTGCAGCCTAACCTGGTCTCTAGCTCATGGCCTTTTCCCCATAGCCTCCCAAATGCACCATCAAATCCAGCCATTGGTTCTCTGCGACTGACTTAAATCAACTCAGAAGGGCTTCCACCCACTTTCTAAACCTGCTTCCTCGTAATTTGTCTTACCCAGGCAGTAAACAAGAAGCTCCCCAGCACTTTCCTGAGAAGTCAACTAGTGGAGCCCACAAGTTAAAGTAGAAAGGAGGGCCACAGGAAACCTGTGCCGCTCCAACCTCAATCTTTCTGTGGAGGCACAGGGAAAGGGGGCTGAGTGTGTGGCTTACCGCACACGACAGTTAACTTCAGCTCTGGGGACCTAACAATGCCCTCTCCCTACATCAGAGTCAAGGGAGTCCTGGGAATCACACTGGGTCCAGCTACCATTTGACTGTCAGAAGCAGCCCTGAAATCCTCTCCCAGGTCTTAGGCTAGAAACATCAGTCCTTCAAATGGGCACGGTAAACAAGCAAGTGACTTCCTAGAAGTCACCCAGTTCAGGATGTCCTCTTCTGTTCCTATTCTAAGTGTCAGTGGTCTTGGCTTGACTCCTGCTTTCAGGGAAGCCTCCACAACATCTCACCAAGACTGCTCTGTTGTTCAGGATTGACACATAAAGCAGATGGGTCCTGATATGTGGAGTAACTTTATTAATATTCATTTTTTGTATGAGACAGGTTCTAGAGCGATATGTAAACAAGACTGACCTTGTACCACAGGAATCTACCTGCCTCTGCCTCTTGAGTGGTTGAGGTATTTTTAGGTAAGGTCTCACTATGCAGCTCACACTGGTCTTGAACTATCCTTTCTTCAGGTTCCCAAATGTTCAGAGTACAGATATGTGCCACCACACCCTGTCCTATGTGTTCCTTTGAAACTCTGATGAAAGTTCTAAAATACAAACTCTCTGCATATATGTAAATCTTAGGGATCCAGATTGAATTTTATTTCTGGGCTGTGGACAGACCTTAAGCAGAAAACCTTGTGTCAGGCCTGGAGAGATGGCTGAGGTTCTGGCTACTCTTCCAGAGGTTCTGAGTTCAATTCCCAGCAACCACATGGTTGCTCACAACCATTTGTAATGAGATAGTCAGAACATATTTTTTAAAAAACATAGTGTCATCTCAGAGATGGAGGTCTTGCTATTTGGCCCAGATTGAACCTGAACTTTGGATTCTTGTCTCTCAAGCACTGGCACCACAGCTACCAATTCCAGCTAAAGAATCTTTTTCTAAATTGCAAATAATCCTGTCTTCCTTGACTCAGACTTTAGGAAGAGTAGGAAGCAATCTTTAAGGATACTGGTTGAAGTTCAACAATTCTTGAGCTCCTAAGTGTGGGACTCTGAAGGTGACTACGCTAGTTTTATTCCCAGCATGTGTGCCTTTGATGCGGAAGGCAGCATGGCATGTGTGGAGGTCAGAGAACAGCTTCATGGAATTGACTCTCTCCAGTTTTACATGAGTTCCAGGGTAGGAATTCAAGTTCCCATGCTTTGCGGCAAGTGTTTATATCCATTGAACTCTCACAGACCCCCTATACACAGCAGTATTTCCTGTGCTTGAACTGAAACTTGGAATATGTTGACTGAAATTCCCGCATTGAGGATGCCAGGGAAGCCTCTGTGGCTCTGGTAGGAAAAGGGAGGGATGCTTTTGGCTTTGTTTGTTTATACTCTTGGCTATCCTTGAATTCCCTCTGTAGACCAGGCTGGCCTTAAACAGAGATCAACCTGCCTCTGTCTCCTGAGTGCTGGGATTAAAAGTATATATACCCCCATGTCCAACCGGCAGAAGCGAAATTTTTAAAAAAAGAAAGGTTTGTGACTTCCAACTGAATCAGCATGTTACGAGTCGTTTTAATACTCTAGGCAGATCAGAGTTTCTAGGTCTGAGAGTCAGATCCCCCTTCTCCTAACCTAGTCTAACAACAGTTTTCAAAGCCAGGAGGTCATCCTGGGACACCCAGGGATCCAGGCAAGCAGAAGAGTGGGAGTAGGGTCTTTGCTTCAAGAAAGGGTTCCAGACCAGAGGGTGGGTGAGTACCCTGGAACCAAGGGCACCTTTGCTGAATCCAGTAAAGGGACAAGACAGGGCGGAGACTCTCAGGCCATTGTCTGCTTCTCTGAAAACAAGAAACAGACCAAAGGAAACCCCAAAGCCTCAGCAGCAAGGCACAGTTAAGCTGAAACCCCTAGGTGGACTGGAGCTCTGAAAGCTAATGGCGATGGCTGATCCCAGCTGAAGACTCAGCCCCTCACCAAGTGTCTGCCTTTAATGGTGGCCACTTTGCTGTGTAGAAACACCAGAACGCCAGGAAGATTTTAGAATGCACAGCAGGTCCTCTCCACTCATGTTCTGCCATGCAGGGTCTACAGTCTGGGGCTTCCTTCTGTCACCTACAAAATGGGGAAGGGACTACAGTGCTGAAGTTACTGTGACAGCACTGTTTCCCAGTCACCTGCCTGTTCCCAGACCCCTCCTCAGGCTGTGGCTGTTGTCCTAGGCACAAGACAATGAAGGCATGGAGAGGCAAAACCTACACAGTACTATGATTTGAGCATTCATTCAACTCATTAATTCAACAAACATTTATTATGCGCCTATGTGTGCCAGGTCCTAGGGACCCAGAGCTGTATGGTCCTTAGGTCCTGCCCTCAAGCAGCTCAGTCTAGGGGCAGACGGTAAACACACAAGTGACAATGTGCCATGAAGTGTTGAGAGAGGATGACAAAGTACTGGAGCACAGAAGGGTGAGCGATGGGCACTTCCTGGGCGCCTCGTATACCAGTGTATGAGCTTGGGCCAGGGAGTGCCTTGCACGTTAGTGCCACACCCCCAGAACCCTGAAGGCTGGCCCACAAGGGACCGGTGGACTGAATGGAAGCAAAGCCTCTTTTGCTTCCTCTGAACAACTGCAACATCCCTGTCTGCCAGCACCTGCAGCGACTAAGGGAGCTGTTCCCTAATTCCAGAGGCCAATGAAGGAGCAGCTACCCAGAGGGCCAACTTCCAGCCGCCTTGACATGGGTTAGGAACAGAGAACTCTCTGCGTCTATCACCCCGCCTGATAGTTCTGAGCCAGTCTGAGACTGCTTCTTACCACTATGCTGAGGCCCTTAACTCCTGTCTGTCACTACACTTCACCCTCAGGTGCCAGGCACAGCCTTGCTGGCTGCTGTCACAACAGGCACCACCCTCAAAAGATTCACAGCCTCCGCACCAGCTCAATGAGCTGCTGAATGTTTTTGTTTTGGTTGGACAAGCCATTCCTGATGTTTTCTAGCAGGCACCTCTTCAATTCAAAAATGGCCTCACTGTAGCCCAGGCTCACAGCAGCCATGGGTGGTGCTCCATGCCACAGGGCGGGGATGTGCCAGACATGTTGCCTCTCTGCCAGGCCTGCCTGTGTCCGGAAGCTGCCACCCTGCTTCTCCATGTGGGTAGCAGCCCTGCTCAGGTCGCTGGGCGGATCCAGGAGCGGTCTCCTGTCTCTGGGCTTGGGACTGGGAACAGAGAGGTCATGAAGGCTCTGATGCACAAACTGATAGTTGGGCATGTGGCCCATTTTCTCTAGCCTTAGGAAAGCATGGAGAACAGCTGGTGGGATGTCCTTCGTGTCAGCTACACTGACCACAGTGACATTGCTTAGTCCCATTAGCAGGGTGGCCAAGGAAGCCTCCAGTTCAAACCTGTCTCCAGCAGAGGCCAAGGCCCCACCGATCAAACCCCCAGAGTCTATCACCAGGATTTGGTCACAGCCTAGGTCCTGGCTGAAGCCCTCAGCTACAGGAAGGAGCTGCATGAAGGACCCCCGGGGACTACAGCTCCTCCCTGTGGCAAACCGCAGGCCAAACATGGTGTTGAGGAGTGTAGATTTCCCTGTGCCTGGCACCCCCAGAGCCGAGAGAACCACCAGTCGAGATCTCCTGTCTAGGCGGACATGCAGCTCCTTGAGAAGCCCTGTGACCCAGCGAACAGGGATGCTCAGGGTTGCCCCATCGACCAGCTCCAGAGGCAGCCCACCCAGCAGCAGGTCCACAGCCAGGCCTGGGAAGTGGGCAAAGCGCCTCTGGGCAGCGGGCAGCCTCCCTGCCTCCACCAGGCAGCTCTCGGCCTCGTAGAACTGTCCCATCTCCCGCAGGAAGTGCTCCACGCCCAAGGGCTCAGGCCAGAGTGGCTCGTTCAAGTCTGAGGCCCCACCAAGTTTCGGTCTCAGGGTGAGAAGGGTCTCTGGAGGCTGTCTTGGCCGCGGAGGGCCTAGTCGAGCTAGACCCCACTCCATCCACCTCAGGAAATACTGCCTCTCACCCAGGGAGGGGCTGCTTATCCCCAGAATGAACTCCTGCACCCCCGAGGTGGGCTCCTGGCCATTCTGCTGCACCCGGAGCTCCAGGAACCGCCGTCTCAGCTCAGCCCGGTGCTTCTCCGGGGGCTCCGAAACCCACTGGAGCTGGCAGAACTCCCTTTCGACTTGGGCTGCCTTCCGCGCAGGGTCTCCCTGCAGCCTCAGCTCATCCCTCTTGTAGGCATCCACATCCTTGATCTTCCTGATGATCTTCTGCGCCCGGTCCTTGGCCTTCTGGCACTCCTCCAAGTCCTCGTCAATTCTGAGGCCTAGCTTCCGTGCAGCGTGCGCCATGTCCTCCACAGACATCCTCCTGCAAGGAGAGCGGGCCACGCTGCATATAATCGATCGGATCCGCCTCACAAAGCTCTCGCTGTCGGTGCTGCTGACCTTCACGAGGACATGAGAGTGGTCTATCCTCAACACGGGGATCAGCCTGTTCAGGAAGCGCAGGTTTGTGTTCCGTTTCCCCCGGTAGGGGCTCAGGATGAAGTAGTACTTTGTGGTTGACTCCTTCATGGAGTACAGCAGTTTGTACTCCTTCTTACTGATATTGTCGGTCAAAATGAACACAGCCGACGAGACTTCGGTCAAGAGCTTAAACTGCAGCCAGTGAGACCCAATGTCACCTCTCAAGTTCAGAAAGGCCATAGGCTCTGGGAAAACATCCAGGTCCTCCTTGCCACTGGGGAAAAACCAGGAGATTTCTACTAACCCATCCGCAATCTCTCGAGGATTAGTGCCCAAATTGAGGTCCCGATGCCAGAAGCAGTCCCCCTGCCGGCGAGTTGGGCTGAGGATGGCATTGAGCAGCTGGGACTTGGAGTTGCTGCTGACATCCATGCGCACGAAGGCAAAGGTGGGCACCCTGGACAAGACCACACTGTCTTCTCGAAAGCTCCCGAGGCCCCGTGGGGGCTGCAAACAGCACGTCCGCATGACACCCCGCAGGGCCCAGAGCAAAAAGGTGTGGTAGTGGTTTTCCGAATCAGGCAACACAAGCGGTAGTGCAAACTGACAGAGGGACATCTTCAGCAGGATCTCCTGCTGCAGGAAGGTGTCTGAAGACAGCAGGAGGGCACAGACAAGGTCCAGGGGGTTCACAGGTGTGTCAGGCATGGGCAGCTCAGAGAAGGAGTAGATGTCATCGGTCGCGATGTCCTCAGCCGGGTCCCAGTAGATCATCTCCTCCTCCGTCTGGCTCTCCTTCTCGGCAGGCCAGGCATCTGGAGGCATGTCCAGCACCATGGTGGTGTTCCTGGCTTCAGCATTAAGGGCTTGCAGCTTCCTGAGGAAATGCCAGGGAAGGTCCTTGGGGACCTGAGGAGCCCAGTTCTTCATGCTGTCAAAAGTGATCTGCAGGGAGCCCTGGAGGGTGAGCTTCTGTACCTGGTATGTCTCCAGCCCCAACAAGGACAGCATCTCCTGAAGCCTGCTTCTTTCCACTGTAGAAGAAAAGAGGGGGGCGCGGGTGACATAAATGTTAGCCTTCGTTCTCAAGGCCAAGGGAGAGCTGGAGAAAAGCCTAGCTGGGAGGGGTTAGAGAGGACATTCCTCAGAATAGGATACAGGTCCAGGGGGCCCGGGATATGCTGGGCTGACCTAAGACCAATTGCACCGCCTAACTAGAATGTATAAGGTTAAGTATAGGAAGGAAGATGGTTAAATGGACATGCTGCTCTTCCAAAAGACCAGCGTTCATTCTCAGCACCCTCACCAGCTAGCTCACACGACTCACAATTCCAACTCCTGGGATCCCGCAGCCTCTTCAGGCACTGACACTCACATATACATATCCACACAGACAACACCCAGACATGCAACTAAAATTCATCTACAACCAGGTATGGTGATTCATGCCTTTAATTCCAGTACTAGGTAAGCAGAAGCAGGTAGATCTCATACAAATTCAAGGATAGCCTGGTCTTCACAGCGCATTCCAGGGCAGCCAGGACCACACACTAAGACCGTGTGCGCGCGCGTGTGTGTTTGTGTGAGGGGGGAGGGGCGGGAGAGGGAGAAGAAGAGGAAAAAACAGGGCAACTGAGGAGTTACACTTGAGACTCCAGAGAGTTTTTAGTTTTTCTAGATTATCTGCAACATACGTCTGAGCTCAAACATAAGTATTAGAACGAGCAGCTCGCTAGTCCTCAGCCCTCAAACTGGTCACAAGGTTATCTACCCCTAATGTTCTAGCCCAGTCAGGAGTCAGGGGACATGGTGGAACATGCCTGAAACTCTAGCACTCAAGAAGTTGAAACAGGAGGATTGATGCAAATTCAAGACCAGCATGGCATACACAGCAAAGCCTGCCTCAAAACCTGGAGGAAAGAATGTCACCAGGAAATTCTCACGAGGGTACAACCACTATTCACAATCTGGGCTGTCTGGTAAGGGTTGTTTTTTAAATCTTTGTAATAAACTAGAGATGTTTTTGTTTGTTTTTGTTTTTGTTTTTTCAGACAGGGTTTCTCTGTGGCTTTGGAGGCCTGTAAGCCATTCTGGTAAATCCCCTCTCTCTCTATATATAGATTCATTCTCTAAGTTCTGTTATTCTAGAGAACCCTGACTAATGCAGTGACAATAAAGCGTCTTGACTGACGCCTGGTAGACACTGAGTATTTTAGATATTCAAATGTCACCATATAATGCAAACTTTATAACTTAACACTCATAAGAGTTCTACCTGTACCCAGATCTTAGCCTGGCATCTTATCAACGTTCATAACCAACATAAGTGGTTGGCTTCTTATCTATTGATTTACCAGTCAGTGCAGAAATAAACCCACAGCCTAGGTAGTACTTCACACTGAGCTATATCCCTAGCTCCTTTTTCTTCTTCTTTCAAGATGGGGATGGGGTGAGGGTGTTCCCCAGGCTTGTCTCAAACCTATGAACAGATTCAGTCTTTCTGCCTCTACCCTGATCTACAGGCATATACACCACAAGCGTCCCATAGCATTGGTTTTAGGGCTCGGAATTCTAAACTTATTTACACACGTGAGCTTTGTCACGTGTCTGGAGGCGAGAGGAAGACCTGTGGGAGCCCTGGGATTCCATTTCAGTCATCAGGTTTGGCAGCTGATGAACCACTTGAGAAGTTACCTGTGAAGGGGACCTATGAATTCCTTTTAAAAACAGAACAACTAGCTTGGTAATATGGTTCAGCAGGTAAACAAACCACTTCCATCCAAACCTGACACCCACACAGCAAAAGGAGAAAACAGATCCTCAAATTGTTCTCTGGCCTCTGTACACATGCATGTACACACAAATACATAAATAAAAAGTTTAATTTAAAATAAAATTATTTTTATTTTATGTGTATAGGTACTTTGCCTCTGTGTGTGTGTTTGCGCGCGCGTTACGTGCACGCAGTGCCCACGGAGGCCAGAAGAGGACATTAGATCCTTCTGGAACTGGAGTAACACAGAGCTATCAGTCACCAAGAGAGTGTTGGAAACCAAACCCAGGTCCTCTGCAAGAGCAATATGTGCTCTTAACCACTGAGTCATCTTTCTAGTCCCAAATAAATATAATTATAAAAATAAATAAAATTTTACATAGCTGTTACTCAGGTTTGTTATGCCCACGTGAAGCCAGGGATGCACTACAGCCATTGCTGCTTAAGTAGCATGGTCACCAAAGCAGCTTGGGCAAAACCTCATTCTGCGCATATACCCACACCAGCATTCAGCCCTTAGGAGACCACTCAGCAACTCTGGGTCCAAATTTCCCAATACACAAAGTTATTGCTAGTTTCTAAATCTAGATAGCTAGGCATTAGAGTAACTTCAGGAACTTGTTAAAAATAAGATACATGGGGAAGCCTCCACGCACAAAGACATTAACTCATGGTGGCAGTATAGATAAGTTACAGGGATCACTGGTTACTCCATAGTAAGTTCCTGAGTTGTTTGGCTTTTAACAACATTACTCATATTTCATAAAGGGGGACAGACAAGAAGGGTCTAGAGTCAAATACCCAGGTGATCTGACACAGTCAAGTTTGAGAACTAGCCACCTATAGGGTACTCTCCTCCAATAGAATGAAAAGCTGAAAAAGAAAGAAAAAATGTATACCTGTTGGGAAATCATTGTCCTGAGTCTCGTTTGTACCATCTATGGGAAAAATCAAAGGGAAATAAGGGGGATTAATCTGATAATAATGTCAAACAGACTGACAAAATGCAAATTAAGTGAAACAAACCTAAGTCCTCTTCTTTTTAAACCAAAATTGCCATTCCTTGATTTTTTTGTTTTTGTTTTTTGTTTTTTGTTTGTTGAGACAGGGTTTCTCTGTATTGTTTTGGAGGCTGTCCTGGAACTCGCTCTCTAGACCAGGCTGGCCTCGAACTCACAGAGATCCGCCTGTCTCTGCCTCCTGAGTGCTGGGATTAAAGGCATGGGCCACCAACGCCCAACTAATTCCTTGAAATTTTAACAATATAAAAACATATAAAACTAGCTATTTTTCACTTTGCATTCATACCCTCACCCTCCCCAACCCAGTTTGTCCTAAGTCCCATAGTGTCTACCTCCATAATGGAACCCGCAGTCATCTCCTTCCATCTCTCTCCATTCCAAACCTACAAGAAAAGGAACAGGTGTTTCACCTCCTCAGCCAGTTAGAGCTTTTCCACAAAGAAGTCTCGAGTGGCTTTTGTTGACTGTTGGTACTACAGGCTGAGCATTCCTGAAATACTCAGGACCACAAGTGTCTCCAGCCCATTTTAAACAAAAACACAGGTCAGAATGAAACCTACAGCTCTAAAATCTATCACCCTTATGATACCCCCATAATTAACAGATAACTTTTGTGTTTGTTTGTTAGAGACAGGGTTTCTTTACATGTCTGGCTGTCCTAGAAGACCAGGCTGGCCTCCAACAGAGACCTGCATGCCTCTGCCTCCCGAGTGCTGGGATTAAACCTCACAATTTAAACTGCCTTTTTTTATGATTTTTCTGGAGACGGATATAGAGATGAGAGAGAAAATGGCAGGGTGACTTCTGGAAGTAGAATGTCCAATAATTAAAAACATACTTTTACTCAAAGATACTAGAAAGAAAATTTTTCCCAAAAAATTCAAAATGCAGTGTGAAAAGAAAAATAACTAGAGTAGAAAATAATAGCCAAGTATGGGGCTCAAGAGGTGGCTCAGAGGTTAAGAGCACTTGATACTCTCGCAGAGAGGACTTGGGCTCAATTCCCAGCACCTACAAGGTGGCCCATAACCGTCTGTAACCCCAGTTCCAAAGATAAGATGCCCTCCTCTGGCCACTGTGGGTACTGTACAGATGTGGTATATATACACGCAGGCAAAGCATAATATAATTTTGGTTTTGATGTTGGTTTTGTTTGTTGTTTTGAGGGTTTGGGGTCTTATTGTTATTGTTTTTGAGGCAGGGTCTCTATGTAGCTCTAGCTATCCTAGAACTTGCTATGTAAGCAAGGTTGGCCTTGAGCTCACAGGTTTGCCTCTGCCTCCTGAGTGCTGGGATTACAATTATGTACTACTATGCAAGGCTGACATATTTTTTAGGAGGCTGGCAAGATGGCACATGTTTGTAATCCTAGGCTGCCCATCAGGAAGTTAAAGGACTAATTGGACTACAGAATTTCAGACCAATATGTGCAACACAACAAAACATGTCTTAAAAAAACAAAAAGGAAAGGAAGGGGTATGAATGTGAGTCCATGACAGGCCCTACATATCAGCTCTTAATGGGCACAAGGGCAGAGTATGGCCCAGGCTCTACTGTGGAAATCGCATCCTATAAAAACTGTGCCAAACCCAGGTGGGGACTCAAAAATGGAGCACTGAAGCAGACTCACTGAAACCAAGTGATCTTTCCCTCCAATTATCACAGTGCCCAGCACATACTCGATAGCTTTCCATCAAGATGTAGGATATATGTCACTGAGCAGTGAATGAACGTCCACCATGTGACACCTCAAGGCTGTTAGTTGCCCCATCTCACACCATACACAAGTTAACTTTAAACGGATAAACAATCTACATGTAACATTAAAAATCATGGAACTCAAAGCTGCATGGTGGTGGTGGTGCCTGCCTGTAATCCTAGCACTCAGTAGGAAAAGGCAGGTGAATCACTGAGTTCAAGGCCAGCTTTGTCTACAAAGCAAATTCCCGAATGGTCGAGGCTACACAGAGAAATCCTATATCAACCTCCCCGTCCCCCCTGCCAATAAATCATGAAATTCTTAGAAGACGTGAGCAAATCCTCATAACCTTTGACATCATGCTGGATTCTCAGATGTGACAAAAGCAAAATATAAGTAAAAACACTATACATCTAAGTGAAAACAGACAGGCATGGTGACCACACCATCAGTTCCAGAACTCAGAAGCAAAAGGTAGATCTTTATGAGTCTGAACCGGCCTTGTCTACACACTGAGTTCTAAGTTAGCCCGAGGTATTTAGTTAGAGCCTGTCTAAAAAAAAAACAAAAACAACAACATCAAAAACAAACAGTGCAAGCTGGGTGCTGGTGGCACATGCCTTTAATCACAGCACTTGGGAGGTAGAAGCAAGAACTCTGTGAGTTCGACGCCAGCCTGGTCTACAGAGTGAATTCCAGGGCAGCCAGGGCTACACAGTGAAACCCTGTCTCAAAAAAAGTAAATGCAGAGCTGGGAATGTAGCTCAATGGTACAGTACTTTATACTCTGAGGCCCTGGGTTTAAGTCCCAATAACAACAACAAAACACACATGGCAAACACAATGGGTCAAAAGAGATTATGCATGTATCTGTGTGTTTCTGGTAAAGGTCTACTATTTGCACAATTTATAGCTTTATAATAAAGGAAACAATAATGTCAATAAAAAAATACACGATTTGAACATCTTGGGATGGAATCTTTTTATAGAGAGAAAAAGAAAAGCCTTAAGCTTGTTTTTAGGTCCACAATCCCAGCCCAGGAAGAGATATAGACTCCAGAATCCCAGTAGACAAAGAAACCCATCTATTTAAAAATGGGTCCAAGTCTGACTTTACCTGCAATTGCCACGGATGTCTGGCTGTCTGAAGGTTTTACTTCTGGGGTCACTTCTCCCAGATCTGAATGCCTGAAAATTTTTCAGAAGAAAATTATCATCAAAATAATTTACTACCACTTTCATCAAATCAAATAATCAAATAAAAATCTCTTGGGTTTAAAATCTCTAAACTCAGGCTGTTGGAATGGTTCAGTGGTAAAGAGCATATACTGCTCTCCTACAGGACCTGAATTCAATTCCCAGCACCCACACATATACATATAGTTTGAGAATAAAATATTTTGAAATTATAAACTCTGGGTACATCCCAGATCCATGAATTCAGATCCTTTGGGAGCTGGTCCTGGGCTTTTCTATGACTCCAATGTACAGCCCAAGGGAGACACACGAGCCTGGACAAACCACCATAGCCGCAGGCCCCTCTGAAAGTCATGAAAACATACATACCCTTTGACCAGCAATTCCACTTCTATCCTAAGGGAAAAATGAAGATTTAGTTACAAAGACGTTGATGTGAGCTTGACACTCAATAGCAAATCTGTCAAGTCCAGTGACAGAATTACAACCCTATTCTGCAAGCAGAACACAGTACTCTCTGGGCTTCTTTTTGTGAGCAGAGCAATTTTAGGTGAACTATTATGGAAAGACACTAAAGGCATGCAAATTAGTAGTGAGTAAGTTACAGAATAACGCAGTATATACGATTAAATTATGTGTGTTTAGAGAGAGATCTAGAAATATGCTCATCAAAAGCTAGGGGCACAGAACAAAATGTCTAAGACATAGAACTGTGTGTGGTGGCATACACCTGTAACCCAGCACAAGAAACTGAGGCAGGGGTAGCTCAATTTCAAAGCCAGCCTGCTCAACACAGCAAGGCCCTGTCTCAGACAAACCGACAGTGTAGGCAAGAAGGGGTGATCTTGTGTATGTGCATTACTGAGGTACAAATCCAGGGCCACCCACATGTTAAATACTCTACCACTAATCTATAACCCCCCAATCCAGCACTACAGAAGCTAAGGTAGGAGAATTACAAGTTCCAAGCCCAAACAAGGCTACAAAGATAGACCCTGTATACAAAAATAAAATATTTTTTAAATGTTAGTTGTTATCATAGAAAAAACAAACATGAGCCAGAGAGACGGTTCAGCAGGTAAAACCTGATACTTGAGTTCCATCCTGAAAACCCGCGTAAGAAGCCAGATGCAGTGGCACTCCTATACCCCCAGAATTCCTCTGGTAAGAGGTAAGATATAAGGCAGAGATGGGAGAATAGGCCAGCCAGTCTATGGTAACAAAAAGGACCACAACAAGAAAGGAGAGACATCTCAAAAGCAAGACGGAATAAGAAAGCAGACTCCTGAAAAACTGTCCTCTGACCTCCACATGGGTACTGTAGCATGAGAGTGTCTGTACACGTGTGTATGCGGGCGGACACACACACACACACACACTCATGCATGTCCACCCACATGAGCACACATGCACATATTTGACATGCACACATACATGCATATACACATAAACACAAGCGCATATATGCATGCACACACATTTTTTTTAAAAATGAGAGAAAGCAGCAGGGTGGTGGTGATACACACCTTTAACCCTAACACCCAGGGGAGGGGGTGTATGGACACAGAAGCAGGTAGATCTCTGAGTTTGAGGCCAGCCTGGTCTACAGAGTGAGTTCCAGGACAGCCATGGCTACACAGAGAAACCTAGAAAAGAGAAAGGGAGGCAGGGAGGGAGGGAGGGTGATAATGCTGACTGAAGATAAGCACACAAACACTGGACAAACACTGGACAGAATGTACAAAACTTGCAAAGGCACTGGGTTGACTGTGACCTTTACATTCATACTCACATGTGTGCACATGTCTATGTCTATATACGTCTGTTTATACATGTCTATTTCCTAACTGTATCCCTGAAAGAGCCAGCACGCAAAGACAGAGCAGAGAACTTGACCATGTCATCCTTTAATGTCACTCTACACAAGAGAACTCAGGACTCCTTGGAGATGCTGGCTATCCCCTTGACTGAGTGAAAGAAGAGGGACCCAAGCATCTAGGTGTAGATAAAACAGAAACTCTGCAAAGTTTTGGGGATTTCTCTGGATTCATGCAGCAGCTCAAGGGACTCCCACTGGCCAAAGCAGGAATAACACCAGCAGGAAAAGAACGAATATGGTAATTAAAATGACAGGGCTGGAGAGATGGCTCAGTGACTAGGAGCACCTGTAGAAGATTCTTGTAGAGGACCTGGGTTGGTTCTATTCCCAGCACCCACATGGTAGTTTACAACCATCCATAGCTCCAGTTCCAAGACCCTCTTCTAACAGCACACAGGCATATGGTGCACATAATACACATATGCAGGAAAAACATTCATATGTATAAATAAATCTAAAATAGGAAACACTGAAAACCAATCCAGTAGTGGTGGCACACGTCTTTAATCCCAGCACACAGGAGGCAGAGGCAGGCAGATCTCTGTGAGTTCACCTAGGGTTTCAAAGTGAGACCCTATCTCAAAACAAACAAACAAAAAAAATGAAAAACAAATAAATTTGTCCATATAGGTAATAAATAGTTCAAGAACTCTTGCTCACAACAGAACAGTAAAAGCAGAGGAGTTTTAAAATTAACTGTGCCATTAGGTTCAGCGGTGTCGGTGGTGGCACACTCCTTTAATCCCAGCACTTGGGAGGCAGAGGCGGCGGATCTCTGTGAGTTCAAGGTCTACAGAGTGGGTTCTAGGACAGCCAGAGATACACAGAGAAAGCCTGTTTCTAAAACAAACAAAAAAGAATAGCATCACCCTTATTGAAATCAGAATGAAGTCTAGTCAAAAAGAACAGTCAACAGAGCTGACAAGCAGCGAGCTGTGACTCAGTCTTAGTGTCCCTAAGAAGCACAGGGAGGAAAAGCCAACGGTAATTATAACAGTGCAAAGTGACACTTCCTAAATTAACCCAAACTAATCTTAATAATGAAGTCAGGCCTTACTGTGTACCACTGTGGAATCCAAAGGGGGGACTAATACCCTTGCAGAGTTCTGTCCAAAAGGCAAAACCAGGCCATCATAACAAACTAAAAACAAATGACATTATACCAGAGGATGAGAGATAAAGTATCTCAGATGTGAATGTCATAAGACAAAGGAAACATTCCAGAAAACCAGACACAATAGCTGATCTTATATCCTGAAGAAGAAACTCTGGGGTGAAATAAGAAGGAAATATGGGTTCAGTCAATGTGAACCACCCTGTGGTTATATACTAGAGTACCTTACTTCTTAGGAAACAGTCAATGAAGGGCCTCCTAAGAGGAAAGCAGCAGGGAGAGAGCAACTGGCGCCCTACACACTGAATGCACGTGGTACCTCCAACTTCATTATGCTGAAAGCCTAAAGCCCATGTGATACTATTTGGAGCTGGGGCTTTGGAAGGTGATTAGAACAGCTCTCATGAATGGGATTATTAAATTACAAGAGGCCCTCAACGAGGAGGAGAGTCTGGCTGGGGATGCAGGTCAGTGGTAGCCCTTCCTTGAAAGGCATGTGCAGGGCCCTGCTTTGAGACCCTGCCTCAGAGACAAAAAGGCATAGAGTAAAACAGACGCTGTGAGTAGGTTAAGGTGCCTGCTGCCAGGCTGAAGACCTGAGTTCAATCATTTCAATCTACACGACGGAAGGAGAGGACAAGTTCTTCCTGATTTCCACATGCTTGCATGCACACAGGCGTGTGTACACACAGGAACACATGCACTCATGCACGTAGCACACACACGCACGCACCCTAAATAACTAAAGCATGAAGTGTGTCTGGTTAAACACAGTTCCTCAGAACAGAAGCTGGCCTGGCTCAGAGGTCTAAATACACTGCCAGAGGATCCCAAGCAGGGATAAGCCAGACAGCAGGTTTCTACAGCTCAGAACTTTTTGGTCCAGCTATGTTCCAAGGCTGGACACTTGTCCCTAGGACATATATTCTGGCCAGTAAGTACTCAGGACAGGAATTTGATTTCATCCCCTTCTGTTCCACACAAGAAAACAGTAAGCAAGCAGCAGGCAAGGATGGCCCTGCCACCGTGCTCACAGAAAAGTGTGAGTGTTGGCAAGTTCTGGGCTTCGTTCTTGTTGGCAAGCCATGTCACAACTGAGAAGTGCAAACCATTCACAACTGAGAAGTGTAAGCCATGGCTTGGGGTCCCTCACTGCTCCCGAATATCAGATTTACTGGAGGCAGAGCCAGGCTTGTGGCTGGTGCCCTTTATCTGCAGCTTCACCACCACTAACAGTTTGACAGACTGTGTCACTCCAAGTTCTTACGACGTCTTCACCCAGTGTGATTGTATCCGGACTTGAGATCTAACTTAATTCAAAGAAGGCTACAAGGTGGTAAGAATGTGGCCTCTGAGAGGAAGCCCACTCTTCCCCGCAGGCAGACACTGAAGCAAGGCCCCCACCAGAGACCAAACCTCATGAACCTAACCTGCTATCTCAAGATCTTCAAGAAAAGTCAACAGCTGTGACTGATACCTCCGGTGTAAGTTATCTTACAGCAGCTCCCAAATTCACACTACAAGGTGAAGGCAGGGTTCAGAGCAGTGTGGCAAAGACTGCCCACATCATCAAATATGGCTGGGGCCCAAACATGATTTGGTTCCTTTCTAGTAAACTCTGTTATTGATGATTCTGCACAGTTTTCAGATGTTTTTCATCTTTTTTTTCTTATAGTGCTGAGTTGACAAACTTGTAAGTTCAGTCACACCACTCAACCTACAGTGAGCATGTGTACCAATCCATCAGCCTACAGTGAGCACAAGTAAACAAAGTAGCTTACTTAAAGTACAGGTAACCATTCATCAACTGTAAACATCAATAGGTTGCTACTTTGGATAGTAAAGAACCTCTGTTGTTGAAGCCCCCTTCCCCTAATGCCCTACATTTTTAGAAAGTGGCAAGAAAGTCCATGGTTCCTGTCCTCCTTTGGTGTTAACTGGGGACCCTCATCCTAAACCAAATAGCAGCCCAAGACATTTGTTCTGCCTCCAAAGCCTCATTTTATGAGACATAAATGTTTAAAAACCCTCCAGGATGTGTGCTGTGGGTTGAACTATGTATGACCCTAGTAGGAAACAGGATACTTGCAAGCCTAATTAGCTAAATTAAAATAAGGTCAGTCAGGTAAGGTGGTATGTGCCTGTAATCTAAGCTCTTAGGACACTGAGGCAGGAGGTTTATTGCTAGTTTGATGCCAGCCTGAACTATCTAGTGAGTTCAAGTCCAGGCTAAACTATAGAGTAAAATCCTGACACGAAAAAACAAAAGAGTAAGTCACGATGGGTAGGATGGGCCCGTAACACAATGAGCAGTTCCCCATGAAGAGAAGGAAACTTAGACACACATGAAGGACAGCACATATCAACAGGGTAGAGACTACGGTGACACATGTGCAATTCAAGGAAAGCCAAGCACTGTCCCCACCCATCATAACGTTGGGGTGTGAAGACCTCCAGATCATGGAGCCGTGACAGACCAAGTACTGATACCATGGAGGTCTAATTTGATGAACCGGTCAGTTTTATTAGGAACAGAAATGACTCAAAGACAGCTGCATTACCAAAGCCCTTCCCAGCACGAGTGGCAGCTCACAAAGCTGGGAACCTGAGCACACTTCACAGCTGTAGGAGGCTCAGCAGATAAGAGTGTCCTTTCCAGGTGACTTAGCTGATCTGAGTCTCTTCCAGGAATCTGAGTTTACTCCCTGCTTCCTCCAGGCAGCCTGATTTGTCTCAGAGTCTCTGTGCAGCTTGACTCCTTAGAGAGTAGTTCTCATCAGTACTTACTGTTTATCGTTAGGAGGGAGGGGCCAAGTGAATCTGCTCAGTTTCAGGGACTTCCTGAATCTATTTTGAGTTGTTTACTTTCAGTCTTTTTGGTTAAAGAGACACCCAGCATGGACCTTTAGTCTCCTCATACATGTGTATACACCACACATACACGTATATGCATGTAATGTGTGTGTGCGCCCGTGCGTGTGTGTACGTGCGCGTGTGTATGTGAGAATAAGGGGCAATTAAGATGGTGCAGCAGGCAGAAGTGGGACTCCCATGGTGGAAGAAGAGGGGTAACCTTCCACAAATTGTCCTCTGACCTCTACATGTGCCCTGTGGCATGCTCCCCACTACCACCATGCAACACATGCATAAATACAAAACAAACACAAAGTAGTAAGAATAAAAGCGTTACTAGGAGACTGCCAGGTGGCGCTGCCTGCAATCTCCAGGGAGGCAGCTTCATGAGTCACCACTCCCCTGCGTTTGAATCACCCATGCTCCTCTAAGTAAACTCACCCATGTTCCTGCAATTCACCCAACAAACTTGAACTAACCCACGCCTTTGGTCTGTCCACCAGGCACATGCCTGTAACTGCAGCCTTGGAAGGAATGAGGGGCTGAGACAGGCAGACCCCTGAAGTTCACTGGCCATCCAGCTGTGTTTCAGGTCCAGTGAGACCTCTCAAAAAAAAGGGTAAAAGACACTGAAGAAAGGCATTCAACACCAACCATGAGCCTGCATGGAACACAGGCGAACTCATTTTGGATCAAGCTTTCCCTTAAAGCTTTGGCAGGCCTGATTTCCCTGTCTGTGGGAAGGGGACAGTAACAGCCCCAGTGCACAGGCTTGCTATGGAGATTACACAGGGCTTGACGACGGCACACTTGCTGGAAGTGGGCCGGCCGCATCTAGATTTAACAGCACTCTCTGGCCTGGAAAGTCCCTGACTCAGAGATACTGGTTTTTTTCTAGGCACAGAGAGGTCAGCACAGGACTGATGATGAAAAACTACTCCACAGAGCCAGAACACTCCAGCCTACCCGAGCCCTGCTAGACGGCCAGGTGCACCCACACGGGGGTCCCAGACCATGGAGTCACTGCAAAGTCTAAGCGCTGAAGACTCAGCCAGCCTTGTCCCTTATGCAAAGGTCATGGCCACATCTGGGCAACAAAGTGTTCCTGTTAGATTTTTCCCTCAAAGAATGACAGAGATGTTGTTTTCTCCAATGTGGTAGTCTCTCTCCTCTTTCCAACTACCAATATCTAGTCCTCTCACTCCAGACAAGCCCTTCCACTCCCACAGAGGCATGGTAAGTATCTGCAGGAAGTGCAAGAGACTAAAATAAAGCCTTTTCAGAGCCAGCAAATGTTAATGCAATTGTTTTTAACCCTCCAAGGACAGTGGGATGTCCTGAGGGGAGTGAGCAAATTGGACACAAGGTCCCAGCTGAGACTATAAAGACCAAGTGAGTAAGATCAGGGCCCGAGAAGGTAAGGTAAGGCAAGGTAAGGACAAGGGAAGACGGCAGGAGAAAGGAGAAAGGAAGAAAGAAGGAATAAGAGGCAGGCAGAAGAGCTGAGAGATGGCTCAGTGATTAAAAGTACCCACATGGCAGCCTGCAACCATTTCACTCCAGCTCCAGGGACCTAACACCTACATCGGACCTACGGCGCACATGCAGACAAACATATAAGTAAATACATATAAACAAGTTTGTAAATAAATCTTTAAAAAAAAAATAAGGCAAGTCGGACGTTGATTGCACACACCTTTAATCCCAGCACTCGGAAGGCAGAGGCAGGCGGATCTCTGTGAGTTCGAGGCTGGGCTGGACCGAAAGCCTCCAAAACAATACAGAGAAACCCTGTCTCGTAAAAACCAAAAAAAAAAAAAAAAAAAATCAATAGCAAAGAGCAATAGTGTCATTTATGGGAAACTTGAGGGGGGGATGAAGGTGTGAGATGAAATCTGTATTTGTAGCCCTGGTTGACCTAGAACTCACTATGTAGACCAAGCTGGCCTCAAACTCTCAGAGATCTGACTACTTCTGCATCCAGAGTGCAGGGGTTAAGCATGCTGTGTCACCACAGTTGGGCAGAATTAATCATTCTTCACTGAACAGTATAACCATGCCACAGAATAATATGCAACTGTCAAATTGTGGGTATCTGTTTCATTTGTTATAGAAGGAATTCCAAGACATATTATTAGCCAGGTGTGGTGGGTCATGCTTTTAATCCCAGCAGAGGCAAAGGAGACTCTGAGATTGAGGCCAGCCTGGTCTACAGAGCAAGTTCCAGGACAGCCAGAGGTACACAGAGAAACTGTGTCTTAAAAAAAAAAGGAAAAGGAGGCAGGGGGATCTCCGAGTTCGGTCCAGCCTGGTCTACAAAGTGAGTCCAGGACAGCCTCCAAAGCTACAGAGAAACCCTGTCTCGAAAAACCAAAAAAAAAAAAAAAAAGGAAAAGGAAAAACAAAGGCATATTGGTGTCCAAATAAAATGAGCACAGCACAATATGACAATATGATCGCTCTCTTTTGTTCTTATACACAGACAGATTAAAAGGCAGGCCTGGGTGGCATAAACGTGTAATCCCAGTCACTTCAGAGCTGATACAAGGCCTGCCTAAGCTACAGAGTTGAGTTCAAGGCTAGTCTGAATATATATCGAGACCCTGTCTCAAAATAAAAAGTAAAGAGAGACCTAAGCTGGGCGTTGGTGGCTCATGCCTTTAATCCCAGCACTCGGGAGGCAGAGGCAGGTGGATCTCTCTGAGTTCAAGGCCAGCCTCCAAAACAATACAGAGAAACCGTGTCTCGAAAAACCAGGAGAGAGAGAGAGAGAGAGAGGGAGAGAGAGAGAGAGAGAGAGAGAGAGAGAGAGAGAGAGGTAGTTCAGACATAGAAGGCTTTCTTAGATAACATGTGTTCAGTTCCCCAGAACCCCTCTTTAAAAAAAACTCTGAGCAATGAACACAAAGGAGAGTTTGGAGGATACTCCCCAGATGAGGTACAGGGAGACGTCTAATTTCATCAGCAAGGCTGTGTAAATGTAACAGACTACATAAACTACCTCTCTCTCTCTCTCTCTCTCTCTCTCTCTCTCTCTCTCTCTCTCTCTCTCGTTTCACTTTCCAGAGTTTTAGTTACTAGAGGCCAACTGTGGGCTAGAAACACTACACTGAAAAATACAGAGATAAAGAATTCCTAAGTTTCAAAGTTCCTACTGTTCTGCACAGCACATCGGCCTTCTGCCTCCAGCCCAGTCACACCCAGGACATGAATCATCCCTTTTGCTAGTACATCTTGATATATGTCACCAACCTGTTAGTCACTTAAAGGTCTTCCTGATTACCAGGTCAACTATCATGGTGTTGCTGCTTATGTTCAAGTGGCTCTTATTTTACTTACTAATGGCTCCAATTGCAAGCTGTTATTACAATATATTGTTATGAATGTTCTAATTGTATTACTAGTTATTAATTTACAAATTAAACTTCCATACAGAAAATATGCTAGGAGTTGGGAAGATGGTTCAGGGGTTAAGAGCATTTATTGATCTTGCTGAAGACCTGGGTTCAAGTTCCAGCACCCCTACAGTGACTCACCATCTAGGACTCCAACTCCAGGAGACCTCTCTTCAGACTTACTTGGGTGCCAGGCACACATGTGGTGCACATACGTATATGCATGCAAAACACGTATACACATAAATAAATCTAAAAAGAAACCTTTTAAAGGTTTGCTGTATTAGCTGGGTGTGGTGGTGCTTGTCTGTAACCCTAGTACTTGGGAGGCAGAGGCAAGAGAATCAGAACATCAAGGTCACCCTCAGGTATACAGTGGTGACTTTGAGTCTGCCTGAGACTCTGTCTCAAATAGTTTAATATTAGCCAGTTTCAGAGATTTGCTGGGTATCTTTGAAGAAATCTTCTCAAGATAATGGGGAAACTGACACTAGTATTTTATTATTTATTTCTGTTTTATGTACACTAGTGTTTTGCCTGTAGCGTGTGTCTATGTGAGGGTGTCAGATCTTAGAGTTACAGACAGTTGTGAGCTGCTATGTGGGTGCTGAGAATTAAACCCAGGTCCTCTGGAAGAGCAGCCAATACTCCCAACCACTAAGTCATCTCTCCAGCCCCTACATAATTATTTTAAGAGAGAGAGTCCTACAAAAAGTTGAAAGGGTGCTTGTGTGCAAACTTGACACCCTGAGTTCAATTCCAGAACTTATGCAAAGGTGGAAAGAATGGACTCCTGTGAAAACCACGGCATAGATACCCCAGGGAATTCAGGATGGACGACTGTAGCCTGTAAGAGTAAGAATGCTTTCAGAAATAGGGTGGGTTGAGCACAGGGTGAAGGTCAGTAATCACAACATTGCAGAGACCGCCGCCTGCCTGGGTACATAGTCATACCTTGTTTGAACCCCACAATAGCTAAATTTTGATCCCAGTAAAAGGCATACCACCCCAATACTGCTCATAATTTCAAAGAATGAGGAGACTCCTAGAAACCTACCTGTAAATTGTGAACCAACAGTTAAACCCACAGAAACAGACATGATAATGCAGAATATATGTTGAGATTAGCAGAGATGGACTACAAAGCTTGAGGACACCCCAACCATCAAAGGGAAAGCATCCCTGACCAGACAAGAAGATCGAGGTAGGTGGGAAGAGGAGACTGAGACCGGCAGACCCAGCTACGTCTCCTTTGGGAGTGGACAAATGCAAGCGCTGTTAAAATCACTTCTATTCAAAGTTCGCTTTTATTTTAAGACAGGTTCCCAGCCAGAAGGCAGTGGCTCACGCCTTTAATCCCAGCACTAGGGAGGCAGAGGCAGGCGGATCTCTGTGAGTTCCAGACCAGCCTGGTCTACAAGAGCTAGTTCCAGGACAGCCTCCAAAACAATACAGAGAAACCCTGTCTCGAAAAACAAAACAAAACAAAAAAACAGGTTTCGATGTATTCCAGGCTGACCTCTCTTAACAGAGGATGGCCTTGATTGAACTTCTGATCCTCCTGCCTCTATTTCCTGGGTGTTAGAATTACAGGCATGAGCCACCAGGCCCAGTTTGTGCAGTGCTGAGGACTGAACCCAGGACTTTGTACATGCCGGGGAAACTTTCCACCAACCAAACTGTATCTCTAGCCCTAATCAACAGCACTTACAGTTCGTTTTCAGGAGATAAAGATATTAGGAGATGGGACAATATCACTCTTAAAGTAACAGTTGCTAGTCAAGCTACTCAGGCTCACTTAGTGGTCAGAGGCACTCTCCAGTGCAGCCTCCTTGCTTTTGTGACATTAAGCTCAATAAAAGGTTTCTCTCGCTGGGCGGTAGTGGCACACGCCTTTAATCCCAGCACTCGGGAGGCAGAGGCAAGCGGATCTCTGTGATTTCGAGGCGAGGCTGGACCGACAGTCTCCAAAACAATAATACAGAGAAACCCTGTCTCGTAAAACAAAACAAAACAAAACAAAACAAAAAGGTTTCTCTCACCAGGGCGTTGGTGGCGCACACCTTTAATCCCAGCACTAGGGAGGCAGAGGCAGGCGGATCTCTGTGAGTTCCAGGACAGCCTTCAAAACAATACAGAGAAACCCTGTCTCAAAAAAAAAAAAAAACAAAAAAAAAACAAAAAAAGGTTTCTCTCCAGTATTCTTCTTTTCCTACCCACTTTCAATAGTCTGGGCTGAGCTGGTAACAGGAATAAATACAGCAAGGAAATGGTAAAATGGACAATAAAACAGCAGCAGCCGCAATACCTCAGCAATCAGCAGGACACTAGGAGAGCAAGGCAGCAGACTGCCCAGCAGACTGAAGAGCAGGCTGCGCGGGAAGAAGGGTGGAAGTAGAGAAGGAAAGCAAAGAAGGAAGGATGGGCAAAGATTTAAAAAAAGCTGAAGAAGGCAGATGAGCCTGGCATCGCTATAGAGATAATCCATCGTTTAACAATGCTTCCTTAAGGGCTGGAGAGGTGGCTCAGAGGTTAAGAGCACGGGCTGCTCTTCCAGAGGTCCTGAGTTCAATTCCCAGCAACCACATGGTGGTTCACAACCATCCGTAATGAGATCTGGTGCCCTCTTCTGGCGTGCAGGCAGAACACTGTATACTTAATAATAAATAAATAAATAAATAAATAAATAAATAAATAAATAAATAAGGCAGGAGAGAAACAGCAGGCCCTGGATACCAGCAGAGCTCCAAAGAACTGTCTTTATCAGCAATGATATCAGAACCCAGGTCTAAGTGATTTTAAACACCAGGAATCCTAATTTCTGAAGCCTATATATCATAACCTTGTGGGAATAAGGGTCCCAACACATAAAGCTTGCCCAGGAATAACACAAGAAGGTACTACCTGCTGCTGCTCCCCATAACGGCTGCCATTTGCTCTGACCATGGAGAAATCAAAGTTGCCAAAGACTAGCCCTTGAAGAGACTCTAGTCACCGCCTGTGATTTCTATGAGTAGAGTAAAAGCCCTAGTCAGCTGATTAGTAATAGGAGTGACACCAGTCCAGAAATGGGCAAGATGGTAGCAAGTGGGTGAGCTCTGTGTGGTGTCTCCTGTCCCTCTCCCCACTACACTGCTGTTACGAAGATTCTCCCAGAGCTGTGATGATGCTGACTGGAAATGCCTTTCAATGGTAGGCAAAGAGCCCATGGTCCACCTTTTCTACTGGTCTTGATTCTACCTAGTTGGAGACACAGTGGGTTACGGGTCATTTCTCAAACACACCTTTTCACACCATATCCAGCACATCTGTAAGGTCCTCAAAACCGGGTCAGACTTTTTCTTTCCTCGATGGCTCTACCATGATATCACTGAGATTGCCACTTACCAAAGAACGACAGATTTAGAGACACCCCCACCACCCCCAGCAGCTCCTTCCAACTCTGCCATGCACTGCTCGGCACTTGCTGTCTAAAGCATCTAATGTAGCAAGGAAGCTTAACGGTAATAGTTGGAGGCCGGGAAATCTCTGTGAGCTTGAGGCCTCAGCCATGGCTACATTAGCCAGACCCCAGCTTAAAAACAAAGAAATTACAGGCAGCTAGCTGAGTAACAGGTCAGGAGTCCCACACCTACCAGTGCTGCCTATTAAAGAAGATGCTTGAATGTAAGCTCTAGAGATATAAACTGTAGTCAGTAAGTATATGCATATCAAACTAAGCAGAGTTTCTAAGTCTATTAAAATTTTTGCTAAGCCGGGCATTGGTGGCACACACCTTTAATCCCAGCACTCGGGAGGCAGAGGCAGGCGGATCTCTGTGAGTTCGAGGCCAGCCTGGTCTACAGAGCATTCCAGGACAGCTCCCAAAACAATACAGAGAAACCCTGTCTCGAAAAACCAAAAAAAAATTTTGCTAATAGACATCCCTTAAGAAATTACAAATTACTATATACCCCAAATTCACTGGGTCACTCACAACAACTAGAACCACAAACATTAAACACCACCCACTATATAGACAGACCGTGGTTCAGGCATTACTGGCCCACAGAATTGAGTCAACAGTAGGTCCTCCTCTGACTCATGTTTACAAAGCAGTGTGCTTAGACATGAAATGTGCTATGACTTCTTACAAGCCTAATGGAAGCCCCCAAAAGGCTCAAAGATTTTCATGGTGCTTCCAAGAGGCCCTGTCTCACACTTTCCTAACAGGCAGGGTAAGAATGCAAAGGGACCTTGAACCTCTGGGTCCATCAGCCTGGCCTTCCCAGCATGGGTCACTGTTTATTCTCCTTATGAGCTCAAAGTACTAGATACTCCGCTGGCAATGAAAAGGCTGGCTCCCAGAAGAGCCTGCTGGCCCTCAAGTCTAGAAAGGCATTAGGCAGGTGGAAATTGCCCATGATGTGGCTGGCCGCCTGCAGGCAAGGATCAAGTTCAGATTGCTTCATTCACCTTCATTCAGACCACTGTGGCGATCACTCCACAGCACAGCGTAGACCGCCTTTGTAGGAGGCTTAGCATCTATTTGCTCCACCCCAAAGTCCTGCACCTGGGAGCCCTCTGAACTGCCACACTGCTTGAATTACTACCGGTAGCACTGGGTCTAAGAGCCTCTCAATGATGGGGTAAGTCAAAAAAGATGTTTACCAACTAAAGCTATGACCTTGAGTCCCATTTTCCTTTCTGTGACATAAAGGCATTGGTCTAATCATGTCATTTCAGATCTCGTAACTAGTAAAACGGTTAGGATAGTTTTTCATTAAATAAATACAAACTATATGTGTTACTGTAATTTCCTAAGAAGACATTATTTTAAAAAGGAAAAGCACTAGAAAAGAGATAATACCAGAACAAGTGTAGCGGTCCCCAGAAGCCCCCACCCCCACTCAAACACAGGCAGGGCCTTCGATCCCGGACCTGACAAGGGTCCAGCTGAATCCCTCTGACCCTGACACTGACAGTGAACACAAGCATCAACTTCCAACGCAAGCTTACAAACGCCAGAAACACACATCGGGCCTGCTAAGCCTCTGCGGCCTCAGCCGACCTAGGACCCCGAGTCCCCTCCTCAGCCTCCCCGCTGCGCTGATCCAGGCTCCGTCTCTCGGACTCCCGGACCCTGCCCGGCCGCTGTCCCGACCGGTCCCGACCGCGATCCTGCAGGGAGACCCTGGCCCGGGCCACGACCGCCCAAGGTCGGCGGGGGAGGCCGCGGGTCGTGGACAGGCACCTGGCGGGACAGGGTCACCTGGGGTCCGGCCGAGCCTGAGGCAGAGGGGGCGCCGGGCCGGGGACGCGCACCGCTCGGCCCGCCCCTCGCCCAAGAGGCGCCCCCTGCGCAACCGGAGCCTCACTCACCCGGGCGACGCCATGAGCGCAGCGGCCTGGGCGCTCCCGCCTCCTCCGTTGCTTGCGCGACTGCCGCTGGGCGCCGGGGTGGGGCCTATAGGCTGCCCCCGCCCGCTCCGCTAGGGCGTCGGGCGCGGTGGGCCGAGCCGGGGTGAAGGGCAGGCCGGCGCCTGGGGCGAGGGCGCCCGGGGCTCGAAGGATTTAGACAGCAATCTCAGCAATCTCCAGCCGGGAGGCCAGGATTCACCTGAGCAGTCAGACCTGCCCCGGGGCCACTGACTGGCGGGAAGTCACTCCCAACCCCCGCATTCTGTGTTAATTTCTGTAAGAAAAGCACTTTCTCTAGTTCTGTGTGTAAAGTTTATTACCGTTATTATTAAGGAAAACAATGTCTTTCCTGCCATTAGTTGGCAGTGGTGTTTTTGTGTACTGGCTAGGTTCTGAACCAGTTACCCCTTTTAAAAACCGTTTATTTAGGACCAGAATAAATTTTTCAAGATAGGGTTTCTTGTAGCTTTGGAGGATGACCTGGAACTCACTTTGTAAAATCAGATTGGCCTTGAACTCACAAAGATTCGCTGGGATTAAAAGCGTGCACCACCACCGCCCGGCAGTGCTTTACATAGTATTACTTAGAAGTATGGAGTTTGGAACCAGTGTAGTGGGATTTTCTAGCGTCACCTACAAGCTATGAATACCTGGGCACCTAAAATTTTGAGCATTGGTTCCAGTCCCTGCCAAATTAGTTTCCAAAACTAGTATCTTCTAAGAGAAAATACCTAATAAAAAGCTTTGGAACCTGCAGTGCAAACGCATTGTGGGTGGCATTTTTCTGTTATCGCATTAAGCTTTTATGAAAAATTTTTCATACAATGTATTGTGGTCATATTCTTTCTCCTCCCAGATCTTCCCCACCTTTCTAACCTAGTGTTCTTTCTCTCTTATTTTTATTGAGACAGGTTCTCACCGTGTAACACCGACCTGCCAAGAACTCCATGTATAGACCAGGATGGCCTTGAGTTCAAGGAGTTCCATCTGCTAGTTTCTACCTCCAGACTGCTGAGATTAACAATGCCGGGCGGTGGTGGCGCACGCCTTTAATCCCAGCACTCGGGAGGCAGAGGCAGGCGGACCTTTGTGAGTTCGAGGCCGGGCTGGACCGATAGCCTCCAAAACAATACAGAGAAACCCTGTCTCATAAAAAACAAAAAAACAAAAACAAAACCACTAAGAATACCAAACACTAGAGAGATCAACCCTTTGTTCAGCTGCCAGACTATCTAGGCTGGAAACTGGCTTCACCAATTTACTAGCTATAGTTGCCCAAGTAAAAGGAAACCTCTCCAGGCCATGGTAGCTCATTCCCTACTTCTCTGTGAGGGTTAGCAAAATGAATATTCAATTGCTACAGGGCCTCTTTCTCTCAGGAAAACAAACCTACAATTACTGCCTGAGTTCAGAAGACATCTAAAGATCTACGGAGGAAAGCTGATAATAATGCTCCTTTCCTAGAGATTCTTCAGCAACTATGGTCAAAACAAGGCTTCAACCATATTTACTTAGGACCAGAATGTATGTAATCTTGAGTTTAGCCTAAGTAGCACTCCTCTTATTCTAAGCCCAAATAATGCACACACACATCCAAAATTTACAAATTTAGCTTTATTTACATATTTACAATTTTTGGGGAGAGGTTCTGAGACAGGGTTTCTCTATATTGTTTTGGAGGCTGTCACAGAGATCCACCTGCCTCTGCCTCCCAAATGCTGGGATTAAAGGCGTGCACCACCAACGCCCGGCAAAAGGAAATTCTTTAAAATTTTAAATGTGGAGTGTGGCAGTGCACACCTTAAATCCTGCAGAGGCAGAGGCAGGAGTGAGTCTAGGAACAGCCTCATAGGAGGCATGGAGGTCTTTATGATCGCAAATGAGTGCTCTGGTTACCTGGAATGTTAAGCAGTCAGGGATTGTTCCTTCAAGAGAAGGAATGCAATATGCAATACCTGCTGCCTGCTCAGAAGGCTGAAGCAGATGTGTTTTCTAGCCTGGTGACCTCTTCCACATCTGTGCGGCCAGAAGGCTTTTCCCAGCACAGACCCATCCTCTAGCCAATCTATAGAACCTATCTTTAAGTCCTTTACAAAGAGTTTCAATCTGTCTTATCTGTGCTTAGCTTACTTTGTTCCTCAAGGAGACTTAGTATGCTTCGTTGTACACAGAATTGAGTTAATTATCACCAAGATAGTTTTCACTGAAATGTGCTGTGCTTATTATTTATGCCAAAAATAAACCACTTGAAGTCAGACCCTAGAAGTTTGAACCAACACAGGTTACTGAGTCATGCTGAACCGAACTACCTTCTTGACTCCCTCAACATGTCACTCTGCTGGTCATGAAGGTTGCAGAGACCCACACACACACAGCCTGATCTACATAGTGAGTTCTAAGCTAGGCAGGGATATACAGTGAGACCCTTGTCTCAAAAAAATAACAGGAATAAGTAAACCAACTCATATTTTCAACTTAATTTTTAAACTTTATTTAACCTACCTTTGGTTCTACCGTTAGTGCTAGGATTGAAGGAATGTGCCACCACTCCCAATTTTTGTTTTAAGATTTTTCTTTTTTAAAATAGTTTTTACTTGGCAAGGAGTTGATTGGTGCTCACCTTTAATCCCAGCACTCGGGAGGCAGGGGCAGGCCGGTCTCTGTGAGTTCAAGACCAGCCTGGTCTACAAGAGCTAACTCCAGAACAGTCTCTAAAGCCACAGAGAAACCCTGTCTGGAAAAAAATATAGAATAAATAAAAACACTTTTACCCACTCCTTGCCATGTTAACCCAAGTATGCTATGAAATAAATTGACATAACTAAGTAACTACCACCATTTTCATTTTTAGAACTTTTTCATCATCTGCAACAGAAACTTATTCTTTAAACAATAACTCTCCATTACCACTTTCCCTGCCTTACAAGCTCTATTCTGCTGTGGCTATTTGAATGTTCTCTCTCTAGGAATGTGTTTAATGGGATCATAGCTGTGTTTCATGACCAGCTAATTTCACTTAGCACAATGTATTTAAGGTTCATTTTTTCTGTGTGTGTGTGTGTGTCTGCTCAGACTATTAAAACTATCAATAGGTGCCAGAAACAACAGGAATTTTTTTCTTGAGATTAGGATGACTAGAGGTTCAAGATCTATTTACTGTGAATGTTTTCTGGTTTGCATGTAGTGGCACTATTTTGGGAGCTGTAGAACTTTTAGGAGATGGAGCCTGGCCTAGCTGGAGCAAGTGTATTATGGAGTTCCCAGGGACCGTATAGCTTATAGCTTAGTTTCTGGCAGTCTCTTTGTTCCTGATAGACAACACAAGGTAAACAGCTGCCTCATGCTCCTCGCACCATGCTGTTCATGCCATGATAGACTTATTCTCAAACTATGAGCCAAAATATATTCTCCTCTCTTAAACTGCTGTAAGGTTTTTTTTTTTGTCACAGTGATAAGAAAAGTAGCTAATAACTTCAAAAACTTTATATTTCTGGGAATTTGCTCATTTCATCTGGATTATCTAATTTGTTGGTGTTCAATTCTTCTTTTGATTTTTCCATATTAATAGCATTGTCTCCATTACTATTTCTGAATTTAGTTGTATATGCCTCCTCACTTTGCTAGTTGGCAAAACCTCAACTTTTTTTTTCAAGAAACAAAACCTGTTTTTTAATTGTGTATGGGGGGAGGGCTATTGCATATATATTTGGGTGCCCAGAGAAGCCAGAGGCATTAGCTCTTCTAAGAGCTACAGTTGTTTCAGGCTGCTTCAAGCTACCTCTCATTGGTGCTGGGAACTGGACTCAGGTCCTCTGGGAGAGCAGGATATGCACGTCTCTGAGCCTTCTCTAGGCACAAGAAACAACTCTGGGGTCTGATGATGCAGTTCAATTGGTAGAATCTTGACCTAGCACACACAAGACCCTACCTTCAACCCCTAGCAACACGTACATCTGTTGTGGTGGCATTTCTTGTAACCCCAGCACTGGGGAGGTGGAGGCAGGAGAATCAAAAGTTCAAAGTTGTCCTTGATTTAGAGCAAATTGATAAGGGCTAGATTATTTAAAAAAAGGGGGGGCTAATAGCTGGGGAGTGGTGGCGCACGCCTTTAATCCCAGCACTCCGGAGGCAGAGGCAGGCGGATCTCTGTGAGTTCAAGGACACCTGGTCTACAGAACAAGTTCTAGGACAGCCAGGGCTGTTACACAGAGAAACCTTGTCTCAAAAGACCAAAAAAACTGCCGGGCGGTGGTGGCACACACCTTTAATCCCAGAACTTGGGAGGCAGAGGCAGGTGCATCTCGGTGAGTTCGAGGCCAGCCTGGTCTACAAGAGCTAGTTCGACAGTCTCCAAAGCCACAGAGAAACTCTGTCTCGAAAAACCAAAAAAAAAAAAAAAAAAAAAGACCAAAAAACTAAAACCAAACAAACAGTTTGGGTTTAAAGGGTTGGCTCTGTGGTTAAGAGCTCTGTTGCTCTTGCAGAAGACCCAGGTTCAATTCCCAGCACCCACATGGCAGCTCACACCTGCTTGTAACTCCTGTCCCAAGGTATCCATGTGGTATACAGACATACATTCAGGTAAAACACCAATCCTGCTTAAAAACAGAAGAGAAAGGATAGGTTCCTAATTCACTGTGTAAGGCCAGCATTACTCTAATAACAAATCCAGGAAAGAAAGGGGTGGTGTTGAAATACAATAAAACTAAATAAAGTAATCTACTGACCAATATTCCTCAGAATTTAGCTACAGAAATCCTGAAACAGCCAGCACTTAGGAGACAGACGCTCGTGGATCTCTGCTAGTTTGAGGCCAGTCTGGTCTACACAGTGAGTTCCAGGACAGCCAGAGCTACATAGTGAGACCCTGTCTCAAAAAAAAAAAAAAAAAAAAAAGGTGGTTTTTAAAAATGATCTTGATCGCCGGGCACTCGGGAGGCAGAGGCAGGCGGATCTCTGTGAGTTCGAGACCAGCCTGGACTACCAAGCGAGTTCCAGGACAGCCTCCAAAACCACAGAGAAACCCTGTCTTGAAAAACCAAAAAAAAAAAAATAATAATAATAATAAAGGTCTTGATCGGGGATGGAGCTCAGCAGATAAGAGCACACCACAATTTTTCCAGCGGTTCCCTACATCTACTTCAGGGGGAGCAGCACCACCTTCTGGCTTCCATGGGCACCTGCACTTGTGCACATACCTACACAAACACACATATAGTTTTTTAATTAAATAAATATGTGCTGAGAATACCTGCCATATGTGAGGTTCTGGGTTCAATTCAATCTCTCTCCCCACTCCCCATGTCTCTTCAGGAATAGTGGCTTGCTTGTAATCTTAGTACTCCGAGACACAAGGATTCTAAATTTGAGGCCAACCTGGGTTACACAGTTACAACTCAGGGAGGGAGGAGAGGAGAGGGGAGGGGAGGGGAGGGGAGACGAGGAAGGAAAGAGGGAGAGAGGGGGAGGGAGGGAAGGAAGGAGAGAGGAAGAGAGGGAGAGAGAGAGAAGAAGGGAGGGAGAGGAGGAGGAGGAGGAGAAGAAGAAGAAACAAGTAAATTGAATCCAACAGCATATTAAAGGGATTGTATAGTATACTAGCTAGGCTGGGGATATACTGAGTTTGTAGACTGCTTATAGAGGAAAAAATAGAATCATTTTATCTAAGGTAAGCATTAGAATGAAATAGTTGTATTCTATAACTACCTAACCCTTGAAGAAATCACTGAAGAAACCCTTGAAGAAAAACAGCAATTGTTTTCTGTTATCTATAGAGCTGATTTTCTGAAGGAGCTTTACAGCCTTTGCATGACTTTGATCATAAGATGGTCCTGGCACACCGGGAGGTCTTGCATTATTGGATAAATATGGACTAAAGTTGCAGGGTGTGATGTTCACATTAAAAAAACAAGTAGATTAGATCAGGGGCTTTGGTATGAGGAACTTGTTTTACCCAAAAAACAACTTTGTGGTCAGGCGGTTGTGGCGCACACCTTTAGTCTCAGCACTGGGGAGTCAGAGGCAGGCATATCTCTGTGAGTTCAAGGCGAGCATGATCTACAAAGCAAGTTCCAGGATAGCCAGAGCTGTTACACAGAGAAACCTATCTCGGAAAAAAACAAAAACAAACTTTGTGTAACAATCAATAAATATGACTTTGCACAGATGTTCAGGTTTCAGTTCATAGAAACTGTTCCTCCCTGCTGTCAGAAAGCCTTAACTGGAGAGACCCTCTTTCTTCAACCAATCCTCAAAAGACACGATTAGGTCTCTAGAACTAAATGGTGGTTCACATTAGTAATCCCAGCACTCAGGGGGTTGAAGCAGGAGAACTGTCAGTTCACGACCAGCCAGGGCAATACTTAGTGAGTTTAAGGTAAGTCTGGACTTCCCTGTGACACCCTGTGACACAAAAAAAGAAAAGGAAGGGAAACATGGGGAGGAAGGAAAAGGGGAAAAGGAAAGAGGGAAAAGAGAAGGGAGAGTGGGGATAAAGAGAGGAGAAAGGGGGAGAAAAACCTATTTTAATCACTTTTCTAGGGGTTTAGCACTATAGGACTAAAAGTCTATCAAGGCAATGAAGCCCTGTAATCACAGCACTCAGAGGTAGGAGCAGGAGACTCAGAAGTTCATGGCCATCCTCTGCCACACAGTGAGTGCTGTGAGCACATGATGCCAGAAACAGACAAACAGGAATCTTTCTATGCTGTCAGAATTGACCAAGTATTGGCAAATTCACAAGATTCAATGGTTTCAGTAGCAGCCAGATAATCCTGATTACCCTGGTAATCTGGCCAGGGCAAATGAGGTCCTTTCATTACAGTATGCTCTTTTTCTAGTGTGCATGCATGCATTCATACATGTATGTGGAATCCTGATGGTGATGCTGGAAATTATCACCATCAATTTTTTTTTGTTGTTTTTTTCGAGACAGGGTTTCTCTGTATTGTTTTGGAGGCTATCGGTCCA
This sequence comes from Mesocricetus auratus, assembly GCF_017639785.1. NCBI lineage: Eukaryota > Metazoa > Chordata > Mammalia > Rodentia > Cricetidae > Mesocricetus > Mesocricetus auratus. The sequence continues at coordinate 10,273,896 of NW_024429190.1, read as the reverse complement.
GCCCAGCCTCGAACTCACAGAGATCCGCCTGCCTCTGCCTCCTGAGTGCTGGGATTAAAGGCGTGCACCACCACCACCCAGCTCAATTATTTTTTTTAAGACTCATTATTTATTATGCATACAGTATTCTGCCTGCATGTATCCCTGCAGGTCAGAAGAGGGCACCAGATCTCACTATAGATGGTTGTGAGCCACCATGTGGTTACTGGGAATTGAACTCAGGACCTTTGGAAGAGCAGTCAGTGCTTTTAACCTCTGAGCCATCTCTCCAGCCCTCCATCAATTATTTTTATTCAAGGAGCTGAGTTTACCAATCAAACCCCAAACTCAGACCAATATGGCTGGTGTCCCTACTTGTCTTATCTGTGCACAGTCTGTCTCTGCCTTCTGAGGCTAAAATTACAGTTACAAAACCCATTTGGCATTTACCTTGATTCTGGAGATCTGAAGTCCTGCCTTCACATTTGAATATCAGGCACTTAACCACTGAGTCATCTCCTTAGCCCTAATTATTCCAATTTTAATCACTAATATTAACTCTGATATCACATATACATAATATATACATATATATGGTTTACAAGGAGACTATATAAGAGTTCAAGTGGGCCGAGAGAAATGCAAGTAGAATCTATACTGCTAACACAATAAACCCAAAACCAACCATTGGCCCCCATAGGCTTAATCAGGGCACTACTTGAGAAGTGTTAGGAGGAAGTGTGTTACTAGGGGTGGGTTTGGGGTTTCAAAAACCCAAGCCAGACCCAGTCAGTGTGTGCTGCCTCAGATCAGGACACAGACCTCTCTGCTACTTCTCCAGAACTATGTCTGCCTTCCTGCCGCCATGCTCCCTGCCATGATAGTGGACAAAACATCTGAAATTGTAAGCCAGTCCCAATTAAACGCTCCTTTTTTTTCTAAGACAGGGTTTCTCTGCATTATTTTGGAGGCTGTACTAGAACTCGCTCTGTAGACCAGGCTGGCCTCAAACTCACAGAGATCCGCCTGCCTCCGCCTCCCGAGTGTTGGGATTACAGGCGTACCGGCTCCTTCTAAGAGTTGCTTTGGTCATGGTGTTTCTTTTTTTTTTTTTTTTTTCTTTTTCTTTTTTTTTTTTTTTTTGGTTTTTCGAGACAGGGTTTCTCTGTATTGTTTTGGAGACTGCCCTGGAACTAGCTCTGTAGACCAGGCTGGCCTCAAACTCACAGAGATCCGCCTGCCTCTGTCTCCCGAGTGCTGGGATTAAAGGCGTGTGCCACCACCGCCAGGCCGGTCATGGTGTTTCTTTACAGCAGTGGAGCACTGACTTAAGACAGTGGAAGCAACTGCTGTTGACTGGTTGAAAATGAAGCTGCAGCTTTCCAGCTGCAAAGTCAAGGGCAGAGAACTAGTCTAAAGGCAAGAAATGCCACGTTCGGGCATACACAAACAGCAGCGGGATGGCTGGCAAGCAGGCAGACCATGACATCAGAAGTGCACCAAGACTAGCTGAGGCCTCCGGGATGGTCCAGAGTTCTCCATCTGTCTACCCCAAGGGTCAGGTGATGGGGTGGTGGGCCATTGCCACTAGGTAGCTACTACTCTTTGAGGTTCAGGTTGAGGGAATTACACCCTTTCCCCAGGATAGCATGTCAGATAAGTTCTTGGGCCTGATTTGATTGATACGATTTTAATCTGCCCACATACCCCAACATCTCCATTCACCCCAATAAATGTACAGGATCGCTCTGTCTCTTTCTTCAGGAGTAAGTCATTAACCAGTCTGTGCTCCATGGGTGGTACCCACCCGTAGTTGGCAGATGGTGGGGTTTATTTGTACATCCGGAGCAAGATCCTCTATCTTCAAAACCAAGTCAAAAGCTGCTTATAAAATGCTCTCAGAGCAACCTACAGGCTGTGCCACAATTTTACATTATAGGGGTGACTTAGCTATCGTGGGGTGCAGCACCTTTGTCTTGGGGGTGACTTAGCTATCGTGGGGTGCAGCACCTTTGTCTTGGGGGTGACTTAGCTATCGTGGGGTACAGCACCTTTGTCTTGGGGGTGACTTAGCTATCGTGGGGTGCAGCACCTTTGTCTTGGGGGTGACTTAGCTATCGTGGGGTGCAGCACCTTTGTCTTGGGGGTGACTTAGCTATCGTGGGGTGCAGCACCTTTGTCTTGGGGGTGACTTAGCTATCGTGGGGTGCAGCACCTTTGTCTTGGGGGTGACTTAGCTATCGTGGGGTGCAGCACCTTTGTCTTGGGGGTGACTTAGCTATCGTGGGGTGCAGCACCTTTGTCTTGGGGGTGACTTAGCTATCGTGGGGTGCAGCACCTTTGTCTTGGGGGTGACTTAGCTATCGTGGGGTGCAGCACCTTTGTCTTGGGGGTGACTTAGCTATCGTGGGGTGCAGCACCTTTGTCTTGGGGGTGACTTAGCTATCGTGGGGTGCAGCACCTTTGTCTTGGGGGTGACTTAGCTATCGTGGGGTGCAGCACCTTTGTCTTGGGGGTGACTTAGCTATCGTGGGGTACAGCACCTTTGTCTTGGGGGTGACTTAGCTATCGTGGGGTACAGCACCTTTGTCTTGGGGGTGACTTAGCTATCGTGGGGTACAGCACCTTTGTCTTGGGGGTGACTTAGCTATCGTGGGGTGCAGCACCTTTGTCTTGGGGGTGACTTAGCTATCGTGGGGTGCAGCACCTTTGTCTTGGGGGTGACTTAGCTATCGTGGGGTGCAGCACCTTTGTCTTGGGGGTGACTTAGCTATCGTGGGGTGCAGCACCTTTGTCTTGGGGGTGACTTAGCTATCGTGGGGTACAGCACCTTTGTCTTGGGGGTGACTTAGCTATCGTGGGGTACAGCACCTTTGTCTTGGGGGTGACTTAGCTATCGTGGGGTGCAGCACCTTTGTCTTGGGGGTGACTTAGCTATCGTGGGGTGCAGCACCTTTGTCTTGGGGGTGACTTAGCTATCGTGGGGTGCAGCACCTTTGTCTTGGGGGTGACTTAGCTATCGTGGGGTGCAGCACCTTTGTCTTGGGGGTGACTTAGCTATCGTGGGGTGCAGCACCTTTGTCTTGGGGGTGACTTAGCTATCGTGGGGTACAGCACCTTTGTCTTGGGGGTGACTTAGCTATCGTGGGGTGCAGCACCTTTGTCTTGGGGGTGACTTAGCTATCGTGGGGTGCAGCACCTTTGTCTTGGGGGTGACTTAGCTATCGTGGGGTGCAGCACCTTTGTCTTGGGGGTGACTTAGCTATCGTGGGGTGCAGCACCTTTGTCTTGGGGGTGACTTAGCTATCGTGGGGTACAGCACCTTTGTCTTGGGGGTGACTTAGCTATCGTGGGGTACAGCACCTTTGTCTTTGGGGTGACTTAGCTATTGTGGGGTGCAGCACCTTTGTCTTGGGGGTGACTTAGCTATCATGGGGTGCAGCACCTTTGTCTTGGGGGTGACTTAGCTATCGTGGGGTGCAGCACCTTTGTCTTTTGCTCTACTGTGTGCTGGTCCACTTTTCACGTGGAGCAGTTACAGCTGCCCAACCTTTCGTGTCTAATCGCCAGAACTGGGAATAAACGAAAGCCACATGAAAAAACAAAACCTGGCGGTGCAGTGGTGGCGTACCCCTTAATCCCAGCACTCAGGAAGCAGAGGCAGGCGGATCTCTGTGAATTCAAGGCCAGCCTGGACTACAGAGCCAGTGCCAGGACAGCCTCCAAAACAATACAGAGAAACCTTGTCTTGAAAAACCAAAAAGAAAAAAAAAGTCTCATATAGTCCAGGCTGGCCTTGAATTTGCTATGTAGCCAAGAAGGACACTGAACTTCAGATCTGCCTGCCTCTACCTCCTAAGTGTTAGGACTACTGGTGTGAGTCATCATGCCTGGCTTATTTATGTGTTTGTTTCCTTACTTTTTTGCATTATTTTATGTGTGTTTTTCCTACATGCAGCTATGTGTACTATGTGCACGTCTGATGCCCAGAGGCCTGAAAGATGGCATGAATCCCCTGGAACTGAAGTTACACATGGTTGTGAGCCACATGGGGTCTTGGGAATGGAACATAGGTCCTCTGCGGTGCTCTTAGCCACTAATCCATCTTTCTAGGCCCATGCCTAGCCTTTTGTATTATTTCTGCAATACACCTATATACCTTACATTACTATTATTATTACTATTCAGAGGGCAAAACATTAAATATTATGCATAAACATAATAAAAAGGCTAGAAAGCTATGGGCTAAGTCACCAACAAAATCAAAGTTTCCCTTTTTTATTATGTGGGGGTCTGGGTTAGGCTTTTTTCCCTCCTGGATCAAATTCCCTGTGCCATGCTCACTGCTCAGCCTGTGTCCGAGAATGTGCAGAGAGTGTCGGGATTGATGACACAGAGACCAGTCTCGGTGGCTTCCAGAAGGCTCCTCAAGAAGGCTCTACTTTATTTCTACCCTGGCTGGTTATATATACCCTGACACCAGAAGCAGTGGTGAGTGGGTCAGGATGAGTCGGTTAGTCTTTAAAAAAGGTCAAGGTCAGGGTGTTTCCTTGGGCCAGCCCTTATGCTCAGGATTGGAAAAGTTCAAGGTCAGGGCATTTCCGTGGGCCAGCCCTTTTCAGGAACTTATTGCCACCGTATTGTTTTTAGTGAGCATGTTTTTAGTAAACATTGTCTTACAGCTGTCTGCTCCCAGGCTGATGGGGAAGTGGGCCTCATCCCAAGGTCTGTTGTTCCCACATCCCTGTAGATTTTGAAAATCAATTAATAAAGCCATTACCCAAGAATAACTATCATTACCATTTGGGTTCACTAAGCTTCTATTCTTAGACAAATACATCAACTATTACAAAAATTTGGGGTCAGTTGTTCCCAGGTGTGTGCTGGGGTTTAAATAATATGGGAGGGTGGCCCATGAACTAGCATTTGCTAATTTATTTTTATTCCAGAGTTTTGTTTTATTAGGTAGGGTCTTACTACATAGCCATAACTGCCCTTGAACTCAATTATCCTTTGGCCTCTGCCTCCTCAATACTTAAGATTACAAAAAGTGAGCTAATTTTTTTCCTTTTTTTTTTTTTTGGTTTTTCAAGACAGGGTTTCTCTGTGGCTTTGGAGGCTGTCCTGGAACTCACTCTGTAGACCAGGCTGGCCTCGAACTCACAGAGATCCGCCTGACTCTGCCTCTCTAATGCTGGGATTAAAGGCATGTACCACCAACACCTGGCTACAAGACACCATTTTTAAAATGGCAGACTCTTTTATATTGCCCAGGTTGGCCCCCAACTCACAATATTCCTGTCTCAGCTTCCAAAGCTAGAGTAAAAATGAAAGCCACTGAACCCAGCTAGAAATGTGTGCTGTGAAAATATGACTCCAAAAGGAAGGCCTTTTAGCCAGGCAGTGGTGGTGCAAGCCTTTAATCCCAGCACTTGGGAGGCAGAAGCAGGTAGATTTCTGTGAGTTCAAGGCCAGCCTGGATTACAAACTGAGTTCTAGGACCATCCCACACAAAAACTCCCATCTCAAAAAAACAAAAAACCCTTTTACCTAAGGCATTTGGTAATTGGCTTTGAAAGATTATTCAAGAAAAACAAAGGAAGGTTTCCACATGAAAGTAGGCCAAGGTGCTAGGAAGATGGTTCGTTGTTTTAGAGCATTATGTTCTTGTAAAGGACCCAGGACCACATGGTGGCTGACAACCATCTTTAACTCCAGTTCCAGAAATCCAATCCCTCTTCTGCAAACCTCTGTGGACATATACATAACAAGCATATAGGCAAAACATTCCTGCATATAAAATAAATCTAAAAAAAGAAACTAAGCCAAGATTTTAAAATGAAGAAGGTTCGGGACATGGTGGCACACGCCTTTAATCCCAGCACTAAGGACATAGAGGTGGGTGGATCTCTGTGAGTTAGAGGCCAGTATGGTCTATGTAACAAGTTACAGGATAGCCAGGGTTATATAGAGACCCTGTATCCAAACAAACAAATAAATGGAAAGAAGTACCCACAGAAATTGCCCCCCCCAACCTGGGGTGTTTTGAGACAGAGACAGGATTTCTCTATGTAACCCTGGCTGTCCTGGAACTAGCTATGTAGACCAGGCTGGCCTTGAACTCAGAGATCCGCCCGCCTCTGCCTCCTGAATGGTAGGATTAAATGTGTGTGCCACCACTGCCCGGCCTCTTGAGAAATTCTTGATAGCAGAACTAGTTTTCAAGGAAGTAAAACTCATGGACACTAGATCCTGAGGGATTGCACAGAACCCTGAATGTATTCCTATAGGTGAGGAGTTTGGGAGAGGGTGACACTTGGTAAGGCTTACATTTGGAGGGCACTTCATGATGGGTGTGCTTAGGACAGGCTAGGGGAACAGGCGAACAATACAGGGAACTGGCCGGGAAAGCATGTACACGTCCAAGGCATGGTTTCTGTTTGGGGCAGGGTTTGTATGTGCATGGTGCTGGAACATGACAAGAGCCACAGCAGAATGTCAGGCGTCTCTCTAGTCTGTGACTGCCCTTGAGGCAAGGTCTCTCGATTAACTGGAAGCTCACCGTGTAGGCTAAGGTAGTTGCCACCACTCCCAATGCTGGTGTCAAAGGCATGAACAGCCATGCTCCACTTTTTTTTTTTGTTTTGTTTTTTTGGTTTTTCGAGACAGGGTTTCTCTGTGGCTTTGGAGGCTGTCCTGGAACTCGCTCTGTAGACCAGGCTGGCCTCGAACTCACAAGAGATCCGCCTGCCTCTGCCTCCCGAGTGCTGGGATTAAAGGCGTACGCCACCAACGCCCTGCTACTCCTACCTCGTTTTTAAGATGTTGGCTATAGTCTATCACGCTGATTTTGTGACATATTGGTTAGCTCGTAACTAATGTTACGGATGTCTTGCGGAAAGGAAAGCAGAGTTTATCTGGGGGGGTGTGTTCTTTCAGAGTCTCAGCCTCGGCAGTGCATCAAAACTACCTAAGTGCTACTGAAAATGCAGCTCTCCAGACTGCAGATGCATCTGTATTCAGCACCTACGCCTATTCGGAAACGTCTCTTCACACTTTGCCCAGAAAGCATATAAAATGAACGAATACTTACAGGCTGAGAAACCACTAATCTCAGGGGTTATGTGACAGCCTGGGGAGGAGCCCAGGCGGGGGCAGCGAGCATCGCGTATGGCACCTGCGGTGTCAGACACGCCCCGGTGACCGCGGCCAAGTAACTGGCTGTGCGCGATCGGGTTCAGGGCGCGGGCCCGCGGCGCGCCCCACGACCGCCCCACAGTGCCCCGCGGCGCGCACACGCAGACCGCCGCTCCCGGCGTGCAGCGCTGCGGCCTCAGGCAGCCCCGCGGGGCCCGCCGGGCCGGAGCCCGAGGAGCATGGCGCTGAGACGCATCCAGAAGGTAAAGGTGGCGGAAACCGGGCCTTCCACTCCGCGGACTGCCGCAGAGACGAGAGGCCCGCGCTAAGGCGCGGCGGGGCCCCGCGTTGACACCCGCCCCGGAGCGCACTTAGGATGCGGGGGCGTGCGCGGCGCGGGGGGCGGGGTCACGCGGCCGTGTCGCGTGCACGCGCAGCTGCGGGCTGGCGTTTAGGGAGAGGCGTGGGAATGCCGAACGCGCGACCTAGCCAGCTAGGCTGAGCCAGCCGCTGGAGTAGCTCATCCTGCAGGTCGCAGTCTCCTGCTGATCCGTTAACCTAGGACTTGGGAAGTGCCTCGAAGATAAACAAAATAAGACCCAGTTCTGTTCCCCCCACCACCCATGTTGTAAACATTTTAGCTTATCTACTTTTCGTTCTTTCCCTGTCCCTGAAAAAGGTGTTTGCTGCAATTCTGTTTTGGTTTGTTTTTGTTTTTTTGAGACCGGGTCTCCATGCAGTCCTAACTGGCTTGCAACTCGCTATGTGGATCAGGCCAACCTTGATTTCCTGTAGCTCTCAAGCACTGGGAATAGAGGCGTGCACCACCATGTCCCGAATTATGCTGTACTTTGTGATTCACCTTTTCACATAGCATTGAAAGTTCGGATTTTCTGTACTGAAGAATAATACTGATAACCCTTTAAAAGGATTTATTTACTTTGCCTGGGGGTGGTGATGCGCGCCTTTAATCCCAGCACTGTGAGCAGAACTGTGAGCTCCAGGCCAGCCTGATCTACAAAGCAAGTTTCAGAACACCCAAGGCTACACAGAAACCCAGTCTCGAAAAACAACCAAAAAAAAAAAAAAACACCAAAATTAAAAAAAAAAAAGATGTATTTGCGGGCTGGAGAGAGCTCAGAGGTTAAGAGCCCTGGCTACTCTTCCAGAAGTCCTGAGTTCAATTCCCAGCACCCACACAGTGGCTCACAACTGTCTCTAATGAGATCTCGTGCCCTCTTCATGAAGGCAGAACACTGTATACATAGTAAATAAAACTTTTTTAAAACATTATAATACATAGGTAAATCTTTTTGTAAAAAGATGCATTTATTTTTAGTTTATGTGAATGGGTGTTTTGCTTGCATTGATCGAAGTGCCCACAGAAGCCAGAAGAGGGCATCTGTTCCCCAGGAACCAGTTTCCTGTGGTTCTCAGGCGCTTGACTTGACTTGGGTGCTGGAAGAGCAGTACATGCTCTTAACCTCTGAGCCATCTCCCCAGCCCCCAGGTTTTTTTGCTTTGTTTTGTTTTGGGCTCTTTGTTTTGTTTTTTGAGACAGGGTTTCTCTGTGTAGCTTTGAAGCCTGTCCTGGAACTCACTCTGTAACCAGGCTGGCCCTGAACTTTCGGGGATTCATCTGTCTCTGCCTCCTGAGTGCTGAGATTAAAGGTGTGTGCCACCGCTGCCCAACTCCAACTTGTTTTTTTGTTTGTTTTGTGTTTTACTTGTTTCATGTGTGTGAGTGTCTTATTTGTTTGTTTTGTTTTACTTGTTTTATGTGTGTGGGTGTCTGCTTGTTTGTTTTGTGTTTTACTTGTTTCATGTGTATGGGTGTCTTGTTTGTTAGTTTGTGTTTTATGAGTGTGGGTGTTTTTTTGTTCGTTTTGTGTTTTACTTGTTTCATGTGTGTGTCTTATCTGTTTGTTTTGTTTTACTTGTTTTATGTGTGTGGGTGTCTTGTTTGTTTTGTGTTTTACTTGCCTTGTGTGTGTGGTGTTCTGTCTGCATGTGTGTCTGTGCATCACATGCCTGCCTGGTGCTCTGGTGGAGGCCAGAAGAGGGCGTCAGATCCCCTGGGACTGAAGTTACTGATGCTTGCGAGCGACCACGTGGGTGCTGGGAATCAAACCCTTGTCCTCTGCAACAGCAGCCAGTGCTCTTAATTGCTGAGCCATCTATCTCTTCAATCCCATACCAACTTTTAAAAGTCCCATAGTCATTAATAACTCAAACACTTTAGAAGCTCAGCCTCAGGCTAGAGAGATGGCTTAGCAATTAAGAACACTTGTTACTCTTACAGAGGACACGGGTTTGAGTCCCAGCACCCACTTGGTGGTCCAAAACCACTGGTACTCCAGTTTCTGGGGATCAGAATTTTAATTTTTTTTTTTTTAGGATTTGTTTATTCAGCCGGACGTTAGTGGCACATGCCTTTAAACGCCTTTAATCCCAGCACTCGGGAGACAGAGGCAGGTGGATCTCTGTGAGTTCAAGGTCAGCCTGGTGGAGTGCCAGGACAGCCTCCAGAACAATACAGAGAAACCCTGTCTTGAAAAACAAAACAAAAAAATCAAAATGTTACAAAGATTCTATTCCAAAGGGAAGAACCAGGGCACAGTTAATATCAAATCCAAACGAAACCCAAATCCTCTCTGAAGTGTAAATATCTCAATGTGTGACTTCTGGGGCTCATGGGGTTCCAAAGGGCTTGGGCAGCTTGACTTGCCTGGCTCTGCCCTCCCCAACACACACACAGTTAGTCTCATAGCTGATGCCAGGAGAAAGGAGATGGAGAAGAGGAAGACGGAGAATCAGACCTTTGACTCAGGCTTGGAATTCAGCCAGCCTGCAGCTCCTTGCAGACAAGAAGCCCCATGGGGTAGGGGACGGAGCTTCATAGAGAGAGTGAGGATACCCAGAGTGTCAGGAGAGCATGTCCAGACTTAGGCCCAGATAGGGGCTATTTTTTACCCCTTCTCTTTACCTTGGACTTAGGTTAATCCTCTTCCTAAAATATGGTCTGAGCCAGGTGATTGACCACCCAGCTGGGTTAACTATTATGTTTTGGGTTAGCTTGTAATGTTAGGTCTCCATCCAAACCTGACGTTGATTCCACTGTCTTGATCAGGAGACAGCTTTCTGTTAATGGGCCTCCAATGCCACTGGAACACTCACACTTCTGAAGAGGTAATCCTAAAACCTTTTAAGAGATGAGCTAGGTAAGATTGAGGAATAAATAAAAACCTATACCTATCATGAAAATCCAGAGATACAGTTCCACGGTTGTTCACTAGAAGGGATTAGATTCTGGACTGGAGTCTCACAGTGCCCAACAGGGGTGCTCATTCAGGAGGAGTTAGGAGAAACCACAGCTTCTTACTGGCATTCTTAGCCAAGGAACCAAGGCCATTCCTACAATTGCTGCTTTTGACATCCCTGTCTCTAAACTGTCTGTCTCTCCCGTTCTCTCATTTCCCCCTCCTGAAAACGAACCCAGCTACCATTAGGGAATTGGGATGACAGTCCTGCTTCTTTCGGCTGATTGGGGTCATCAGGTATGGCAGTTGGGTTGCCTTTCCAGCAGGCCTATCTAAGGGACCCTGAACTACACTAATGGTCCCACTAGCCAGATGTAGTGAGGAAAGGAAGTTCTTGATTGGTACCTGGAAGGAAACACCAGGGAGAGGTAAAACTGGAGCCCTTTGAGCTGAGAAAATGATTCCATCTAGACAGACAACCTAGAAGATAGAACAGAGATCATTTTAATCATTTTAAAATGTCCAAAGCCAGCCGGGCGTTGGTGGCGCACACCTTTAATCCCAGCACCCGGGAGGCAGAGGCAGGCGGATCTCTGTGAGTTCGAGACCAGCCTGGACTACCAAGTGAGTTCCAGGACAGCCTCCAAAGCCACAGAGAAACCCTGTCTCGAAAAACCAAAATAAATAAATAAAATGTCCAAAGGCTATTAGAATCCCTTGGTAGGCTCACAAGAACATGCATTCATTAGGCTCCTCCTTGGCTGCTTTTTCTCTCTGGTCTCTAAGGCCTCACTCCACGGTGATGACCAGAATGTCCTTTTAGGCTGTTAGATAACCGTTGGGCCGGCGAGGCTCACAACGCAAAGTCCCTCTCAGATGGTGTGTTAGCCGGGGCTTTATAGATGCACACTTCCCTATCCTGACCACCCAGCCCCAAATAAGTACACAGAAGCTTATATTAATTACAAATGTTTAGCCAATAGCTCAGGCTTGTTATTAGCTAATTCTTGTATTTAAATCAACCCATTTCTATTAATCTGTGCATTGCCAAGTGGCTCGTGGCTTTACCTGTCCTCCAGCATTTCTTGTTTCCTCGGTGGCAGCTGGCTGACAACTGTCTGCCCTTCTTAATTCTATCATTCTCAGCTTGGCTCTCCCGCCTAACCCCCTGCCCAGCTGCCGGCCCGTTCTTTATTAACAATGAGAGTGACACATCTTCACAGTGTACAGGATTATTCCACAGCAGTTCCCCCTTTTTGTCTAATTTAGAAGGAAGGCTTTAACATAGCCATATAATCATAACAAGACTATATGCAACAAAAGCAGTATTATTAAGAGTTACAGTTGCCGGGCAGTGGTGGTGCACGCCTTTAATCCCAGCACTCCGGAGGCAGAGGCAGGCGGATCTCTGTGAGTTTGAAGCCGAGCTGGACCGACAGCCTCCAAAACAATACAGAGAAACCCTGTCTCATAAAAACCAAAACCAAAAAAAAAAAAAAAAGAGTTACAGTTAACGCCAGGTGGTGGTGGGTGGTGGCACACACCTTTAATCCCAGCACTTGTGAGGAAGGGGGATCTCTTGAGTTTGAGGCCAGCCTGGTCTATGGAGCAAGTGCCAGGAAAGGCTACACAGGGAAACCCTGTCTCAAAAAAAGAAAGAAAGAAGGAAAAAAAGAAAGAAAGAAATACAGTTACAGTATCCAGTCTATTTATATTTGACAAAACTTTGGTGAGTCTAAAGTTTCACATCTAATTTATCTTTTATCATAACTAAGAAAAACTGTAACTATGGTTATCTAGTTTTCAGCTCTGTCAAAGACCCCAGAAGGATGAAATGTTACCTAATGGTTTTCTAGAGGAACAGAACTGATAGAATGGGAAAATATATATGGGACTTGGTAGAGTGGACAGGCAGTGAGTGGTCTGGCTAGTCCAACAGTGACTGTCTGTGGAAAAGGGAGGAATTTGGTGGTTGTTTTGATCACCAGGCTGGATGCCTCAGTTGGTCTTCAGCCTCTTGGAATCCCGAAGAAGTAGGCTGTACCACCAGCAAAGGATAGCAGGGTAGATGAGCTTGCCAGCAGGAGTGAGGGCAAGCAGACAAACAGCAAAGCCTCCTTTCCATGTCCTTTTATGTGGGCGGCCACCAGAGAGTGGGGCCCAGGGTTAGCGTGGTCCTTCACACCTCACCATCCATCAAGACAATCTCTCACTAGCATGCCCCGCTGCTTGCGCTCTAATTGATTATTCCAGATGTAGTCAAATTGACAGCCAAGATTAGCCATCACAAGTTGTGACCAGGAGCCCGGAAGATGCCATCTGGATCTCATTTTGATCTTCATTTGGTTCCTAGATACAACTAATGCTCACCTTTACCTCTCTATTTTTATTTTGTTCATATGTCTGTGTGTCTTTGTGAATGTCTATGTCACATGTGTCAAAGTGCCCTTGGTGGCCAGAAGAGGGTGTTGGATCCCCTGGAGCTGGAGTTATGGTAGTTATAAGACCCTTGAAGCGGGTGCTGGGGTCTGAACTCTGGTCTTCTGGAAGAGCAGCAAATGCTGTTCACTGCTGAGCCAAATCCCTAGTCCGTTGCCTTGAACCATTTTGTATCCACCTCTGTAATCCACCAGTAGCCTCCTTCCTGGCCTCCTTTCCAGCTCTCCCCAAAGGTCTTTGCCAGAAGACTCAGTCATGACTAGGTAACCAGTGTATAAAGGCAGCTCCCTAGGCAGTAGCAACCTAACTCCTGTGCTGTATTCTAGGAACTGACTGACTTACAGAGGGATCCTCCTGCTCAGTGTTCTGCAGGACCTGTAGGTGATGACTGTAAGTATTTTCCCAGATTTCAGAGGGCTTGCAACTAAAACCTCCAATGTTATCAGGGACAAGACCACATTCCCACTCTCCTCAATTGAGAAAATCTAATTGTTTTCTTTCACATGCTCACAAATTGCTTTTTGTATGTTTGTTTTTGCTTTGTTTTGAGACAACTGAGGCTGGCCTGGAATACATAGTTGTACCCAGGTTGGCCTCAAATTCTGTATTTTCCTGTCTTATCTTCCAGATTGCTGGAATCATAAGTGAGTACCGCCTTGTCCAGTGTGGATTGCTTTTTCTTTTGTTTCTTTCCCCTTTTTGTTTGTTTGTTTGTTTGTTTTGTTGTTTATAAAGCTCAACGACATTTTCCATTTTATTAGAATTTTCGAACGATAACAATAGGACAGATGAGCTGTAAATACCATCAGTTACCAAGAGGAGAGAGATGGAGAGGAGGAGAAATAGTTGCCTATTAAGTTAGGGCTCATGAAAGGTGTGTTCAGCAGTAGAGCCCAGCTTCTGTATGAAGTCAGGAACTGGCTTCTTCAGAGACATGAGTGAGAAAGTCCAGGGAAGAGGCAGCTCGAGCATGCTTAGGATTTTGGCCAGTATCCAAACGACTAGAAAGGGAGGAAAGGAAAAGTTTTAGACCTCAGTAAAGTGGGTAGGCTAAACACTGAAGATCTGCAGGCTACTGTCTGAATTGCTTTTTCAATAGGGATCATGAACTCACCTCAGTGTGACTGGTCAGGTCACATTCCCAAGGGCGCCTACACTGTCAGAAATCATTCTTTCTCTACTGAGTCATAGAAGGCGGGTTGTCCCAGATCAGATATGGGACACTAGTACCAATGGCGCACAGCTAGTTGGAGAGGGCTGTCCTTGTGAGCCATGCTGGCAGGGGGACTGCAAGGGGTGTGGTAGGTGCTGCATGCCTCTGCCCAGAGGAGAAGACAGCGTGGGTAACTGTTCTCCCACCCCTGAGCTTCTCCACAGGGAGCTAGAAGGACAGCTCTGGCCAGACCTCAGCCACCTCGCAGCACACTGGCTAGAAGCTGAGTCACCTACCAGTAGGGTTTCCAGGCCCTCCTTCTGCTCACCGTCCCCTTTCAACTCATGAACTGTTGGGGATCTAGACAGTCGTCCTCGTAATTGTGCAGGACTATACAGTGACAGGGAAAGAGCAAGGAAGGGTGGAATCTTCCACACAGCAAAGAATTGAGGAGTGGGGTCTAATCCAGTGGGAACAAGCGATGATGGCTACTCTGGATTGAATCATCGTAGAAACAAACCTCAGCCTTGCCTGTAAGAAATTCTAGATTGGGTTGAGGTGAGAAGATCCACCCTGAATGTGTGTGGTACCATTCCATGGTAGGAGTCCCAGAATACATCAGAAGGAAGCTAGCTAAGCTTCAGCAGTTGTCTCTCTCTCTGTGCCTCCTGTCTGTGGAGGCCGTGGTCAGCTGTCTGGAGCTCCTGCTGCCGTGACTTCTCTGCCATGATGGACTGTACCCCAGAACTGTGAGCTAGAGTAAATCCCTCCCTCTTTAAGTTGCCTTTTTCAAGTGTTCTGTTGTAGCAATATGGATAGCCCCTAATACAGTCACAGGGCCTATCAGGTGAATGGATAGATAAAATGTGGACATGGTTTGATTCCCAGCACTCACATGATGGCTCATAACCATCCCTAACTCGCAAGTTCAGCCCTCTTCTGGACTCTGCAGGCACCAGGCATGCATATGGTACTTGTAAAGGGAAGCCTTCCCACCATCCTGGTTCCAGAGCTGCATCAGTACCAAATAAACACACAGGAGGCTATATTAATTATGAAGCTGTTGGCCTTGCTTGTTTCTTACTGGTTAGCTCTGACTTAAGTATTTACCCCATAATTGTTAATCTAAGTATTTCTCTTACCGGAGCAAAGTTCCGGACATCTTATTTCTGTGACGGGCTATATTGTTGACTCCCTGTGTTTCTCCTTCCCAGCATACTCCTCGACTCCTAGTCCCACCTATCTTGCTTCCCTATTGGCCAACAGTGCTTTATTGACATATACACAGGACTTCCCCAACAGGTACTCACTCATACATTCATGTAGGCTAAACATTCACACAGAAAATAAAAGTAAATCTTACAAAAAGAATATTAATGCATATAATCTCACTGGATTGTTTTGTTTTGTTTTTCGAGACAGGGTTTCTCTGTAGCTTTAGAGGCTGTCCTGGAACTCACTCTGTAGACCAGGCTGGTCTAGAACTCACAGAGATCCACCTGTCTCTGCCTCCCACGTGCTGGAATCAAAGGTGTGCACCACCATTGCCTGGCTGGATTGTACATTTAAAAGCTGTATAAATGGCCAGGCATAGTGATATATGCCAGTCATTCCAACACTTGGAGGTTGACATAAGAGAGTCACAAATTCAAGGCCAGCCTGGGTTAAATAGTAGACCTTGTTTTAAAACATAAAACACAAAGCTGGGCAGTGGTGGTGCCCAACTTTAATGCCAGCACTCAGGAGGCAGAGGCAAGCAGACCTCTGAGTTTGAGGCCAGTATGGTCTGTAGAGCAAGTTTCAGGACAGTCAGGGCCACACAGAGAAACACCGTCTTGAAAATGCAAATAAATTAATATATAAGTAAATCACACAAACACACAAGCCATTTATACAAACTGTGTAAGTATGTGCATGTGAGGGTCAGAGATATTCCCCACTTTATTTTTTAATTAATTATTATATATATATACTTTATTATTTTATTTATATGTATGTCTGTTCACAACAATGCCTTCAGAAACCAGAAGATCCCCTGGAACTGGAGTTACAAGCAGTTGTGAGCAGCTTGGAAGTGAACCTGGGTCCTCTGGAAGAGCAGCCACTGCTCTTTAACAATCCAACTATTTCTCCAGCCCCTTCATCTTACTTTTTGAGACAGAGTCTTTCACTGAACCTGGAACTCACCTCTTTGACTAGACTGACTGGTTAACCACCTAGTCCCTAAGATGCACCTATCTCTCTCTCTCTCTCTCTCTCTCTCTCTCTCTCTCTCTCTCTCTCTCTCTCTCTCTCTCTCTCTCTCTCTCTCTCACTAAGTCATCTCTTCACTAAGTCATCTCCTTGGCCCTGTAATTTTTTTTTTTTGGTTTTTCGAGACAGGGTTTCTCTGTGGCTTTGGAAGCTGTCCTGGAACTCACTTTGTAGACCAGGCTGGCCTCGAACTCACAGAGATCTGCCTGCCTCTGCCTCCCGAGTGCTGGGATTAAAGGCGTGCGCCACCAATGCCCGGCTGGCCCTGTAATTTTTTTTAGACAGTGTTGATAGCCTTAAATTTTGAACATCTTGTAAATGGTTATTTTTATGTTAATATATAATTTTTATTCATTTATTTACTTTTTAAGATTTATTTATTTATTATATATACACTTTTCTGCCTATATGTATGTCTGAACAACAGAAGAGGACACCGAATCTCATTATAAATGCTCGTGAACCACCATGTGGTGCTGGGAATTGAACTCAGGACCTCTGGAAGAGCAGCCAGTGATCTTAACCTCTGAGTCACTATCACTTAATAAGAATTTTTTTAAGAACTGAAGAGATGATTCAGTGAGTACATAAGTACCTGAGTTTGATACACAGTACCCACCCTGAAGTTACATACCTGTAATCCTAGTTCTGTTGAGATAGCTAATGGGTAAAGAGTGCCTTCCGAACATGGAAACTTGAATTTGATCCCCAGAGCCCATGTAAAAGTGGAAGGAGAGAACCGACTCCACAGACTACCATCCTCTGACTTCCCGTGCAAGCCATGGCACATGAGGGGTCCTACACAGACATCATACATACAATGAGAATAAATAAAAGCTTAAGAACCAAATAGTTAGCATGAGATGGAATTAAAACAGTCAAAGCAAAAGAAGTGATATTTTCACTGGGCGTTGGTGGCGCACGGCTTTAATCCCAGCACTCGGGATGCAGAGGCAGGTGGATCTCTGTGAGTTTGAGGCCAGCCTGGTCTACAGAGAGAGTTCCAGGGCAGGGTCCAAAACAATACAGAGAAACCCTGCCTCGAAACCACCCCCCCAAAAAAGTGATATTTTCAAGTCAGGAGTGACTCAGCCTGTAAAGGTTCTTACTGCTCACATCTAATGACCTGAGTCCAATCCCCAGAACTCACAGATGACACCAGAGTCATCTTCTGACTCTATATGTGCACTGTGGCACCATGTACATGCAACAATAGCAATTTAAAATGATTTAAAGAGGCTGGAGAGATGGCTCAGAGGTTAGGAGCACTGACTTCTTTTCCCAAGGTCCTGAGTTCAATTCCCAGCAACCACATAGTGGCTCACAACCATCTGTAATGAGATCTGGTGTCCTCTTCTGACAGGCAGTCAGAACACTGTATACATAATAAATAAATAAATCTTTTCTAAAAAATGTTTTAAAGAAGGGATATTTCCAGTTGGGCAGTGGTGCTTTAATCCCAGCACTTGGGAGGCAGAGGCAGGCAGATCTCTAAGTTTGAGGCCAGCCTGGTCTACAGAGTGAGTTCCACCAAATAAAAGAAGGGTTATTTTTGTTAGCTCAGGCAACTGTAAGTAGCCATTGATTGAAGTATTGAGGATTATCTCTGAGCTGCTTGGCGGCCTCTCTGCAGAAGCTTCTCTTTAGCCCTGTGCACTAACATTAGTATTGTCTCTGTCCTGCTGACATGAACTGAGCCTGGAGAGTATTTGAACAGGTGACAGGAAAACCAAGTCAGGTCCAGACCTTAAACCTTGCTGTACTTCAGTACTTGTCATGAGCTTATATGAGACGAATCCTCTTGAGATGAAGACCTCTAAAAACTCAGAAGCCCACCCCATGAGGGAAGAGATAGCTTCAACAGAGGCTCTAGAGTCCATTGCCCCGAGGTACTCTGGAGCCTTGGTTGGATGTGGCTATTTGGAGCATTGGGGCAGCCTTGATAAGCACACAGGAGCTGCTTCCGGCAGGCACAGGCAGAGCAGTAAAGACAGCCCAAGACCCTGGAAAGAACAGGAGGTCAGATAAGAAAGTTGGGCTGCCGGAGGGCAGGAAGTTGAGAAGGACAAGACTTTATCTTGATTGGTCATCAAGTCCTCAGAACTGCCTGGGTCACTGGGTGAGAAGACTTGAGTGACCAGGAGGCCCCGCAGGCCAAGAGAGACTCTGAAAAAGGCCTTCAAATGAATCAAGGGAAAAACTGGGAACCAGAAGAGGCCTGTCAACACATGTAAAGTGGCAGAAGACTAGCCAAGGCACAGTCTGCATGCAGACAGTGCTGGATTGAGGTTACGCCTAAGCAGTAAATTTGTTATGGGGCTGGAGAAAGGTCTCCTCGGGTAAGAGCACTTGCTGCTCTTTCAGAGAGCCTGATTTCCGTTCCCAGCAGCCATGTGGCATGCACAACTGTCTTCAGCTCCAGTTCCAGGGGGTCCAGCACTACATTAGCCTCCTCAGTACCAGGTACATATGTGACACACATGCATACATGCAGACAAAATACCCATACACATCAAATAAAAAATAAATCTTGAAAGAAAAATCAAAAGAATTGCCCTTAACCAAAAAAGATGTGCGAGATCTTTAAACCTGATCTCTGAGAGATGATCGTCAGTCGTGTCACAGTGGAGTCTTGCTAACGCTCAGCACTGCTGCACAGGTAAGCATTTCTGATGGGCAGAACTGTGTCTAGGAGAGTTAGTTTGGGTCTATGTCACCCTGGTAACTATAACCCTGGATGCAGTAGCTTCCAATGATGCTGGGAGTCCTGGTGAATTACAAAACTTGAGAGTACTTTTCTAAGCCCCAAGCTTGTAGACAAGTGCCAGAAATGAGGTGGGTCTGTGTGGACCTTGTGCCCTGAGCTTAGCGGCACCTTCTCAGCAGAACAGATGCCTTCAGTGAGGGCCCCTCATATGCACATGTTTCTCTTGTCTTGCAGTGTTCCACTGGCAGGCCACCATCATGGGCCCGGTAGGTAGTGCTGCTACATGCTCAGCTCTGGTTTGTTTCTCGTACTTCATGTTTCCTTCAAGCATTGATTTCTTCCTATGTCTTGCCCTTCCAGAATGACAGTCCTTACCAAGGAGGTGTTTTCTTCCTGACCATCCACTTCCCAACAGATTATCCTTTCAAGCCCCCAAAGGTGAGGCTGCCCCCAACTCCCATAAAGTTTTGATAAAAGGCTTATGATGACCTACTGTGTCACAAGAGCTGTGTGTGTACCTTCTCCCAGGGCTCTGCCATTCCAGATCAATGGTTACAACCTGCTGGGACATTAAACTGCAGACACTCATAATTAGTCCTTGCCTTAAAGGTTCTCTTGCTGTGATAAAATGTCATGACCAGTCACCTTGGAGAAGAAAGGGTTTATTTCGTCTCACGACTCTTAGTTCACACTCCATCAGTAGGGCTGTCAGAGTAGAAACTCAAGCAGGAACCTAGAGACAGGACATGCGCAGAGACTATGGAGGAATGACGCTTACTGCCTGACTTCTCACGGCTTGCTCAGCCTGCTTTCTTATACAACCCAGAATGGCACCACCCACAGTGAGCTGGGTCTCCAACACCAATCATTGATCAAGAAAATGCCCTGTAGCCAGGTGGTGATGCATGGTCTTTAATCCCAGCACTCAGGAACAAAGACAAGTAGATCTCTGAGTTCAAGGCCAGCCTGGTCTACAGAGTGAGTTCCAGGACAGCCAGAGCTACAAGGTAACACCCTTTCTTGATAAAAAATAAATAAATAAATTCTTTTTCATCCCAGCCACCCAGACTAAAGCAGAAAAGAGTGAGGGTGAACTTTATCTGGCTGTTTCTTACGATGACTCTGCTTCCTCGTTGTAACCATAATTAGAGTTGATTTTTGCAGACATTGGGCTTTGGGGTTCTTTCTGCCACCCTGCTTGTTATTCCTCACAGCACAGTGCATAGGGAAGTTGGCATCGGTCCCCCATGTTCAAAATGAGAGTCCAGCGAGAAATGGGTCAGGGAGCTTCTCTTAGTTGCCTGCCTGTGCCCTCTTAGGAGCTGGGTGGGTGCACTGCTGACACAACCCAGCAGAAGCTATTTCTTCCTTTGGATTCTTTTACCGATTTCCTTGTGGCTTATCTGACTTGATGTCTTCTTCTTACAGGTTGCTTTCACTACCAAAATCTATCACCCTAATATCAACAGCAATGGCAACATCTGCCTGGACATCCTGAGGTCCCAGTGGTCCCCAGCATTGACTGTGTCCAAAGGTAGAAAGACTGACATGTTCTCAGCATGCCTGTCTCACATACTTACCTTTGCTGGTTAGTGTTCATGGAAGCCCAGGAAGAACAGGTGACCTCTGCACATCACAGAGCCCTGCCCAAGGGAGATGGCGTGTAAAGCTCAGTACCTACGCCCTAATCATTCTCAGCAGCCAGTTGCTATGTGATGCTCAAAACTTCCAGTTGGGTACAAGAAAGCAATATCAACTCTACTTGCATTTTTCTTTCTTTTTTTTTTTTGGTTTTTCGGGAGGCAGAGGCAGGCGGATCTCTGTGAGTTCGAGGCCAGCCTGGTCTACAAAGTGAGTTCCAGGACAGCCTCCAAAGCCACAGAGAAACCCTGTCTCAAAAAAAAACAAAAAAAACAAAAAAAAAAAAATAAAGGCGTGCGCCACCAACGCCCAGCTGCATTTTTCACCTACAAGTCAAAAGGCACATATTAAACTTCTTTTCCTCTTTTCATTCATCCAAGGAGGACCAATAGGTGATAAAGATGTGAGTCGTTTCTGAAAGACAGATGCAGGACCTGATCTCAAGAGTCTGTGAAGAAACTTCCTTTCCAAAAACAAGTGATAATGAGCATGTCGGTGGATGAGATTAAGGATTCAGTTTAGCCAGGCATGATGGGACATGCCTCTAATCCCAGCACTGGGAGGCAGAGGCAGAGAGTGAGTTCGAGTCAGCCTGGTCTACAGGATAGTTAGGATTACACAATGAAATCCTGCTCAAAAAACAAAATAAGAAGGAAGGAAGGAGGGAGGGAGGGAGGGAAGGAAGGAAGGAAGGAAGGAAGGAAGGAAGGAAGGAAGGAAGGAAGGAAGGAAGGAAGGAAGGAAGGAAGGAAAAACCCAACGTAAACCATGCGACAGAGCTAGGGGTGCTCCTGAACTAAGACTGAGAACAGGTGTGGGGAGGTGGAATATCAAAAGCCACCCCCAGATAAGTGGGGCGTAAGGCAAAGCAAATGGCAGAGTGTTGGGCATTGGGAGAGGCTCCAAACCGGGGCAACTGGCAAGACAGGCTTTTGCAGAAGAGGATCTAGTAGGTGCAGGACAGAGCCACTAGCTCGGTACTGTGCAAGGTCACAGTGGACTCTAACAGCCAGCACACAGGTCAGCATTCTGCCAAAATGACTCTTCTCTGAGGTGTACCTCAGCTAGGCAGCCTCATCCCACTGCCCAGGAAAGGCAGGGGCAGCCGTCAGAGTCTGCCAGCCCCCAGGGCCAGTGGCATCTTAGATTAGCAGTCAGAGAGGAGGGAGGAGGGAGAATAGTGGCAGGGAACTTGAGACAGGACAGGCAGCCCTGAGTGGTGGGAGGGAGGTCCTCAGCCCTCGAGGGGCAGGCTTCGGAACATTAGCAGAATTGAGTCCCTTCACTAAAGGGGACCCATCCTTCCCTTAGGTAGCTTTAACTGCTGTCAGGACGTTGGACACTGAAGCCAGTTTGTTTTGAGTCACAGTAGAGTTAGGGCAAAGCACAAATACAGTTCTCAAAGTTTCATCTGCTCCTTCCGAGCCCTGGTACATGACTTCTTTGTCCAAGGCCTTTGACACTGTCCCCAACACAGGAGAGCATACAAGCAGGAAGCTGTGTTGGCTTTGCAGTCCTGGTTCAGAGACTCACTCTAACATCAGTATTCTGAATCCCTGTTTTCTTACCAGTAAACAAAACTTGCGGGGCACTACAGATGTGTGGTGTGGGCACAGCCTGGGGTTCCGCAAGAGTGTGAGAGCCAAGACTTGAGGGCTCCCAGGAAGTAGAAGGTAAAGGCCCCGAGCACAGGGGAGGGCTCCTAGAGCAGTGTGCTAGACTACACTGTGACGCGGTCGTGCTGGCGTTCCAACAGCAAGTATATGACCAGAGCAGAATCGTTAAATTTGAGTGTTGAGGGAAGCAGAAAGTACCCTTCAGGAGATTCCCTGGACACAACAAGTAACGCCCAGGCTCATGGCCTCTGCTGACTGACCTTTCTTTTCTTCCTAGTTCTCTTATCCATCTGCTCTCTGCTCTGCGACCCCAACCCTGATGACCCGCTGGTGCCAGAAATAGCTCACACCTACAAGGCTGACAGAGAGAAGTATGCGTCCTCTTTGGCTTGGCTTTGTGTGAGGCTGCCCAGGTTCCCACGGACATCTTCCTGCCCAAGCCCAGCCTGTGTATGCAGTGGGTGTGCCCTGGGCTTAGCCTCCTGGTTCTTCCTAACACGATCTTTGACTCAGACGAGGGAGAAGGGATAAAAGCACTTTGCCCTCCTGGATAGCTCACCAACTACCACTGCTGAATCCTAAAATATTGTCAAGTCCTGACCTGAGGACAGCTAAGCCAGTGGTCAGCCAACAAGAAAATTCTGGATTAAATTAGAAGGTTTATGACAAAATAAGGGGGGAATCTGCTCGGACATTCCCAGTCAAGATGGGCAGCACTGCCAAGGTTAGTTTGCTGGTGAAAGTTAGAAGTCCCAAGTGTGCAATCAGCAGCCGCAGCCCTCACTGCCAGTGTTTAGACACTGGTTTCCAGACCCAGAATTGTAGGACTCCCTCCCTCTGCCACACATAGCCTGGTCCTGAAGCTTGGCTGCTAAAGCACGTGCAGGAGTCACCAGCGTGTGTCAGTTCCTGAGCAGGGTTCAGTATGGCAGTTCCTGAGCAGGGTTCAGTGTGTCAGTTCCTGAGCAGGGTTCAGTGTGTCAGTTCCTGAGCAGGGTTCAGTGTGTCAGTTCCTGAGCAGGGTTCAGTATGGCAGTTCCTGAGCAGGGTTCAGTGTGGCAGTTCCTGAGCAGGGTTCAGTATGGCAGTTCCTGAGCAGGGTTCAGTGTGGCAGGGCCTGAGCAGGGTTCAGTGTGGCAGGGCCTGAGCAGGGTTCAGTGTGGCAGGGCCTGAGCAGGGTTCAGTGTGTCAGTTCCTGAGCAGGGTTCAGTGTGGCAGGGCCTGAGCAGGGTTCAGTGTGGCAGGGCCTGAGCAGGGTTCAGTGTGTCAGTTCCTGAGCAGGGTTCAGTGTGTCAGTTCCTGAGCAGGGTTCAGTGTGTCAGTTCCTGAGCAGGGTTCAGTGTGGCAGGGCCTGAGCAGCAGACTTACTGATGGCACAGCCCACTCTGTGGCTCTTTTTGTTTTGTTTTGTTTTTTTCGAGGCAGGGTTTCTCTGTATTGTTTTGGAGTCTGTCCTGGAACTCACTCTGTAGACCAGGCGGGCCTCGAACTCACAGAGATCTGCCTGCCTCTGCCTCCCGAGTGCTGGGATTAAAGGTGTGAGCCAACCAACGCCTGGCTCTTTTTAGATTTTTAATTTTATGTGTATGGGTGTTTTGCTTGTATACATGTCTGTGTACCACGTGCATATGTGGTACACACAGAAGAAGGCATTGGCTCCCCTGGAGCTAGAATTACAGAGGCTTGTTAGCTGTCATGTAGGTGCTGGGAATTGAACCTGGGTACTCTAGAAAGAGCAGCCAGTGATCTTTGTTGTTACTGTTTGGTTTGGTTTTGGTTTGCCATCAGTTCTCATTACAATATGAAACTAAATGCACACACCTACAGACCCGCCACCAGGTACGGGTGTGGCCCGTGAGCTTTACACCGGCCTGTCTAGTCTTCCCCCACAGCCCCACAAAGCAGATGGTGTTTCATGGTTCACGGTAAACAGTCAAGGGACGTGACAAGTCATTCACAAAGAGGTGACCCAGCTACAGAGGGTCACGTGGATTCACAGAGTATGCCAGCGTTCTGGAGTTTGTGTACCAGACAAACTGGATATTCCAAGCTGAACTCCTTCCACATCCTGCGTTTATACTGAAGGGCATGGGAGAGAAAAGATGAGGTTTTACATTATTGCATGTCCACCACAAGTAGTTATGGAGGAGCAACAGGAAACAGCAAGCTAATGGGTTACGCCCGTGACTGAACTGCTTCTGTTCCTAGGAAAGCCTTTGTCTGACTTGTCCGTCAGTCCCAGATGCCTGAGCAGCCGCAGACTTGCTCCTCATGTTCTCTACTCCACACTGAAAGGGTAGCATTTCAAGTGAGGGTGCCCCTCCATCTGCTCTTTTCTTCCAGATACAGCAGACTAGCGAGAGAGTGGACACAGAAGTACGCTACGTAAGTGCCGGAAGGCTCCATGGGAGACATCGTCCAAGAGAAGCTTGCCAGCAGAGTGGCCGTCCTGTGAAGCTCTGAGCTGTTGGCTAAGGCACTCACAGAACACCCTGCGTTCACACGTGTTGACCACTCGCTTTCTCTGGCTGCAGCATGTTGGTGCCACTTTCAGCCATTGTGGCCTTGACAGTGTCACACCTTTGATGCCAAATCAGCAACCGTCGTTATGCTCTGCCGTCTTCCTGGTCTATGCCCCAGCTTGTCTGCTTGTCTCTGGGGAATCAAGCCATGCATGCCTCCCCTACTTGTCCTCAAATTGTGTCACTAGTCACCGTGGCACCCCCCCAGGGGCCCAGTCTGCTCCCTAACCACACGACCTTGCCTTTAGGACACAGTTCTACCCTGAGGGCCCAGGGCAAAGTGGCCTTTCTCCATACCGCTGTCTGCCACAGAGCTACGCCCTCTGTAGTGCTATATACTGCATTTCTCTCCTCACACCAAACAGCTAGTGGGAAACATCAGGATATATAAAGCATGCAACACCCCAAGAAAGAGGATGACATCAGACGTGGAGAGATGGGGTTATGCTTTCGTGTGTGGCGAAGCTTTCCCCCGCTCTTCTCTCACAGGGAACTTAACATGAAGTTCAAGCAAACGTCATTCACAGGCTGGAACACAAGGGGGAAGAGGGACTTTAAACCCAAATAAAAGTGAAATCCCTCAGAACTATGAAAATTGACATTCTTTTCTCCTTTCAGACAGTATAAACTGAACAGTTTCTCTGGAGATTTGAATAGGCCTTGCGTGCTTGGCTTCCTCTGTGGCCTTTCTGAAGGAGCAAGGTTTGCTTTCAAGAGTTCAGAGCTTTGAGACAAGAGTGAGTGCATCTGCATGGGGGAAATGTGTTTTCTGAAGACAATTCTGTTAGCCCAAGCTGGCCTTGAATTCTGGTCTCTGTGTTCTGAAAGTTGGGCTTACTAGCATGTGCCACCACATCTGGCTAGGAAAGAAAGCTCTAGAAAGGACTGCAAAGGAGAAGGAAAGCTAAGGAGTTTCTCGAGAGGGCTCTTTGTATTTTTGTTGTTGTTTTAGGTGAGCTCTCACAATATAATCCAGACTGGCCTAAAACTAGAGATCCATTCTCCTTGAGAGATAACAGGTTGTATCCATGACACCTAGATGAAACTTAGTCTTCTGCATTGGTTATAAAGCTAGTCTGTTTCCAGGGACTAATGGATGGTGAACCAGAATGGGGAGAGGAGGGAAAAACTGTGCCACCTAAAGACCGGCTGAGACCTGTGAGAGCAAGGAGCAAGACATGTACTGACCTAACATTTGAGCTCCAGCCAAAGGAGATTGGTTTGCTCTGAAAACAAGTAGCTAGGCATGGTTGTGCACACCTGTAATACCAGCATTCTGAGAAGTGGAGGAAAGAGATTCAAGACCAGCCTCGACTAAATAAGACTGCCTAAAATAGAAAAGAGTTAGCCAGTGAAAACACGATTCTGAGCTCATTCACACCACTTTGGCAAAGCCTCATGTTTGCCCTCATTTAGGATCTCATTAGTCTTTAGGGCTCTAAGTCTTTGTTCCTTGTTCCTCACCCTGTTGAGAGTTGCTCTTTAAATTTCTGTTTCTTAAATATTAGGGGAAAGAATGTTACTACTGAAGTGCACTGCAAGACTGTTACCACGTTTCTCTCCCAAGCTGCAACATCATGTGCTATATGAAGTTGTGTACTTCAACTCAATGGAACACAGCATTTTGCAGATGATAACCCAGCCAGGAAAGGGACATCAGAGGCAGGCTGCTGGGAAAGTCCTGGCCCAACATGGTGTTGAGGCTATGAGCATGTATATTTTAGTCTTTCAAGCTTAGTAGTTTATAACTCCAAGCAAGCATCCCTTTTTCTAGGTCTAAAGTATCCCCCAAGCCAGTCCTCTGCTGGAGAATGAGTAGTGGGAAAAGAAAAGATAGCCCTTTGATGTTCCCAGCGCAAATTACTAATGAATTGCAAGCCTAAAATGAGCTACATACCTGCCAGACCACTTGGACAGCCTTGTACTCAGGCAAAGCCTTGAATACTCTGCCACTGAGAAGGGGGCCCACCTATTTGTCATGCTCCCAGGGTTCTGGTCAACCTGGGGAACAGGCTCTTAGGTCAAAAGCCTTATTTTGAAGATGGCCATGGTGTGGTTGGTCCTGTGTCATATCTGTAAATACTATACTTCTCCCCCCTTCCCCCAGATAGGATTTCTCTTTGTAACAGCCCTGACTGTCCTGGAACTCACTCTGTAGACCAGGCTGGCCTCTAACTCACAGAGATCCGCCTGCCTCTGCCTCCCGAGTGCTGGGATCAAAGGTGTGCCACCAACGCCCAGCTAAAAACATACTTCTAAATACAGTCCTAGATCAGTAACTGAACAGCAGATCTGTAAAGTCAATGTAAGGTGATCTCCCCTGTCCCCAGTGGACCATAGAGATCAGAGATGCATGGGTTTACATCAGTGGTTCTCAACTGGTGGGCGGAGACCCCTTTGGGGGTCGCATATCAGATATTTACCATTCATAATAGAAGCAAAATTACAGTTATGAAGTAACAACAAAATAATTTAATGGTCTGGGATCACCACAACATGGTGAGCTATATTAAAGGGCTGCAGCATAGGAAGATTGAGAACCACTGGTTTAAGTGATCTGTGAAGAATGAATTACTATTGGGGCTGAGTGGAGAAGAGCATTTTTTCACAAACTTGAAGACCTGTGCTCAAACAAACCTGCTTTAAAAGCTGGGTTTGGCTCTGTATATCTATAACCAGTACTATGAGGAGGCAGAGGAAGATCACTTATGAGTTACTGGCCATCAGCTTGGCTTCAAGTTCAGTGAGAGACCTGCCTCTAAGGCATAAGGAGGAGAAGGAAAGAGCAGAGCACTTGACATTGTCTTCTGCCCTCCACAAAGCACGCAAGTATGCTCGCCCGTCCGCCCCATGTGCATGTACCACACACACAATATGTGTCACCTCTCTTGGAAGATGTGAGCTTGCTAAATGGAGCGGAAGGGTTTTTTAATACTTTTTTTTTGAGACAGGGTCTCACTTGTAGTCAGGATTTCACTGTGTGGACGTGGCTGACCTCAAACTCATAGAGATCTACCTGCCTCTTGGCCTCCCAGATTCAGGAATTAAAGTCACCTGCTACCATGCCCATCTTTTATATATTTGTGTGATAGTTTAAGTACACCATGTCCATGTCTGGGGTCAGCAGAGATCAGAAGGGGTGTTTTAGGACTGGAGTAACAGAGGGTTGCGAGCAGCCATATGGGTGCTGGGTGTTGAACCTCGGTCCCCTGGAAAAGCAGCCAGTGCTCTTAACTACCAAGCTATTACAGCAGCAGCAGCAGGACTAGCATCACCACCAACACCGCCTTGGTTTTTCTTTTTTTGTCCTTGAGACAGGGTCTCTCTGCGTAGCTCTGACTATCCTGGAACTCACTATGATGGCTTGCCTCTGCCTCCCCAGTGCTGGGGTTAAAGGCACACACCACTACACCTGGCTTTCCAGCCCCATTCTTGCCGCATTTTATTTTATTATTATTTGGGGGGGGGGTTTCGAGAGAGTTTCTCTGTATTGTTTTGGAGGCTGTCCTGGAACTCACTCTGTAGACCAGGCTGGCCTCGAACTCACAGAGATGTGCCTGCCTCTGCCTCCCGAGTGCTGGGATTAAAGGCGTGCGCCACCAACGCCCCTTGCCGCATTTTAAATGTAGAAACTTTTAGTATCATTTCTCTTGCTGTAATAAAGTACCCTGACAAAAGGCAATTTATAGAAGGTTTACAGTCATCATAAGGAAGTTCAGACAACTGTTTTTGAAGTAGAGGTGAAGCGCAGAGCAGGTTCTCTTCATTATCGAGCTTTTTTTTTTTTTTTTTTTTTTAAGACGATCCTGACTGATGATGTCCTGGACGACCAGAACTCCAGCTGTCTCCTGAGTGCTAGGATCACAGGTGCGCACCACCACGCAGATGATATTTTATTTTCGGTCAGGGTTTCTCGGTGTACACCTGGCTGTCCTGGAACTTGCTCTGTACATACACCAACCTAGCCTTAGAGATCCGCCTGCCTCTGCTTCCCGAGGGCTGGGGTTACAGGAGCGCCCACCGCCCAGCCATCAGATCGTTTCTGACGCGCGGGTCACACGCGGGGGTCCACGCCTGGAGAGACTTGGGCATCTGAGCGAGCGAGGTGCTCCGACTCCCGGCCACGCCCTGAGGGCTGCGGACGAGGACACCAGGCCCCGCAGCCTCTCTCGGATTCCAATTCCCCAACACTTCCACTCTACCCGCAAACTAGAGTGCAGACTCTCTACTTCCGCCTCCGGCCTCAGGGGCGCGGCTTCCGCACCTCGGAGGCGAGGCTTCCGGCCTCCGGGGCGGAGCTTCCGGTCGCCAGTGGAGGCCGGCGGAAAGCTGAGGCTGCGGCGTCGTTGGGACCGCGGGGCGTGCCATGGCGGTGAACCTGAGCCGGAACGGGCCGGCGCTGCAGGAGGCCTATGTTCGCGTGGTCACCGAGAAATCCCCGACCGACTGGTAAGCGGCGAGGCGGGTCCAGGCAGGCGCTGGAGCTGGAAGGTGGGGGCGCGGCCGTAGTGTTGCTGGATCACCTGCCCCCTTCCCTGCACCCTAACGAGGTGCTACCCCGCCCTCGCCACCGCTGTCCCCCAGCCGGACCCAGCGAGCTCCCCCAGACCTTTCTCCTACCGCCTAGCGGTCGTTTCTGCCCTGGGGGTCTCCTGAAGGTTTCCGCCTGGCTGCGATTGCTGTCCGTCAAGCTCTTGCCTCTTCTGGGACTTTGCTGGACAAAAGGGTCCCACGCAGCTAGCTCCCTAACTCCTTAGAAGGCGGAAGCCGCGCCCTGGTCTTTTAAACCCCGATTCAGGAATAGGCCTTGAAAACGGTGTGACCGCGGGGTTGAGGTCATGAGCTCACCCTGAAGGTGCGGCCGGGGATGTCAGCGATCTGGGTCCCTGGTGCTCTTGGATCACATTTCTGAATTATAGGAAGGGGACTGAAAACGGGGCGCTGTCACCTGTTTGAGAAAAGCTCCGTCTTTGCCACCCCAGGCCATCCTCCGCTAGGCTGTCAGTGTTTAGGAGTCGTCCTGGGATTTATTCGGGTTTTACAGTACTGAGATCTTGGATCTGAAGTCTCCGAAGTGACCCTGCTGAGCCCCTCCCCCTTCGGCTTTATGCATACCTGTGTATAGTAATTCTCTTTCACTTTCGTATCTGCTTGCATTGTTTCCATTAGCCAGCTTTTAGCGCTTATATTTCTGAGAAATCTGTTGTTCGGCAGGTTAAGGTGAACAAATTCTGGAGAGTGCAAACCGCGCCACTGCCCTGTGGTCAGCACTGAGGAGCATCCCAGTCTGCCCACGTTGAGTCCTCCGTATTGCATGGTCCTGTGATCTCTTCTTTTCTACGGCTTTGTATTCTCAATCTTCTGCTCTGCAGGAACCGTCACTGGGAGTGATACCCCTACAGCCTAGCTAGCAGTGCCTTCTCCTGCGCTCCGTTGAGCTGGCCGTATGCCTGCTTTTGAGACAGAGTCTTGCTCTGTAGCTCTGGCTGGCCTGGAACTCCCTGTGTGGACCAGTTTGGCCTTGAGCTCACCTGCCTCTGTCTCCCAAGTGCTCGTTGAGTCCTTCCTGGAATCACCTGCTCTACTTTGGTCTGGCATTGTCTTGCCTCATTCATTCAGTGTCCCTTCTGAAGATGCAGAACCCTTTTTCCTCAGACAGTATCGTCTGCCCGGCAGCCATGTTACCAGGCTCCTGGGCGCTGCAGTCCGCCACTCCGGTTGGACAAGGCCTCCACCCTCCCTGCCATAGCATTTCAGTGGTTACTCAGCAAGATTGTGTGGCAGGTCCCCACTCGCTAGCTGAGAAAATATCTGAGCCATCTCACTTCCCTGCCCATAGCTGCAGTGGCTTCCTGTTGCACTTTGAATAAAGCCCCGACTCTTGCCCTGCCTGACCTGGTTCCTCTTGCCCTCCTGCTTACTACACTGGCCACACCTGTTGAGCACCCTTGTACCAGAGTCTTTCTCTTCCTCAAAATCAAGCTAGTTCCTCATCACAGCCTTCCATCTTACTGCTTCCCCTGCATGGAACATACTTGTACATCATCTGATGGCTTCTTGTCTTTCGTGTCTCTACACTGAGGTTGTCTTCTCAGAGAGGCCTCCAGGATTCCAGTATGTGGACCATGTGTATGCCTGGTGCCTTCAGAGTCTGGAAGAAGGTGTGGTGTCCCCTAAAACTAGATAAAGTCACCTTTCCACCCCCCCGTTTCATTTCACTTCCTTGTGATATAAATGACACACATACTAGAAACCTTCATGTGTGTGGGGGGTGTGGGTGGTGTATGTGTGTTCACTATCTCTTCCCCTAAAGTGATGGGGTAGACCTGTTTCTGTCCCTAGTGCCCGACTGTCATATTTTGGATGGATGGATGGATGGATGGATGGATGGACGGACGGACGGAGCCATGTAGAAATAGACTGTCATAAAGAGGTGGTCTTCAATTTGGCAGTCACAACGGGCTCCACACAGAGCTGGCAGACCAGAGCCACGGCTTCAGTTCCCCATTCTAGTCTAGTTCAGCTCCCTCCCCGTCGAGCCTGAGGTGACCTGTGCACGCTTCACTCCCTGACGGTACATTAGCTTTAGGTGTGTGTATCTCTCCTGTTCGGGGCTGATTCCCAGGGAGGACCACGTATTCAGAGAATGACTGGATGTTAAGGTGCTTTCTTGCTGTTCAAAGCCCAGTGCTTTCCTCACACTGATTTCAAAAAGGGTGGAACTGTTGTTGGTAAGAAAAGGCCTCTGGCTGGGTGGTGGTGGCGCACACCTTTAGTCCCAGCACTCAGGAGGCAGAGGCAGGTGGATCTCTGTGAGTTCGAGGTCAGCCTGGTCTACAGAACAAGTTCCAGGACAGGCTCCAAAACCACAGAGAAACCCTGTCTCGAAAAACCAAAAAAAAGAAAAAAGAAAAAGCCTCTGAACTAGAAAATTTATTTTGGGCTGTGTATGTGTATGTGTGAGCAGATGCATTAACAGGTACAAATGAATATGAATGTGTGTGGAGGCCAGAGATCAATGTCAGGTGCCTGCGGAAGCCATAAGAGGACATGGGTCCCCTAAAACTGAATTTACAGATATTATAGATAGGGTTGTTTTTTTTCTTTTTTTTTTTTTTCTTTTTTTGTTTGTTTTGTTTTTGAGTGAGAGAGAGGGTCATTCAACCTCATTCTCACTAATTTTGCTAGACTGGGTGCCAGGAAACTCCAGGTCCCGAGTATCTGCCTCCCCAGCACAGGGTATTAGCACTTGCCTGTTTTTTTCTTGGGGATTAGAGCTGAACCTTAGGTCCTCATGCTTTGCATAACAAGCACTTGGTCAACCGAGCTACCTCCTCAGTGTTGATAGGTTTTTGTTTTGTTTGAGCCAGAGTCCAGGCTGGCCTTGAACTTGTGATCTACCTGCCCCTGCCTCCTGATGCTGGGATTACCAAGCATGTGCCACTGCGCCTAGCTTGAACTTAACAACATTCCTGAAGGTAGTTTGGAATAGAACGCAGGAGAGAGTGAGGTGAGGTAGATCCCAGACACCAAGCAGGTTTTCTTTGCTGCTAGCTCCCTTCTGTCCTCTGCTGCTTCTTCCGGTCCCCCTGCCCTGACAGCCAGCGCTCATCACTAAGAGGAAGGGACTTGTTTCTTCAAGAGAGCTCTATCAATTCAGGCTAAATACCAAATGTGCCTCCCGAGTCATCGTCCTTGTTGGCTGGGGTCTTTGCTCTGAGGAGTCCTCTGTTGTAGGAAGCAGCCTCCTTCCTGGTCGCCTCCTGTCTGCAGCCCTGCCTGCTGGGCCTGTGTTCTGACTCTGAGGACATGCACTTGTGGCACTGACGACCTCTTGGAACTTAGTCTGGAGCTTCTGTCTACCTGCCTCTCTAGCTGAGTGACAACAGACAGATTTGCTGTCACCTGGGTCAGTCCCTGTACCTCATGATTGTTGCCTCTGCTGGGGTTGTTAGTGTTGGTGTCAAATTTGTGCTGATGGCAGGACCCCATGTTTGTGACCCTCAGGCTCAGCTTGCCTGTGGGAGACCTTCAGTAACCTTCATTCTGGTGAATTGACTTCCATAGCCCAGACTAAACTCACCATATTTCCTCACTGCTTCTAGAGAGCAAGTTTATAAACTAAAATCGTCTACAGAGTCTTATGCATTGTTCTATACACCCAGCTTGGTCAACTTAAGTCTCTGCTACATGGAAAACATACGTATGGACAACTGTCCATTAGATGCCTTTTGTTCATTTTTCAGGACAGGGGTTCTCTGTGTAGCCTGGGTGGCCTGGAACTCACTCTGTAGACCAGACTGGCTTTGAACTCACAGAGATCCACCTGCCACTGCCTCCTGATTGCTGGGATTAAAGGCATGTGCCACCACCGCCCAACTTGGATCTGTGGTCTTAACTGGGACACAGTATTTCATTGTCTGTTTTCCTGGTAAAGTGCACGTTTGCCAGGAGAGTCACAAGACAGGAAGACATTCTGCCCCGCTCGCAGGCTATAGCAGGTCTGATACACTCAGGAATACCCAATGCATCTTTCTCCTTCATGCTTCTCCTTTAGGTGTTTGGATTTAGGAATATGTAGACATATTTTGCCTTTTGCAGTTTATGTGCCTGCAAGCCAGCTGAGTGTTTCATGAGTGTATCTTCCTCTAAATAGGTGTGTGTGTGTGTGCGCGTGCGTGCGTGCGTGTGTGTGTGTGTGTGTGTGTGTGTGTGTGTGTGTATCCTTCCCCAATCTCCATGGCTTTCTCCTATAGGGAGTCCCATGGCTGGCTAGCCTCAGAGTAGCCTGTTGAGCTCCCACCAGGCAAGGCAGAGCAGAGCACAGTGGAGCCTGTGCCTGCCATGGTAGGTGTAGGGAAGGCACATAGGGCCCTGGGTACTGACCACTTAGCCTGCTTGTGTTTCCTTTCAGGGCTCTTTTTACCTATGAAGGTAACAGCAATGATATCCGTGTGGCTGGCACAGGGGGGTGAGTATGATCCCAAACTGACTCTCAGCCCCAGAAGAAAGTGAGATACACAAAGGGGAGAGGATGTGACTAGCCCTGGGCCACCATCACAGCAGCAGAAAGGGGACTCAGGCTCATAGGTATCTCCTTTCTCCAGCTTAGCTGCAATGCCTCTGCTCCCAGCTGAGCTTCCCCGAAGACCTTTTACCAAGTTAGCTCCAATAAGGGCTATTCCTGATGTGATTGTGGGCCAGCGTCGGGTAGGACCAGGGCCAGCCATGTCAGCCATGACACACTGATGCATTTCATGTTTGTTAATGCAAACATTCTTCTTTGGCTGTCCTTGGCTGGGCCAGCACAGTGCTGCTGTCTTAAGAAGCAGCCTGCCCTCCAGCTCACGGGCAGCCCTTGTCCAGGGCACTGCCAGTCTTCAAGCTGGTGCAGGTGAAGGCCCCCGTATATGCTCTCTGATTCTGCCCTGCGCTTGGGCAACTGTGTGCAGGGGCCTTAGGGAGCAGCAGTGTTGCTGCAAGTGGTCACTAGGACCTTGATTTGGTGGTCTAAGTGTCTGCAGAAATAAGTGGTCACGAGGACCTTGATTTGGTGGTCTAAGTGTCTGCAGAAATAAGTGGTCACGAGGACCTTGATTTGGTGGTCTAAGTGTCTGCAGAAATAAGTGGTCACGAGGACCTTGATTTGGTGGTCTAAGTGTCTGCAGAAATAAGTGGTCACGAGGACCTTGATTTGGTGGTCTAAGTGTCTGCAGAAATAAGTGGTCACGAGGACCTTGATTTGGTGGTCTAAGTGTTTGCAGAAATAGCAGCTTTTGGCCACTGCTGGGAGAACCAGGCAAGTCAGCTGAGCCAGAGATGCCTGAGGTGTGAGACGAACCTGTCAGCTGAAACTCTTGACTCTCCCATGTTCGAGGCTACCATGACTGTCTTTGGGGCCTAGCCGACCACTCTACTCCCAGCTCCAAGCAAGTGCCTGGAGCATGGGCTCTGCTCTGGCAAATGGGAGTGTGGTTTTAGTTACTATTGATAGAAAAGTCCCTTTCACTGTGAGCTGTTCTTGCTGAGGCACCCTCTTTCTAGAATCACCACTAATTGGTCGTCTCACGTGACATTGTAGGTGCCTGAGAGTTGCAGATATCAGCAGTCAGAGCTCCCTGCTGTCACAAGGCAGGACTCTGTTGCCCATCAGAGTGCTGACTGCCTTGGCTTCTATGTGGCCCTGTGGCTGAAATGCCTGAGCCAGCTCCTGCTGTAAGCTGGAGAGTTAAGAGATTGAAGCACAGCTTCAGGGAGAATGGCCTAGGGCAGCTCATCCTGACCCCAGCCAAGACCGTGAGGGTTTAACTAATTGTTTACCTTTGGAATGTTCCAAAAGGTCTGAGTCTGGTGGCCCTGGAGTCTGAGTGGACATGTAGTTTATGACAAAGGAACATTAGCAGGCCTTTTGCCCCAGGCCTTCCTTGGTAAAATTGTCAAGAGATCTTCTGTTCAGAAGCCTGGTGGTATGCAAGTATAGTGACTTAACACCTATAACCCCAGCACTCGGGAGACAGAGGCAGATGGGTGGATCTCTGAGTATGAGGCCAGCCTGGTCTACAGTTCCAGGACAGCTGGGCCTATATAGAGAGACCTGCCTCAAAAACAAAAAAGAAAGAAGAAAAGGTAAACATAGTAGAAATGACTTTTTAAAAAAATTTCTAGTTTCCTTCTCAGTTTTAGAGAAGTGGTTTTTTAAAAAACCAAGACTATTGTGAGTTTAAAATGGGGAAGGACACCTAACATGCCTGTCAGAAATGTACTTTCTTGGGTTCACCAGCTCTTCTAAGTCAGCTGAGTGGGGTTGGGGCCCAAGAACCTGGTTATTTGTTTGTTTACTTGCTCATTGTTTTGTGGGGGGGGGGGGGTGAACCCAGGACCTGATGTCTGCTAGCCAGGCAGTCTGCCTCTGAGCCAAGCTGCATGCTCACCTCAGGAGTGGTCTCAGTCAGGAGGGGCGAGCACTGGTGGGGCAGGGTGCAGGCTGCCTCTGAGCCTTCCTGTGACTCTGCAGAGGGAGGCCTGGAGGAGCTGGTGGAGGAGCTCAGCAGCGGGAAGGTGATGTACGCCTTCTGCAGGGTGAAGGACCCCAACTCCGGCCTGCCCAAGTTTGTCCTCATCAACTGGGTATGTGGATCGGTCTCCTGTAATGTCACTGGAGAAGTCCCTTATCTCCTTTCCATTGACTTAACCTTGGCAACAGAGTATTTTACCGCATCACTCAGTAGCTCAACAGACCCTTAATTAAAAATGGGTGAATGACCAGAGTAGACCATCCATTCATTGTGAACCAAGGAATAAATGGCTTTGCTCAGGATCCCCACCCCCCCATGATTCCTTCAGAATGGAGTAGAAATTATTGCACAAAAATCCCCGCCCTATGATGACTCTGATGGAACAGAGGGACTGCCACAGTGTTCAGGAGCCTTGGGAGTATAGAGATAAGAGCACCAATAGAATAGATTCCCCTAGTTGGGGGCTGGAGGTGTTTGAGAATGCCCCCACTTGGGAAGCAGCAGCCATGCTTCTCAGAGAACATCCTGAGCTCCCTGGAAAGTATGAGGACTGAGCTCATCTGTGTGACTCATTCGGGAGAACAGCTTTGGCTGGGAGGGAGTGTCTTTTAGGAGAGATAGGGAAACTGTTGGGTTCCTGGGAATTGTGGGCCAGGAAGTGGTTTTGGAGGAGGCCTGGGTCATGCTATCTGTGCTTGTGTTTCAGACAGGCGAGGGGGTGAATGATGTGCGGAAGGGAGCATGCGCCAACCATGTCAGCACCATGGCCAACTTCCTGAAGGTGAGGCTGAGCCAAGCCCTGCGAGGGGCCTTGCAGGATCAGTACTCTAGAGTCCTGCGTGCAGGTGAATTGAAAGGGAGCCGGATTGGGGGCAGGACCATGACTAATGTTCTGGCTGCCAGCAGGATGTGGCACGATAAGGACCACTCCAGCACTGATCCAGTAGCAGGGCTGAGGCCGGCATCTAGTGAGACCCTGTCTCACTAGCTAAAAAAGAGGGACAAGTCACACAGCCACAGAGAGCCTTGAAGGGACAGCTGCTAATGCCCATGTGTCCCTCTGATGCATTCCTTTCCTGCCCATTTGTACAGCTGTCATTTTTCCCAATCCCGGGGACATTTCTATCGCAGTTTATAATTGTCAGCTGACTTTTGCATTTCCTTGGCTCCTGGCAAGGAGATTTGAGACTGATCTCTACTTCTGCCAGTGTGTATTTAGACATACCTTAGTTCTTCCATCTGGTGTGAAAGCTTTTAATTGAGCTTTTAAAAAATTTTGCATTGCTGAGATCAAACCCAGATTCTCACATGCTAGGCGAGTACTCTGCTCCCGAGTACTCAGTGAGCTTCCAAGCTTATTAGTAGAACAACAGTTAATGAGGTCACAGGTCAGCTACTCAGGAAGCAGTCAATACGCCTTCATTGACCAGATGAAAGGTGCCTGAGCGTCTGCTGAACTGCAGTAGGAGCTGTAACATCCGAGGCTCGGGGACAGTTGGGCCGCGGTGTCTCCTGACTTGAGTCTTGTGTGCAGTGGAAGCCTTTGCTATGTTGGACAGATAGGAATTTGGCCTGTCCTCTCTGAAGTTTGCAAAGCTTATATTTGAAGTGCTGCTTCTGTTCTAGGGTGCCCACGTGACCATCAATGCACGGGCTGAAGAGGATGTGGAGCCCGAGTGCATCATGGAGAAGGTTGCCAAGGCCTCTGGGGCCAACTACAGCTTCCATAGGGAAAGCAGCTGCTTCCAGGATAGCGGGCCTCAGGCCCCAGTGGTGAGTGCTGCCCTGACAGGGGCCTTTGTCCGTGAGTGAGAGCAGGGGACAGAAATGTGGTTTCTAGTGTCTGGGTAACTAATTCCTTCTGCTTGGCATCTTTGGATGGTAATCCTAAGCCCTGATAGACACCAACTCCACTAGCTTGGCTATTCTAGAGCCGGCTTGTAGCAAGAGTCTCTTTAGCAGCTGTCTACAGCTGTGATAGTCTAACAACCCCAAGAGCTATGTCAGTGTGACTTAGATGGTCCCTGGTAGTAGCCATTGTGGAGAGTTTCTGGTGGCTATAATTGCAGTCTGAAACCACACAGGCCTGCGGCTCTGGCGTCATGTGGAACTCATGGCTGCAAACCACTTACTAGTCATGCAGTGAGATCCGCGGTGTCCACTGTCTGAGGAGCAGCATACTTTAGAACTGCCAGGAGTCTGCTAAAAATCCTTCCCTGTCCCTGTCAATGAGGACCAGTTGCCACCATAGACACACGTGTCCATGAACATAGACCCTGTGTTCTCAGGGTGCTGTGTCCTGGCTGGGGTGGCCTCCCTAGGCTTTTGTTGTTCTTTTGTTTTAAAGATGGATTTTGTCTTCTTTTATATGTAACGTGTACGCGTGTTTTTGCCTGTATTTATGTCTGTGTACTACATGTGCGCTGTGCCTGCAGAGGCTAGAAAGGGGCACGATCCTCTGGAACTAGAGTTCCAGACAAGCTGTTCCATGTGGGGGCTGGTTCTCGCAGCGGAGCCATCTCTCCAGCCCTTGTTGTGTTGTGTTTTGAAGACAGGGCCTTGCTCTGTAGGCCAGGCTGGCCTGGAACTCAAGATCCTTCTGCCTCAGCCTCCCAGATGCTGGGATTACAGGTGTGTACTAACACACCAGCTCCTAGGCATTTTTCTGAACATTTTGGTGTATCTCCTTGTGGGTGGTAGGCCAGGGTCCTCTGAGCCTACCAGGTGCAGTCCTAGGTGGTATCACCTGCTTTCTGGAGCTGGCAAATTCCCTTTACCCTGCTCACCGCGTGCCTGACCTTCTGCATGTGCCAGACCTCTAGCGTGTGCCATGTCTTCTCTAGGGCTCTGTGTACCAGAAGACCAACGCCATATCTGAGATCAAGAAGGTTGGCAAAGATAGCTTCTGGGCCAAAGCTGAGGTGAGTGCTGAAGTAGGGATGGACACCCTGGCAGGCACCCTTCTGAACATTATCCTGTACAGCTAGTTGAACTGAAGGCATATGTGAGTTAAGTCACGGTGCATGATGGGCTGTAGGTCCGTTCTTTGACCATGGCCCTTTAGGGACCCAGTCCCTGGCAGGGTTTGAGGCCGAGGGAGCTGTGTGTGGCTGAATGCCCAGCTCCCTCTGCAGAAGGAAGAGGAGAACCGCCGACTGGAGGAGAAAAGGCGGGCTGAAGAGGAGCGGCAGCGGCTGGAGGAGGAGCGTCGGGAGCGAGAGCTGCAGGAGGCTGCCCGCAGAGAGCAGCGCTACCAGGAACAGCACAGAGCATCTGGACCCCCAAGCAGAACGTGTGAGCAGGAGCAAGAAGTGGTTTCAAGGAGCAGACAGGAATGGGTGAGTTTTGGGAATCAGTCACAGACCTAGGAACTTGCTAGTTTGCCTCTGTCTTGGCCAGTTGGTGAAATCCTTGTTCCAGGATTGAGGCTTAGCCCAGTCAACCTGAGGTACATCTGTGCACACTAGAGAACAGTGTGGGGAAGCCAGGACAGAGCTTTTGGCATGGCTCGAAGCCCCATCTTGGGAGGGGCCCTGTCAGCTCCTCAGCTTCCTAGTCCCCACTCTTAACGCATCCTGCGCACCCTCACCATTGCTCTGAGGGCCTGCTTCTGAGGCGGGCGTAGCCAGGTGAGAAGCCTTTGGGTTCTCAGTCACTGCTGGGGCCAACGTGTGCTTCTGTTTTCTCCCAGGAGTCTGCTGGGCAGCAGGCCCCACACCCACGAGAGATTTTCAAGCAGAAGGAAAGGGCTATGTCCACCACCTCTGTCTCCAGCTCTCAGCCAGGTGAGGCCCCCCCCTGGGCGTGACCACAAAACAAGGTGGACTGAGGGGAAGCATAGAGTCCCATGCAAAAGCCTCCAAGGCATGTGTGTGTTAAAGGTGACAGAAGGTGAGTAAGGAGAGCCACCACTGCGACCCTTGAGGACAACAGGACTCGACTGCCCACAGATTTACCACACAGCCCAAAACCCTGGGATGTTTACCTGTGCTAGCCAGGGACCTACTTCAGATCCACCAGGCGGGTCTGTACACTGCAGGTGTTTTATCTGAAGTAACATAATGCACATGGTGTTTTCTGGGTTCTCAGGCAAGCTGAGGAGCCCCTTCCTGCAGAAGCAGCTGACTCAACCAGAAGTCTCCTATGGCAGAGAGCCAACTCCCGCTGTCTCAAGAGCAGGAGCAGCTGCATGTGAGGAGGAGCCAGTACCTAGCACTGTGTCTTCAGCCCAGACAGAAGAGGAACCCACATATGAAGAACCCCCAGAGCAGGACACCCTCTACGAGGAACCTCCACTGGTGCGTTCCCGGTGGAGGGGTTGGACATAGGCCTAAGTTTTCTGTGGCACATTTTAGGGTACCGGGGGTATTTTCTTCTGTTTGTTTTTATTTTATGCTTATGAGCATTAGGCCTGCCTCCATATGTGTGTGCAGTGCCTGCGGAGGCCAGAAGAGCATCCGAGCCCCTGGAACTAGAGTTACACTTGTGCGCCGCCCTGTGTGTTCTGAGAACCAAACCTGGGTCCTCTGCCACAGCACCCGGTGCTCTTGACCCCTCCAGCCTCCCTCTCTTGCGGGAGCAGGCTTTGAGGCCGAGTTCCTCTGTGTAGCTTTGGCTATCCTGGAACTCACTCTATCGACCAGGCTCACAGAGATCCGCCTGCCTCTGCCTCCCAAGTGCTGGGATTAAAGGCGTGCGCCACCAACTCCCGGCTTCCTTTGCTGCTTTTCAAAGACAGGATCTCGCTGTGTAGCCTTCAGCTGGAGATCTCTTGACACAGCCTTCCTGAGTCTGGGGATTGCCGCCATGCACAGCATAGTTTTGTTTGTTTTGTAGTGTGGATGATGGACTCCGGGGTCTTGAGCACGGTAGGCAAGAAGCCTACCAGTGAGTATACTCGATTGCCTTGGAGCCGTGCTGTGCCTCAGGCTGTGTGGGCCAGTGCTCCTGTGTGCCTGATGGTGCATGCTGAGAGCCCTTGCACTCCAAGGCTGGAGGGATTTGGGTGCTCCCTTTGAGATGAGAGCCGTGCTACAAGGGTACCAGGAAGCAATAGCGCTGACCCCCAAAGGGCCCTCCTGTATTCTGTGTCCTCACCCCAGCTCCCAGCTTAATCTGAGCCTCGGGTCAAGGCTGAGTCTGGGGTAATGCTGTCTTTCTCTGACAGGTACAGCAGCAAGAGGCTGGCTCTGTACACATTGACAACTACGTGCAGGGCCATGGCCTCAGTGGGCAAGGGCTGTGTGCCCGGGCCTTGTACGACTACCAGGCAGGTAAGATTTTCCCCCACTGATGGGACACAGGTCTCACATCCTGAGATTAGGGAATAGAATGTGTGTAGGGCCTTTCTGGGGGCTAGCCCCAGAGGGTGTCTGAAAGAAAAGTTATGAGGTGGGAGGCCCTCTGGGGTGGGAGCGCCCGTGACCTTGGACCCTGTGTCCTGAAGAGCATGTGCCTCCAGTTAGCTGCGTGCCACCCGCCGCCAGGAATCCCTATAGCCGTCCTATGAGAGAAGTGAGGCCTGGGTATTGGGGAGGTTGAGAACTTCCTTTTACAGGAGGGCTCTGTAGGAAGCTGTGCCTTGGAGAGGTGCCATCAGGCTGGACGGTGGCGGCTGTTTTTGAGGAGGAAGCCAGCCTCTGAGCTTTAGCGCAGGAAAGGCTGGGCTCCCTGGGGACAAGTGAGGGACTTGGTGCAACTGGCACCCAAGATGCCATCCTTCGCTTCCCTTCCTGCAGCTGACGACACAGAGATCTCCTTTGACCCTGAGAACCTAATCACGGGCATCGAGGTGATTGATGAAGGCTGGTGGCGTGGCTATGGGCCTGATGGCCACTTTGGCATGTTTCCTGCCAACTACGTGGAGCTCATAGAGTGAGGCCGAGACTCTCCCTTCTCCACTGGAGTGGCTTCCTTGTTCCGAAAAGAGGCCTAAGAGTTCATTTTTGGCACTCTTCCAGGAATGTAATTTCAATAAGGACAAGGCTCCCCCTGCCTTGAGTGCTGTTACCCCAGATGTAGCAGAATCCCACTGCCCCCCCAAATGCTTACCATAGCCTCCAGCACCTCCTGCCAGACTCTCAGTGGGAATGGAGTATTGAGCCAAGCTTAACCTGTGGCCAGCTCCTGGGTGACCTCTGTCCAAGGACAGCAGCCCTGGGAAGCCGAGGTCAAAGCCGGGACACCTGGGGGACAGAGTCTGCATTTGCCTTTCTTCCTCTCTGTGGCTTCACAGGGTGGTTGCTGCATCTATTTAGAAAGGCCCTTGGGAATCATGAACTTAAGAGAATTGCTTTTAGCGAAATCTTGACCAAAGTCAGAATAGATCATGATGGTTTTGACAGCAGGGAGGTTTTCTTACTAGGGGCTTCCCTACCTCACTCCATTTCTGTCCCCATGTCTGTGCTGTGGGAAGAAGGATGGGATGGCCAAGCTCCCGTCTCTGGGAATGTGAAAAAGACATGACTGAATCGTGTGACTAACTCGGTGCCTACTGCCTCCCGCCTGTCTGTGTGTGATAAGTAGTCTAAGAACTGCAGTGAGGTCCACGTCTCACTCCCGCTTCTGATCTAAATGCTCCTGTGTGGAAGGAACCCCAGCCAGGGAGGAGTCTCTCTCTCCATTGTACCCGAGTATGTACACGTGTGTTTACACATGTGTGCCCTCAGACAGACTCAGGAGGCAGGGGCAGGTGGATCTCCGTGAGTTCAAGGCCATAAGATCAGCCTGGTCTTTATAGCTCTTGGACAGCCAGAGCTGCAGAGACTTGGTCTCAAAAAGAGGGCCAGGGTGTATAAATGGTAAGATGTAACTGACGTTGGACCCTTCCTGCATTCCATTTCCTGAAGAGGCCACTGCTGCACAGGTGCTTCTGGGAGTCTACAACATGGTCCAGCACTTACTTGCCTGGAGATGCTGGGTGAGCATCCTTGACTCCCAGACTTAACCCTGGCAGCTTGGAGTGCACAGGGGAAACCATTGGCCTCAGGCTGCGGTCAAGCCTACTTCACCCTATTTCTTTATTTCTGGGGTTTTGTTTTGTTTTCCATTTGTTTTTCTTTTTTGTTTTTGTTTGTTTGTTTGTTTGTTTGTTTTTGAGACAGGGTTTCTCTGCCTTTGGAGGGTCCCCTGGAACTAGCTCTTGTAGACCAGGCTGGCCTCGAACTCACAAGAGATAGCCTCCCCATTTCTGCCTATCCTTTAGGCCTTATGGTGACAGCAGCAGGCCACGGAGGCCCTGTGACCTTAAGTTGTTACTTAGTTTGAAAGGCTTGTCCTTGCTGGGAGACACACTTAACATGCCATTTAAGAGGTCACAGGATAGCAGAAAGCCACCCTGGAGGAAGCCGGTCGAGAGTCACGCTTCCTGTTTCTCATGGAGAAGGCCAGGTCACATTGCTTTTCTCCCTAATGTAACTAAGTGACTAGAGCTGCAGGGTCACTACAGGGGATTGGTCGCACTAGAGGTTGTGCATCGTCCTGATTTGGCCCCAGTAGCCAGAAATGGGTACTGGACTTCTGCCTCCATCGCTGTTCTCTTAGGGATGGCTGCAACCTGGGCCTAGGAGCGCTCACGACTAACCAGCCGAGCTGGGCAGACCGCGCCTGGCCATGCTAAAGTTGGTACTGCGCAGAAGTAACTTTATTGCTGTTGTCCACCCTCACTTGGCCTTGCCCTGGGCAGCAACAGCTTCCATGGCCTTCCGAACCGTCTCTTCATCTCCCAGGAATCTCATGGGCTTGGTAGGCTTCAGTGCTTG
This sequence comes from Mesocricetus auratus, assembly GCF_017639785.1. Taxonomy (NCBI): domain Eukaryota; kingdom Metazoa; phylum Chordata; class Mammalia; order Rodentia; family Cricetidae; genus Mesocricetus; species Mesocricetus auratus. Next base: position 10,230,414 of record NW_024429190.1, on the reverse strand, counting down.
GTCCAGCTCATACACGATGGGGATTCCTGTGGGCAGGTTCAGGTCCATGATGGCTTGATCTGACATTCCTGGAGGAGAGGAACGGTGTTCTTGGCCCCTTCCACTCAATTCATTCATACACCGTGCTATTTGGTACTAGGGTGCTTCCAGTTAAGCCATCCCTGAGAGCAAGGCCGCAGAAATGTGCCTAAAGGTCAGGGCAGACCTGCTTACAGAAATAGTCCAGCAGCAAGACAAGAACACCTCCATGAATAGCTATGACCTGAGTGGTGCCATGCATGCTCTCAGCCCGGGTAGTTGGCCAGACTAAAGAGGGTTGGGGAGAGCAGAGCGCCTTTGGTTTCTAGAGGTTCTAAATTATAAGCAGGGGAGGAACAGGAAACCTGACCCTGTCTGCTCCTGCAGCCCTGGCCTGGAATAGCAGTTCAACCTTTACTGCTGCCGTCACCCAACCCTACCAAGCAGGAGGACCTGGGAGTGTTCCCTGGGGTATCCCCATGTGCCTCTTTCCCAGAACCCAGACCATGGAGGAGGACCAGAGGTGTCACCCTCATGTTGCACATATGTCTGTTAGTACGCAGGAACTGGAGAAACGGGCCACACCCCACTCCCTTCTTAGGATCCCAGCAAGCCTAAAGGTCATCCATGATCTTAATATAGACTTTTGGGACCGTAATTGGTGGCCTCCCTATGCTCACATGGCCCTCCAAAGCCTGTCTGTCAGCCCTTGCTCTTGACCAGGAGCCCCCTGCAAGCCTAATACTGTCAAGTAGCTCCAAAGCTCTGCACTCAGGCTGCTTTTTGCCTAAAGCTGTTGGGAGGGAGACAACAGCGGTTCAGCTTTGTGCAGGTGGGTGGGCTGCGTGTTGTAGCCTACATCTGAGGCCAAAGGGCCTCAAATGCAAGGCCTTGTGTACATGGAGACTATCTTGAAAAGAAAAGGCACTAGGAGAGATGCCGAGAGTTCTGTAGCAACTCAAGTGGCCTGTCCAGTGTCCAGAAGAAAGCCAGCTCGTGGAGATGACAGCACAGAGCTCTAGCCCTTTTGCCCTGTGGGCACCTCAACCCTGCTCAGCTCCTGTGGGGTGGCTCAGCTGTGCCGTGCAGACCAAACCAAACCACCTTCGCCATAGCCCCGTGCATGCCGGAAGCCCTCATGCGTGTAACATCTGAAGCAAGTCGTGGTTGTCACCCTTACTGACTTGTCTCATGTCTTTCCTGAGGGTGGGCCTCACCTTCTAGATGCTTTACAATGCCTCGAAGGCTGTTTCCATGGGCAGCAATAAGCACTCGTTTGCCAGCCTTAATCTTAGGTGCGATCTCCTCATTCCAGAAGGGCAGAGCCCGGGCAATGGTGTCCTTGAGGCTCTCACAGGCAGGCAGCTCTCCAGACTTCAAGTCTGCATAACGCCGGTCCTGGGGACAGGGCCATAGGGACACTTGTGTTTGCTCCCTGGGTAGCCCTCCCACCCAGGCCCCCAGCCTCACGGCTTCCCAGCACCGAGCCTACCTTGCTGATGGAAGTGTAGTAAGGGTGTTTCTCATCCATGGGGGGTGGCGGGGTGTCGAAGGAACGTCTCCAGATCTTCACCTGCTCCTCCCCGTGCTTTGCAGCTGTCTCAGCCTTATTGAGGCCTGTGAGGCCCCCGTAGTGCCGCTCATTGAGGCGCCAGGTACGTACCACAGGTAGCCACATTTGGTCCGTAACATCCAGGATGGTCCAGAGGGTGCGGATAGCCCGCTTCAGCACTGATGTATAGCAGATGTCAAACTCCATTTTGGCATCTTTGATGGCAACGCCCCCACGCTTGGCCTCCTCAACCCCCTTCTCACTGAGTTCTGCATCAAACCAGCCACAGAAACGGTTCTCTTGGTTCCATGCACTCTCACCATGGCGGACTATTACTAGGCGGTGGGTGGCCATGGTGGCAGGGGACACAGGCACTCCAGGTGACAGCTGCTGGCTTAGCCTTTTCAGCTTTATAACAGTTTTCCCAGCCCCCACCCCAGCCCTAACTGCCAATCAGCATTCCAAGAGGTACAGGCAGAGGCAGGCAACCAGTAGTAGAACTGGGGGTGGGGTGTGGACCACAGAGCTGGACTTAAAAATAGCCCACAAAACCATCGGCTGTGCCTGGGCTCAGATGACAAGGCCATAACCACTTGGCACCTGGGGCTGCTGAACTAGACCGGGGTGAAGGATAGAAGTCAAATCTGGGGGTGTTCTCCATGAAAATGTTCTTTGACACCAGGGACTTTCTGTGTCTCTTCCAGCCCTCCCCTGCTCAGGCAGAAACAAACTATTCTGGGCCTACTTCTGATAAGGTTTAACTACGAGGTCCAAGCTACAATCCACCTGCCTCTGCCTCTTAATATAGTAAGACAAGCCCAAGCCTGTCTCAGGAAGGAGTCTAGCCTAGAGTAAGTCAAGCAGTATGTGTATAGGCTTTCCATCTGAAGAGGTCAGTGCAAACATTAATGGTGTGTCTGCAGCAGACAACTTTTCTCTGCCCAGGTGCCTGTCTAGCACACATGCATTGCCTGTGTTAGTGTGTCACACACACAGCCTCACTGCTTTGCTACATACACTCAGTAGCGAATGGCTTAGGCTGGAGGCCTTCCTCAGTCTCCTGGTCACCTGCCTCCCTGGCAGGGCCCTCTTCTGCCTTCCACAGGCACCCAAGCTAGGAGGGCCCTCTGGGAGACAGGAGGAGTGAAAGGCATGGCAGAAACAGCAGGTACAAGCCATTGCTCTAGGGAGGTCCAGCCTTGTGGAGGACAGCAACAGCACCAGACAGCAGCATGGGCTGAGACCCCTCTTGGCTTGGTCCCCAGAACAACCAGAGGAAAAGAACTCTCTCTGGATTCCCTTGTTGAGTGTGAGCTGAATAGGATTCCTGGCACACCTAGGGACAGGACTACACCGAGTTATAGGGGTTAGTTATAGGGTATGTTCACCCCTTCTCAGGACAGGCACCCAGGGATAAGCTGAGACAGAATGGGCAGCCCGGAGTCAAGAAATCTGCATTTGAGCCTGGAGGACACAGTCTCCCCACACCTCACCCTGCTCTCCCATCTGGAACAGGTGGGTTGGGAGTCTAGGCCTTGTATGCAGGGAAACCTGCATAGTGGTCCCAATCCACACAGGCTCTGTAGACCAAAGCTGACCCAAGGATCCTGACAGGTCTAGGAGAACTGCAGATCTCAGGGCTGGCAGGTGGAACCCCACCCCTCCTCGTGACACCACATTTAGGGCTCTGTTCAGCTCTCCTAACTCAAGTCTGGTCTCTGTCCTTGGCCACACTGGAAAACCCACTGGATAAACTGGCTGTGGCCCTGAAGGACAGCGAGATGCCACCGCTTGACAAGCCTACTGTGACTAGTGCTGGGTGTGAGGAAGGAACGGGTGTGATGGGGTTGGGAAGGAGGGGAACAGCTGCTTTGAGGGGTGCTTCAGGAAGCAGCAGCTCCCGGATAATATGCAAATGAACCTAAAGGACTCAGCTGTGAGCCCTACAGGGCAGAGATGCCGGTAAAGACCGGAAAGCCCTAGGGACCCAGAGAGATGGCTCCGCAGTTAAGAGTGCTTCCAGAGGCCGGGCGTTGGTGGCGCACGCCTTTAATCCCAGCACTCTGGAGGCAGAGGCAGGCGGATCTCTGTGAGTTCGAGGCCAGCCTGGTCTACAGAGCGAGTTCCAGGACAGCCTCCAAAGCCACAGAGAAACCCTGTCTCGAAAAAAAAAAAAAAAAAAAAAAAAAAAAAAAGAGTGCTTCCAGAGGACCCAGGTTCAATCTCCAACTTCACAGCTCACAACTCGCTGTAGCCCCAGCTACTCAGTGGTACCTGCACCAGTGTGCACATTTCCCACACACACAGACACAATTAAAAAAACATTTTAGGACTGGGTGTGGTTGTGTCACCTTTAACCTGGACCAGGTAAGGCTGTTCCACCAAGAATGGGTGAAGGAGTGGCAGGACATTTGTTTCCCTTTCTTTAAGGAGGGGTGGCCCTGGCTGTCCTGACACTCGCTGTAGACCAGGCTGGCCTAGAATTCACAGTGCTGGGACTATACTATCTGGCCCAACACAAAGCAGCTTGAAACCTCTGGAACAAATGGAAAGGACTCCAAAAGAATCTGCATCAAATGAGAATTAGAGCTTTACGGGTCAGAATTCTGAGAATGCCCGCCCCTCCCCCTTCTGACTTCCCCTGGAGTGGCTGCCTGAAACCTGAGATGGGGGAGCACAGGGTGTTGACTGCTGTGTGCTCTTCTGCTACACTGAGCTCAGGCTGGGGACAAGCTAGGAAATCAAAACCCCATGTTAATACTAATAGGTTTCCAACCAGGCGCTGGTGCGTGCCTTCAATCCCAGCAGAGGCAGGCAGATCTCTGTGAGTTCGAGGGCAGCCTGGTCTACAGAGCGAGTTCCAGGACAGCCTCCAAACTCACAGAGAATCCCTGTCTCGAAAAAAAAATATATTAATAGGTTTCTCCACCAGCTCAGTAAGCCGGATGAAGCTGACCTGAAAAGTATAGCAGCAGGTTTATTTGAGCAAAGCAACTCCAGGCTGGGTTCTCCTGTCCCAGAGATCCAGGCTGAAGAAGCCGCATGCCTGAGCTAAAGCAGGGAGCCTATATAGGTTATAGGTGAGAGGTGACGATGTGTCACCACAGCTGGGTTTGTGCCCAAGTATGGCCGAAAGCTGAACAGCTTAGGCAGGGGCTTGGGTGACTGGCAGCTTCAGGGGAGGGAGCTGCAGCCCCTGCCAAGAATTTAGAACTGGGCTTTTTGTTCGGAGACTCTAAGTGGGTGGGGCCTGGAGAGACAGGGATGGGGTTTTCCAGAGCATGCGGGGTGAGCTGGAGGTTCCAACCAAACAATATCCTTACCAAATCTTTTTTTTTTTTTTTTGGTTTTTCGAGACAGGGTTTCTCTGTGGCTTTGGAGGCTATCCTGGAACTCACTCTGTAGACCAGGCTGGCCTCGAACTCACAGAGATCCACCTGCCTCTGCCTCCCAAGTGCTGGGATTAAAGGCGTGCACCACCAACGCCCGGCTCTTTACCAAATCTTTAAGTTTACTATTTTTCCCCATTTTCCTCTACTCTTGTGCCTGGCCAGTAGACTTTTATTATATTTTTCAGTTAAAAAATGTATTCCCTCTTTGTTGTTGTTGTCGTTTTGGTTCTTTTGTTTTTCGAGACCGGGTTTCTCTGTGTAAACATCCCTAGCAGTCCTGGAACTAGTTCTATAGACCAGACTGGTCTTGAACTCACAGAGATCTGACTGCCTCTGCCTCCTTAGTGCTGGGATTAAAGGTGAACCACCCAGCTTAAAAACAAACAAAACAAAACAAAAAACCTGTTCATTCTAATAGCTTGTTTGTTACCTGGTAATTTTTATTTTTCTATCCATTTTAAGAATGTTTACCTTTGAGCTGGAGAGATGGCTCAGCGGTTAAGAGCATTGGCTGCTCTTCCAGAGGACCGGGGTTCAATTCCCAGCACCCACATGGCAGCTCACAACTGTCTGAAACTCTAGTTCCAGGGGATCTGATACATTCACTCCAATGCACATAAAATAAAGTTAAATGAATTATTTAAAAAAAAAAGAATGTTTACCTTTTTTTTCCTGACAAGAGTTTTTTCTTTTCCTGACAAGAGTTTCACTATGTAGCCCAGGCTGGCCTGGAGCTCTCTGTGTAGACCAGACTGTCCTCAGACTCATTCCCCTGCCTCTCCAGTTCTGGTATTAAAAGTGTATACCACCATGCCCAACACTAATGTACTTTTTAAGGACAGGGCCTCATGTAATCCACAATGGTCTGGGGCTTACCTTTAGTCTAGTATGAACTTGAACTTGGTTTTGTTTTGTTGTTTTGTTTGAGACAGGATCTCATCCTGTACCATTGGCTGCCTGGAACTTGCTATGTAGATCAGGCTGACCTGGTACTCATACTCATACTCTTCAGTGTATTTTGAAGGCTGGTTGAAAATACAGCAGCCAAAGCAAGGCTTGGTGGTTAGGGGGCCTGTACTGCTCTTGCAGAGAATTCCAGTTCAATTCCTAGCACCCAGGCCAGACTGCTCACAACCACTCATAACTCAAGCTCCAGGGGATCTAATGCCCCCTTCTGGTCTTCATGGCCACTGCACTAATGTGCACAAACCCACACTCAGACACACATATATACATATAATTTAAAAATTAAAACTACAGCACCTATCAAAACTTTTGTTATTTACAGAAAAATATATAGCTATCTCAATATATGCAGAAAATACATTTTACAAGTCTAACAATCTTTTGGGGTTTTTTTTTGTTTATTTTTATTTTATGTGCATTGGTGTTTTGTGCTGTGGGATAATCTTTTGTACGCTGTGAATATTTATTACTCTCACTGGTTGATAATAAAGTTGACATGGCCGACAGCAAGGCAGAATAAGGCAATCCTGGAAAGTCAAACTGAAAATTCAGAAAGAAAGAAGGGTGGGAGATGCCAGCTAGCAGCCAGAGGATCAAGGAGTGCTAGAGGACAGGTCCAGGAGCCACGTGCAAAATGTAGATTAATAGAAATGGGTTGGTTTAAATGTAAGAGCTGGTTAGTAATAAGCCTGAGCTATTGACTGAGCTTTTGTAATTAATATAAGCTTCTGTGTGACGGTGTCAGAACCCCTGGACCTGGAGTTACAGTTTTGAACTGCTGGCAGAATTGAACCCAGGTCTTCTAGAAGAACAGCCAGTGTTCTTAACCACTGAGCCACCTCTCCAGCAGTCTTTTTTTTTAAAGATTTTATTTATTTATTATGAATACAACATTCTGCCTCTATGTATGTCTGCATGCCAGGAAAGGGCACCAGATCTCATTATGGATGGTTGTGAGCCACCATGTGGTTGCTGGGAATTGAACTCAGGACCTCTGAAAGAGCAGTCAGTGCTCTTAACCACTGAGCCACCTCTCCAGCAGTCTAACATTCTTATAATAAAAGCAGATACAGGCTAGGGATAGAAGGAAACACTGACCTTCTCTGTGCTTTGGATACCGTGGAGGAAGGTCATAACAGGCAAGAGCCTCACCTTGCATCCTCAACCAAACTGGTCAAATTGACTGTCGTTGTCATTTCTAGTAATGGCTATCCATGACAAACCATGGCGGCTAACATCAAAGGTAACAATGGAAGACCAAGATGAGAAACAAGACCCTCACACTCCCTCCTTGCAGACAACACTGGACTGGGGTGTAATCTAGGACGACTAGAAGACATAGACTGAAAGGAGGAAGTAGAACTGTTTCTGTGTGCAGGCAGTGTGGCTTTATATGCAGAAATCAAACATAACCACAGGTGAAGCAATTACTTACAGTTCTATTATTAAGTAAAAGTCAGGAGTCAGATATCAAGGAAAAAACCTGATTGATCTGAGAAGCAGTGGAAAAGCTACCACTGACCTCCTGTCTCTCCTTCCTCAATCCAAAAGGGCCTGAGGATTTACTAAGCCCCTCCCTACTACTTCCTGTGTCTCTCTATATGTCCTGGGTCCTCCAAAACCTCTATGGCTAATCCTGATTAGCTAGTACCTAGTGTTGTGTGATATTTTACTCTTTTGGCTCTTTAGTCTTTGGGCAGGGGGCCTTCCACCCAGTTCCCAAATAAATCACACACAGAGGCATATTCTTAATTTTAATTATGAATGCCTGGTCTTAGCTTAGCATTATAGAAACTAACAGATTGGATACAGGATCCACTTTTCTCTTGCATCCAAGAAACTTATCACCTCACCAACAAGGAGGGCCTTCACCTCAGGTTAAAAAGATGGAAAAAGGTATTGCAAGTAAATGGACCCAAGAAACAAGGAGGTGAAGCCATTTTAATCTGACAAAATAGACTTCACACCAAAAGTAGAAGAGAGGACAACACATACTCATGAAAAGTTCAACAGGATATTGCAATTATGAACATTTATGTACCAAAGACAAGGGCACCCAAATTCATAAAGTAAACACTGCAGCTAAAAATCACACACTGACCCCTCACATAGTGATAGTGTATGATTTGAATATCCCCCTCTCATCAAGACAAAAACTAAACAGAAATGCTAGAGTTAAGTAACATTATAAATCAAATGAACCTGGCAGACATCTGCAAAACATTGTACCCATAGATGAAAGTTCTGTTGACCAGGCTGGCCTGGAACTCAGAAAGATCCACCTGTCTCTGCCTCCTGAGTGCCGAGATTAAAAGTGTGTGCCACCACTGCTCGGTTGAGAATGTCTTTTTAAAATTTTTTAAAGATTTATTTATATTTATTATGTATACAGTGTTCTGCCTGCATCTATGCCCACAGACCAGAAGAGGCACCAGATCTCATTACAGATGATTCGGAGCCACCATGTGGTTGCTGGGAATTGAACTCAGGACCTTTGGAAGAATAGCCAGTGCTCTTAACCTCTGAGCCATCTCTCCAGCCCTTAAATTTTTTAAATTAATTTGTTTTTTACATTTCAATCCCAGTTCCCCCTCCCTCCTCTCCACCCACTCCTTCTGCCACCTACCATCTGCTCCGTGGCTCCTCAGAGAAGGTGAGGCCTCCCCTAGGAAGTCTACTAAGTCGTCCCATCATCTCGTTGAGGCAGGACCACGGCACCTCTCCACCCCCACACCCCTGTGTCTAGGCTGGGCAAGGCTTCTCTCCATATAGAATGGGCTCCACTAAGTCAGTTTGTGCATTAGTGTTAGATCTTAGACCCACTGCCAGTGGCCTCATATATTGTCCCAGTCACACCACTGTCACCTATGTTAAAGGAGTCTAGTTTGGTTTTATGCAGGATCCCCATTTGTCAGACCTGAGTCAGGGATCTCTCACTAGCTCCGGTTAGCTGACCAAGAATATATCTTATCAGTAACTCAGGAACTTTCTCCAAAATTGACCACACACTTTGACTCAAAGCAAGTCCCAACAGGTATAAGAAACCTGCATCCAAGGCGGGCGTTGGTGGTACACACCTTTAATCCCAGCACTCGGGAGGCAGAGACAGGCGGATCTCTGTGAGTTCGAGACCAGCCTGGTCTACAGAGTGAGTTCCAGGATAGCCTCCAAAACAATACGGAGAAACCCTGTCTCGTAAAACCAAAAAAAAAGAAAAAAAAAAGAATCAATAAAATGAAGAGTTGGTTCTTTGAGAAAGTAAGATTGATAAACCCTTAGCCAAATTAGCTAAATGATGGAGGAAGAAGACCTAAATTAATAAAATTAAGGATGAAAACAGAGTCATTACCCAAATGTGGTGGCACATGCTTTTAATCCTAATTCTCAGGAGGCAGAGGCAAGTGGATCTCTGAGAGTTCAAGGCCAGCCTGGTCTATGTAATGCATTCCAGGAAAGACAGAGCTACAGAGTGAGACCCTAAGTGAAAGATAAGTAAATACGCCGGGCGGTGGAGGTGCACCTCTTTAATCCCAGCACTCTGGAGGCAGAGGCAGGTGGATCTCTGTGAGTCCGAGGCCAGCCTGGTCTATAGAGATAGTTCCAGGACAGCTAGGGGTGTTACACAGAGAAAACCTGTGCCAAAAAAGAAAAAAAGAAAAGAAAAAAATATGGGTACATTACAGCAGATATCAAGTAGAAAAACTAAGCTCAATGGTAGTGACACATACCTTTAATTCCAGCACTTGGGAGGCAGAGGCAGTCAGATATCTGTGAGTTCAAGACCAGCCTGGTCTATAAGAGCTAGTTCCAGGCTCCAAAGCTACACAGAGAATCCCTGTCTCAAAAAATAAAAAATTTTAAAAAAGGTATAACAACTAAAATGGATTAATTTTTTGATATGTATAAATCAAATAAGCAATTTAAACAGAGTCATAATGCTTAATGAAATAAAAACAGTAATTAAAAGTCTCCCAACCAGCCTCAATGCATGGGAGAGGGGCTTGGCCCTGCCCCAACCTATTGTGTCAAACTTTGTTGACTCCTCATGGGAGCCCTTACAGATGAGGAGGAGTGGACTGAGGTGGGGGGTTTAGGGGGAGGTGAGAGGGGACAGGAGGAGGGGTGGGAAGGAGAACTGTGGTTGGAATGTAAAACAAAATTTAAAAGAATAAGTTATAAAAACTCTCCCAACCAACAAAAGCCCAGAGTTAGATGGATTCAGCACAGAATTCTACCAAACCTTCAAATAATCAATATCAGCACTCTTCAAATTGTTCCACAAAATAGAAACTGAAGGAACATTTCCTATTTTTTTTTTTGTTTGTTTGTTTGTTTTTGGTTTTTCGAGACAGGGTTTCTCTGTGGCTTTGGAGGCTGTCCTGGAACTAGCTCTTGTAGACCAGGCTGGTCTTGAACTCACAGAGATCCACCTGCCTCTGCCTCCCAAGTGCTGAGATTAAAGGCGTGTGCCACCAACGCCTGGCTCCTAATTCTTTTTACAAGGTCACTATTACCCTGATATCTAAACCACACCAAAACCTAACAAAAGAGAAAATATCCCTTGTGAACATAAATGCAAAAATTCTCACTTAATAAAATACTTGCAGACCAAATCAAAGATTGTGTCAAAAATTATCCAGGCCAAGCATAATAGTGCATGGCAGGTAAAGACAAATAGAGCTCTATGAGTTCAAGGCCACCCTGGTTACATAGGGAATTCTAGGACAGTCAGGGGTACATAACAGAAAGACTTTGTCTCAAAAAGAGAAAAAAGGAGGAGAGAAGGAGGAGGAGGAGGAGGAGGCTATTATCCACCACAACGAGGTGATTGTATCTCAGAGATGCAGAGGTGATTCAACATATGTAAATCAATAAACATAATTCACCACATACACAAACTAGAAGACAGGACCCACATGATCAACTCAGATGCAGACAAGGCCTTTGACAAAATCCAACGTCTCTTCAAGATGAAGAAGAGACTAGGGATACAAGGGACATACATCAACATAATAAAGGCAGTTTACAGCAAGCCCACAGCCAGTATCAACCTAAACAGAGAGAAGCTCAAAGCACCTCGGGAGCAAGACAAGGCTGTCTGCTCTCTCCAAACTATTCAACATAGTACTTGAAGTCTTAGCTACAGCAGTAAGACAACTGAAGGAGATAAAGGGAATACAAACAGGAAAGAAGTCAAAGTATCCTTATTTGCAAATGGTATGATGACCCCCCAAAAGAAAACCCAACTCCACCAGGAAACTTTTACAGCTGATAAACTGTTGGGTACACAACAGTCCTTGCAGTAGGGAACCTGAAATGTCAAACACAAAGGGGCCTCTCCTCAAGGGAGAAATTAACCTGTTTTCCACCCACAAGGCTGGGATATTGTTAATGACCTTGTGACCCTTTTGCTATCTGTGAAAGCTGACCTCACCCACCTTTTGTTTTAGAGTGAGGCCTCACCGAAATCCCTCAGAAAGTTTATCTCAGACTCTTACTCTCTAGATTTTTGTCCTTATCTCCCAGTTAGTGTATTTTATGGCCTGCTGACTTCTATGCGGTCTTGGTCAGAGACCACACTAGATTATAGGCGCTTTACATATAGAAACCAACCTCACGGTCACATATACTTGATAAAGGAGTTCCTAAATAATTGCATCTTAAGCTTTACTATGCACCTGGGAAGAGGATGATTGCTGCCTGGCAATTTTTCCCCAAATTGGACTGTTTTAAATATGCTGAGTGTAAGTATTGCAGCTGGGATGGAAATGGATCCGAGCAGTAATGAGCCAGGGAATACCATTAAAGTCACCATGAGTGTAGCAGCTTACAGCTCTGGTCCAGGGAAAGGTTTCCCCAATGTAACAACGCCACTCTGATATGGGAGGGTTTCCCCAGTGAAGTTGTTACAGTTCTCAGCACCCCGTCCCTTCCTCTGGAGTGTAACAACTCTCTTCTGCTTGGGGAAGTTTTCCCCAGTGGAAGAGTTACAGTTCTGCTCCCCAAAACCCGAGAAAGAAGGTCTCACCCAATCCTCACTCAAGAGATTTATTAGGAGGGAGGACTCCAGGAAGATAGCTGCCTCTGCCAGGGTGGGAAAGGCAGCAGCAGATTGAATAGGCACAGGGCTTATATATATTGCTTCTTGGGGGTGGAGTTATTCCAGGGTAAAGATTTTCTGGGTGGGAATTAGTCAAATTTCAATCCTTGAGCTTGTTGGACAAGCTCAGAAATTGGCTGGATTTCCTGCTCAAGATTTTGGTTGGTTTTCCTGCTCAGGGGTTGGTTAGTTTTTGTATTGAGTTGGTCAGGGGCAGAGTGTGTTTCTTTACCTCTGGCTTCAGGGCCAAAGTGAGTGTCTTTCACTGGTCCTTTTGAACCTTTTGACTCTGGTTTCAGGGCCAGAGTATGTTTCTTTGGCTGGCCCTTTTACACTATACTGACAATGAATGGCCCGGCATCAGACACCCCACGTTTGATTCAGCTTTAACGAAGTCAATCTGAAGCAAAGTTTCAAACCTCTTCGGAGGTTTGCTTTCCTGCTTGGACATCTGCAGGGTCCCCTCAATAAACACTTTCAGCCAACCAGCAGGATACAAAATTAACACGCAAGATTCCATTGCCATTGCATCACAGCTCCTAAGACACACACCTGGAGTAGTCTCTATCTTGACAAGACGAAAAGTTGAAATTATACAGATTGCTTTTCAGATGGTGAGGGAACTAAATGTAGAATTCTGAAAGATTAGTGGGAAAATCTAACCGTGGGAAGCCGAATGAGCAACTCCTTTCTAAATGACCCTTGGATCAAAGAGGAAACCTGGTGGTAGTGGGGGACACAAAAATGTTTGGAGTCGAATAAAAATAAAAATACAGAGTATGATGGCACATGCCTGTGGTCCCAGCAGTAGGGAAGCTGCTGTAGAACAACTGTAAATTCAAGACCAGCCTAGGTGATAGAATGAGACACAGCCTAAACAATCAGACCAATAAACAAAAGCCGACAACAGGGCTGGAGAGAGGACTCCGCAGTTAAGGGCACTGGCTGCTCTTGCAGAGGACCTGGGTTCAGTTCCCAGCACCCACATGCTGGTTTCCAATCAGCCTTAGCTGTGGTTGCAGGGATCTGACATCCTCTTCCGCCCTTAGAATGCACCAGGCAGGCATGTGGTGCGCATACATACGTGTAGGTAAAACACCCATACACATAAAGTAAAATCCAAATATCAAAAACAAAAAAGTAACAAAGAAAACACACTGCTTTCCCCTACAATACAACACAGTAAAATCATGATCAGAGGTACATTTAGAATGTCACATGCTTAGGAGAGAAGGCATGCCTCAACCGAGGCTTCTACACAGGATAGGGCAACAGAGAAACTGATGAACAAGAGGGGAGTAAAAGCAGTGAGGAAAAAAAAACATAAACCAATACAGAAAGAAAATACTTATCAATCTGAGGAAGGAGAGGAGGGGCAGTGTGATAACTAAGAAAACACTATTGCCAACTCTACAAGCATTCAGCAGTTTTGATGAAATAGACTCTGGTTTTAAATGTCACAAACTACCAATACTTAGCCAAGAAGATAGAACCATAATCATTCTACAACTCATAAGAAAATTAGATTCATAACTTAAGACCTTTTGTAAAAGAATTCTCTTTCTGGATGCAGTGGCATATGTCTATAACCCGAGCACTCAGGCAGAGGCAAGTAGTTCTCTGTGAATTTGAGGTCAGACTGGTCTACATAGCATGTTACAGGCCAGTCTCAAGAAAGAATTCTCTAGACACTCTCAGTTTCCCTAGTGAGTTGTAAACATTTAGAGAATGATACTTTTTTAAAGATTTATTTGTTTATTTATGCATATGAGTGCTCTATGTTTTATGCCAGAAGAGGGCATCAGATCCCATTGTAGATGGTTGTGAGTCACCATGTGGGTGCTGAGAATTGAACCTGGGTCCTCTGGAAGAGCAGCCAGTGCTCTTAATCCCTGAGCTATCTATCCAGCCAGAGAATAATAATTTTTATAATCTCTTCCAGCAAACAAGAGAATCATAACATAAGAGTTAACTTGATCGCCGGGCATTGGTGGCGCACGCCTTTAATCCCAGCACTCGGGAGGCAGAGGCAGGTGGATCTCTGTGAGTTCGAGGCCAGCCTGGTCTACAGAGTGAGTTCCAGGACAGCCTCCAAAGCCACAGAGAAACCTTGTCTCGAAAAACCAAAAAAAAAAAAATAATGATAATAATTAACTTGATCACCAGGAACCCAATAGTGAAATCAGACACTACTACAAGCCTGTCAGTGTTCTTCACGGGGGCTGGAGAGATGGCTCAGAGGTTAAGAGCACTGGCTGCTCTTCCAGAGGTCCTGAGTTCAATTCCCAGCAACCACATGGTGGCTCACAATCATCTGCAATTCAATCTGGTGCCCTCTTCTGGCATGTAGACAGAACACTGTATATGTAATAAATAAATAAATCTTTAAAAAAAAATAAACACTTTGGCGGGGTGGGGAGGGGCTGCCACGACGGCTTCCATCCCAGAGGCAGGAGGCAAGGCACCCCAGCAGCCTAATCTCCTGCTCCACCAACAAGACCAGGTAAACCAGGTCCCATTTCTGGACCGCCTGCCTGGGTCTGGTCTCTGCTACTAAAGTTTCCATCCCAGCAGCGGCAGGAGCCAAGGTACCGTAGTTTCCTGCTCCACACATGGAACTAGGACTAGATCAGCTGCTGGTGATTGGGGACTGCCACAGAGGCTTCCATCCCAGAGGCAGGAGCAAACTCACCCCAGCATCCTAGTCTCCTGCCCCACCCACGTGACTAAGACTATCATGGGGCTCCCATCCATCCCAATGGGATCCAAAGCACCCCAGCATCCTAGACCATTTCTCCACCCAAGACCAGGAAGTGGAGAGCTACCAGAACAGTGGACTTGCCTATACTCACAAGGAGGGAACCCTGGTCCTACATCCATCAGGAGAGGGAGAGGCACCCTCTGGAGCCCACTGCAAGAACGGATGGGAAGGAGACAATATAAAAAAACAAGGAGCAAGCCGGGCATTGGTGGCGCACGCCTTTAATCCCAGCACTCGGGAGGCAGAGGCAGGCGGATCTCTGTCAGTTCGAGGCCAGCCTGGTCTACAAAGTGAGTTCCAGGACAGCCTCCAAAGCTACAGAGAAACCCTGTCTCGAAAAACCAAAAAAAAAAAAAAAAAACAAAAAAACAAGGAGCAACAGAAAAACCAACATGACACCGCCAGAGTCCAGAGACCCTACACCAGCAAGACTGGAACACCCCAACACAAATGAACCAGAAGAGAATGACATAAAAAACAACTTCATGGAAATGATAGAGGCCCTCAGAGAGGATATGAAAAAATCCCTTAAAGAAATGGAAGAAAATACAATCCAAAAAATGCAAGATATGGAGCAAAAGACAAAGCAAAAATTGCAAGAAACAATTCAAATTCAAACAATGCAAGGGCTGAAATCTGAAATAGAAACAATAAAAAACACAGTCTGAAGGAAAGCTGGAAATAGAAAAGGTGGGAAAATGGTCAGGTACTACAGATGCAAGCATAACCAACAGAATATAAGAGATGGAAGAGAGAATCTCAGGTGTTAAAGATACACTAGGAGAATTAGATTCATCGACCAAAGAAAAATTTAAGTCCAACAAATACCTAACACAAAATATCCAGGAAATATGGGACACCAAGAAAAGACCAAACTTAAGAATAATAGGTATAGAAGAAGGTGAAGAAACCCACCTCAAAGGGCCAGAAAACATATTAAACAAAATAATAGAAGAAAACTTTCCCAACCTAAAGAAAGACATGCCAATGAAGGTGCAAGAAGCTTATAGAACACTAAATAGAGTGGACCCCAAAAATCCCCTCAACATAATAACCAAGACCCTAAACATACAGAATAAAGAAAGAATATTAAGAGCAGCTAGGGAAAAAAGCCAAGCTACGTATAAAGTCAAACCTATCAGAATTACACCTGACTTCTCCATGGAAACTATGAAAGTCAGAAGATCCTGGATATTCAACCAACACTAAGAGACCACGGATACCAGCCAAGACTGCTATACCCAGCAAAGCTTTCAATCACTATAGATGGAGAAAACAAGATAGTCCATGACAAAACCAGATTTAAACAATACATATCCACTAACCCAGCCCTACAGAAAATTCTGGAAGGAAAACTCCAACCCAAGGAAGTTAACTACAACCAGAAAAACATAGGCAATAGATAATCCCACTTTACCAACAGCAAAAAGAAAAAATGGTGGAAATTCACATACAATTCCACGAACAACAATCATTCCAAAACAAACAAGAATGAGCTATCAATGGTCATTAATTTCCCTCAATATTAATGGTCTTAACTCGCCCATAAAAAGACACAGGTTAACAGAATGGATTGGAAGACAGAATCCATCCTTCTGCTGCATACAAGAAACACACCTCAGCTTCAAAGACAGACGTTATTTCAGAGTTAAGGGTTGGGAAAAGATTTTCCAACCAAATGGACCCAAGAAACAAGCTGGGGGTAGCAATCCTAATATCTAACAATTTAAACTTTAAACTAAAATCAATCAAAAGAGATGAAGGTCACTTCATACTCATCACAGGAGAAATCAACCAAGATCAAGTCTCAATTCTGAACATCAATGCCCCAAATGCAAAGCCATCCACGTTTGTAAAACAAACATTACTAAAACTCAAAGCACATATAAAACCTCACACACTTGTAGTGGGAGACTTCAACACCTCACTCTCACCACTAGACAGGACCACAAGACAGAAACTTAACAAGGATATGAAGGACCTAATAGAAGTTATGACCCAATAGGGTTTAACAGACATCTATAGAACACTCCATCCAAACACAAAAGGATAGACCTTCTTCTCAGCTCCACACAGAACCTTCTCAAAAATCGACAGCACATTTGAAAACATAGCAAATCTCAACAGGTACAAAAAATTGGAATAACTCCATGTATCTGATCAGACCATCATGCCTTAAAGTTAGAATTCAACAATAACACAAATCGCAGAAACCCTGCACACTCATGGAAATTGAATAATACACAATTGCACCACTCCTGGGTCAAAGAAGAAATAAAAAAAGAAATTAAAAACTTCCTAGAATTCAATGAGAATGAAGACACAACATACCCAAACCTATGGGACACTTTGAAAGCAGTGCTAAGAGGAAAGTTCATAGCACTAAGTGCCCACATGAAGAAACTGGAGAATAGTCACACTAGAGAATTAGCAGCACAACTGAAAGCTCTAGAACAAAAGGAAGCAAACTCATCCCAGAGGAGCAGACGCCAGGAAATAATCAAATTGAGGGCTGAAATCAACAAAATAGAAACTAGGTTCTTTGAGAAAATCAACAAGATAGACAAACCTTTTTCCAAACTTACCAAAAGGCAGAGTATGAACATGCAAATTAACAAAATCAGAAATGAAAAGGGAAACATAACAATGGACAGTGAGGAAATCCAGAGAATCATCAGGTCATATTTTGAAAAGCTGTACTCCACAAAAATTGAAAATTTAAAGGAAATGGACAGTTTTCTAGATAAATATCACTTACCAAAATTAAATCAAGAACAGATAAGCAATTTAAATAGTCCTATAACACCTAAGGAAATAGAAGCAGTCATCAAAAGTCTCCCAACCAAAAAAAAAACCAAAACAAAACAAAACCCAGGGCCAGATGGCTTCAGTGCAGAATTTTACCAGAAATTCAAAGAACAGCTTACACCAGTTCTCCTCAAAGTATTCCATGCAATAGAAGCAGAAGGGTCTTTGCCAAACTCTTTTTACGAGGCTTCAATAACATTGATACCCAAGCCACACAAAGACACAACTAAGAAAGAGAACTTCAGACCAATATCCCTCATGAACATTGATGCAAAAATACTCAATAAAATACTGTCAAATCAGATCCAAGAACACATCAGAAAACTCATCCCATGATCAAATAGGCTTCATTCCAGGGATGCAGGGATGGTTCAACATACGAAAATCCATCAGTGTAATCCACCATATAAACAAGCTGAAAAACAAAAACCACATGATCATCTCACTAGATGCTGAAAAAGCCTTTGACAAAATCCAACACCCCTTCATGATAAAGGTCTTGGAAAGATCCTGGATAATAGGAACACACCTAAACATCATAAAAGCTATATACAGCAAACCAACAGCCAACATCAAACTGAATGGAGAGAAACTCAAGGCAATTCCTCTAAGATCAGGAACAAGGCAAGGCTGTCCCCTCTCCCTATATCTCTTCAATATTGTATTTGAAGTTCTAGCTAGAGCAATAAGACAACAAAAGGAGATCAAGGGGATACAAATTGGAAAGGAAGAGGTAAAACTTTCACTATTTGCAGATGATATGATAGTTTACACAAGTGACCCAAAGAACTCTACCAGGGAATTCCTGCAGCTGATAAATACTTTCAGCAAAGTGGCAGGATACAAGATCAACTCAAGAAAATCAGTAGCCCTACTATATACAACTGATAAAAGGGCCGAGAAAGAAATCAGAGAAACATCACCCTTTACAATTGCCACAAACAACATAAAATACCTGGGGGTAACGCTAACCAAACAAGTGAAAGACCTGTATCGAAAGAACTTTGGGTCTTTTTTTTGTTGTTGTTTTTTTGTTTTTACGAGACAGGGTTTCTCTGTATTGTTTCCGAGGCTTTCGGTCCAGCCCAGCCTTGAACTCACAGCGATCTGCCTGCCTCTGACTCCCCAGTGCTGGGATTAAAGGCATGTGCTACCACCACCCGGCAGAACTTTGGGTCTTTAAAGAAAAAAATTCAGACACCAGGAAATGGAAAGATCTCCCATGCTCTTGGATAGGTAGGATCAATGTAGTAAAAATGGCAATCCTGCCAAAAAGCAATCCCCATCAAAATCCCAGCACAATTCTTCATAGACCTTGAAAGAACAATTCTCAACTTTATATGGAAAAACAAAAAACCCAGGATAGCCAAGAAAACCCTGCTCAACAAAGCAACATCTGGAAACATCACCATCTCTGACTTCAAGCTCTATTATAGAGCTATAGTCCTGAAAACAGCTTGGTATTGGCACAAAAATAGACAGGTAGATCAATGGAATCGAATTGAAAACTCTGAGACGTGGGGAGCCGCCCTCACATTCTCCGTTACAAGATGGCGCTGACACCCGTTGTCAGTTGGAGTAAACAACCTTGGTGCGCACGTGCCCGCTACTTTTCCATCCCTTACTCTCTGCCTCTCCCGTGGCGTCACATGGGCTGACGAGCAGGAGCCAGTCAGGAGATGACACGTCCGAGGCGGGGACTGCTGAGCTATATAAGGGTTGGGCTTTTCGCTCCCCGGGTCTCCACTCTGTAAGCTTATGCTCTCCCTCTCAAGACGCATTAAAGCTGTTCTGCAGAAGGATCCTAAGTGTGCCGCGTCGTTCTTGCTGGCGAGACGGTAGCGCGGGACACTGAGATTAATCCACAAACCTATGAACACCTGATTTTCAACAAAGAAGCTAGCATTATACAATGGAAAAAAGATAGCATCTTCAACAAATGGTGCTGGCATAACTGGATATTGACATGTAGAAGACTGCAGATAGATCCATGTGTACCCATCCACAAAACTTAAGTCCAAATGTATCAAAGACCTCAACATGAATCCAGCCACACTGAACCTGTTAGAAGAGAAAGTGGGAGGTACCCTTGAACAAATTGGTACAGCAGACCGCTTCCTGAACATAACATAACACCAGTAGTACAGACACTGAGATCTACAATTAACAAATGGGACCTCCTGAAACTGAGAAGCTTCTGTAAGGCAAAGGACACAGTCAGCAAGACAAAAAGGCAACACACCGATTGGGAAAAGATATTCACTAACCCCACATATGACAGATCTCCAAAATTTACAAAGAACTCAATAAGCAAGTCTCCAAAACACAAAAGGATCCAATTAAAAAGTAGGGTACAGAACTAAATAGAGAATTCTCAGTAGAAAAGTATAAAATGGCTGAGAGATACTTGAGAAAGTGCTCAACATCCGTAGAAATCAGGGAAATGTAAATCAAAACAACTCTGAGCTATCATCTTACTCCTGTCAGAATGGCTAAAATCAAAAACACCAATGACAGTTTGTGCTGGAGAGGATGTGGGTAGGGGGAACTCTCCTCCACTGTTGGTGGGAGTGCCAACTCTTACAGCCACTTTGGAAATCAGTATGGAGATTCCTCAGGAAAATGGGAATCGGTCTACCACAAGACCCAGCAATTCCACTCTTAAACATATACCCAAATGATGCACATTCACACAAGGATGTCTATTCCATTATGTTCATAGCAGTATTATATGTAATAGCTAGATCCTGGAAGCAACCTAGATACCCCACAACTGAAGAGTGGATAGAGAAAATGTGGTACATTTACAAAATAGAGTACTACTCAGCAGAAAAAAACAATGGAATCTTGAAATTTGCAGGCAAATGGATGGCACTAGAGGAAACCATCCTGAGTGAGGTAACCCAGACACAAAAAGACAAACATGGTATGTACTCACTCATGTATGGATTTTAGATATGGATCAGGGGAGTGTCAGCCTACAATCCCAGTGCCAGTGAGTCTGGGAAACAAGGAGGTTCCCAAGAGAGATGCATGATACACCAGAGAAGTGGAATGAGGCAAGATCTCCTGAGCAGATTGGGAACATCGGGGGAGGGGAGAGGGAACCAGGAAAAAGAGAGGGGGATAAGAGGAGGGGAGAAGAAGGCATGGGGTAGCAGGAAGGTTGAGTCGAGGTAAGAATAGAGGAGAGCAGGATGAGAGATACCATAATAAATCAAATCATTATAGGCTTGAGGAGAGAGCTGACACTAGTGAGATCTCCAGAGATCTACAAGGATAACACCAACTGGCAAGCTAAGCAATAATGGAGAGAGTATATTAATAGCCCCTCCTTGATGATAAGGTTGATGACTACCCTATATGCCATCCTAGAACCTTCATCAGGGATTGATGGAAGCAGAGACAGATACTCACAGCTAAACACTGAACTGAACTCCTGGAATCTAGTGACAGAGATGGAGGAGTGATGAGCAAAGGAGTCAAGACCATGATGGTGAAACCCACAAAGACAGCTGACCAGATAAGGGGGAGCTCTTGAATCCCAGACTGATGGCTGAGAGGCCAACAGGAGACTGATCCAGACTCCATGAATGTAGTGTCAGGGAGAAGGCCACAGAAATCACTGGGGCCATGGGTAGTAGATCAGTGTTCACCATGGCGTATGAATGAACTTTGGGAGCCCATTCCAAACAGAGGGATGCTCTCTCAGCCTGGACACATGGGGAAGGGCCTAGTTCCTGCCCTGGATGAAGTGACAGACTTTGGGGATCCCTCCAAGGAGGACCTCACCCTCCCTGGCGAATGATGTGGTGATTGAGTGGGGGCTGGGGGAGCTGGTGGAGGGACAAGGGAGGAGGGGTGGGACTGATATGTGAAGCATTCATGTTTCTAACTTAAATAAAAACATATGTTGAGGGAAAAAAACCTTTGGCGGGGGACAGTAATAAAGGGTGATTACTTAGCTTGATAAAAAGCATCTAAAAAAACCTAGCTGTGGAGCTGGACAGATGGCTCAGTGGTTAGGAGCACTGGCTGCGCTGGAGAGGACTCAGGTTTGGTTCCCAATTCCCACATTGCAGCTCACAGCCGTCTGTAACTCCAGTTCTAGGGGATCCAATACATTTTCCCAACCCCCACAAGTGCTGCAAGCAAGTGCATGAGTGCTTGCAGGCCTGGCTACCTCAGTGGCCAGGAAACATGAGGACATACATCAGGGCAAGACCCCAGAAGTGCACTTCCTCTGAGTAACACCTTCAAAGTATTAAGACTTTGCAAATGCATTTGATTATCCTGATTCACCAATTGTGAGAGGCAGCTTTTGACTGTGGAAAAACAAGGAAAATGATGATGCTGGTTGCTTGCTCCTAGCATTACTTGGTAAACTAGCAAAGGGAAAGCATGAGCTCCATGATAAAATTAACCAATGTGGTGGTTTGATGACTTCCTGCATGCCCCCATGTTTCTCCCCGTGATGATCATGGACTAACCTGAGCTGCAAGGCAGCCCCACTTAAATAAATGTTTTCCTTTATAAGAGTTGCTGTGGTCATGATGTCTCTTGACAGCAATAAAACCCTAACTGAGACAGCTAGATACTGGTTCTGAATTGATGCTGATCCCAGGAGACCCCAAGTAACATTGTGGCCCTCCAATAAGGTAAGGGCTTATGGAGATAAGGTGATTAATGGAGTTTGGCTGAGGACCAACTCAGTAGGTCCAGAGGGTCCCTGAACTCACCCTCAGTAGGTCCAGAGGGTCCCTGAACTCACCCTCAGTAGGTCCAGAGGGTCCCTGAACTCACCCTCAGTAGGTCCAGAGGGTCCCTGAACTCACCCTCAGTAGGTCCAGAGGGTCCCTGAACTCACCCTCAGTAGGTCCAGAGGGACCCTGAACTCACCCTGCTATCTCCCCAGCCCCACTTTAGAGTTGCCCCTGACAGGGAAAACAGTGAATTAAAAACAGTATCACATCCCTGCAAGAACTGCAGGAACTAGTGCCACCACTGAGGACTCGGAACATGCAGGGGTGTGGCTCCCACCACATCCCTTTAACTCTTCTATCTGGCCAGCACAGAAGACAGATGGATCATGGAGAATGACAGTCGACTATTGAAAATCAAGCAGTGACTTCAGTTTCAGGCGCTGTACCAGATGTGCTGTCCTTACTTGAGCAGATTAGCACATTTCCTGGTACATGGTGTGCATTGATCTAGCAAGCGCCTCTGTCTTGGTACCTGCCCATAAGGACCACCAGAAGCAATTTGCTTTCAGTGTCAAGGCCTGCAGTATACCTTTACAGTTTTACCTCAAAGGTATATTAACTCTCCTGCCCATGTCACAACTTAGTTATAAGAGATCTCAATTGCTTGTCTCTTCCACAAAACGTTGGTTCATTATACTGATGACATTGCGCTGACTGAACCAAGTGAGCAGGAGGTAGCACCCACTTTGGACCAGTTAGTAACACATATGTGTGTCAAAGGATGGGGAATAAATCCAACCAAAATTCAGGGGCCTTCTGCCTCAGTGAAATTCTTAGGAGTTCAGTGGTGTGGGCATGCAGAGATATTCCTTCTAAGATGAAGGGTAAGTTCTTGAACTGGCCCCTCCCACCACCAAGAAAGAAGCACATTTAGTGGGCCTATTTGGATTCTGGAGACAGCACATTCCCCATTTGAGTGTGTTACTCTGACCCATAGACCAAGTGACTGGGAAAGCCGCTAGCTTTGTGTGGGGCCTGGAACAGGAGAAGGCTCTTCAGTGGATCCAGGCTGCTGTACAGGCTGCTCTAACACTTGGACCGTGTGATCCAGCAGAGCCGATGGTACCTGGGGTGTCAGTGGCAGATCGGGATGATATTTGGCGCCTTTGACAGGTCCCTGTAGGCGAATCACAGAAGAGACCGTGGGGATTTTGGAGCAAGGCTCTACCACCATCTGCAGACAACTATTGTCCCTTTGAGAGACAGCTCTTAGCCTAATAGGCCTTAGTGGAAGCTGAATGTTTGACAACAGGCTTACCAAGATACCATGTGACCTGAGCTGCCCATCATGAGCTGGCTGTTGTCTGACCCATCAAACCATAAAGTGGGACATGCACAGAAACAATCTATTATTAAATGAAAATGGTATATAAGTGGTAGGGCCCAAGCAGGTCCTGAAGGCACCTGTTATAAGAAAGTTACATGAAGAAGTTGCCCAAATGCCTATGGTTTCTACTGCCAATGCAATGCTGTCTGCTGCTCAGCATGCACCTATTGCCGTGTGGGGTGTGTCCAAATAGGCCCACTAAATGTGCTTCTTTCTTGGTGGTGGGAGGGGCCAGTTCAAGAACTTACCCTTCATCTTAGAAGGAATATCTCTGCATGCCCCCACCGCTGAACTCCTAAGAATTTCACTGAGGCAGAAGGCCCCTGAATTTTGGTTGGATTTATTCCCCATCCTTTGACACACATATGTGTTACTAACTGGTCCAAAGTGGGTGCTACCTCCTGCTCACTTGGCTCAGTTGACCAGGGAAGAGAAGAATGGGGCCTGCTTTCTCTACCATCGTGGTATTCCACAGTCTTGCTTCTGACCAAGGAGCTCACTTCACAGCCAGAGAAGTGTGACAGTTGGTTCTCAGCCATGTTCCTCACCATCCTGAAGCAGTTGACCTGATAGGTGGGATGGTCCTTTGAAGACACTGTTACAGCACCAGTTAGGTGACAGCAGCCTGGAGGGCTGGGACAGAGTTCTCCAGGAGACAGTATATGCTTTGAGTCAACATCCCATATATGGTATGGTTTCTCCCATAGCCAGGATCCACGGGTCTAGAATCAAGGGGTGGAAAGGGGGATGGTTCCACTCACTACCACCCTTAGTGAACTACTAGGAAAAGTATTCTTCTTGTTCCCATGACCTTACATCCTGCTGGCCTAGAAGTTTTGGTTTCAGAGCAGGGAACATTCCTGCCAGGAGATGTCATGTCTGCTTCTCGGCCTGTGTCCGAGAACGTGCGGAGGGTGTCGGGGATTGACAACACAGAGACTCGTTCAACGATATAAAGAAAACTTTAAACAGGCTCCAAAAAGGTTCAAGAAAACCTCCTAAGAAAAGCTCCCACCAGAGAAGCTTCTGCTCTCTCCTCTCCCCTGGCTGGTTCTGCTCTGACACCAGAGGTGGATGTGTGTGGGTTTGAAGGTGCAGTTACTCTTTGGACAAGGTCGAGGTCAGGGCGCTTTCCGTGGGAAGGCCTTTTCCAGGAACTTATTGCCCCAGATATTGTATCGTTTTTAGTAAACATGTTTTTACTAAACATTGTCTTACAGCTTGCCTACTCCCAGGCAGAAGGGGAAGTGTGTCTCTGCTCAAGGTCTGGTGTTCCCACAAGGAGACATAACAAACATTCCATTGAACTGGAAACTCAGACTTCCCCTGTCCACTTTAGGCTTCTAATGCTCTTAAGCCAACAGCTAAGAAAGGAGTGTTAGGAGGTATGATTGATCCAGATTACCGTGGGGAAATTGGATTGCTTCACCACACTGGAGGTAAGAATGATTATATTTGGAGTTTCTTGGTTACCATGCCCAGTGGTTAATGTTAATGGGAAACTACAATGTAATCCAGGCAGGAATTAGACCTGCCTTCAGGAATGAAGTTATGGGTCATTCCTCCAGAAAGACTGAAGACCTACTGAGGTGCTTGGTGAAGGGGAGGAAATACAGGATGTGTAGTAGAGAAAGCTAGTTATAAATATCAGTTAATATCACGTGACCCATTACAGAAACAAGGCTTGCACTTGACATGAGTGTTTCTGTTATAGTTTGTTAATGATATGTTTGTACAGATATTTGTGTTTTCTTTATCACGTAACATTTAGGTTTTGAGATTTCCAAAGAATGGTTCTCAATGGACTTTGACACTTATTCTAAAGTGCACAATGTGCTTGCCGTTGTGTGAGGGATAGTTATATCATGTTAGGTGTAGTTAGGACCTGGTTACATATACATTGAATTTGCAAGTGTACGTAGGATAGACTATGTTAGGCGTAATATGGCCTGCTTATTGTTTTCATTTGGAAATCAATCATGACACAGACTGGGGACACCTCTGAGTGACTTTGTCTCTTAATTTAGTCATTTGAAGCGGGAAGACCCTTTTTGTTGTTGTTGTTAGAGACAGATTTCTCTATGTAGTTTTGGAGCCTCTCCTGACACTTGCTCTGTAGGACCAGGCTGGCCTGGAACTCATGGAGCTCAGCCTGCCTCTGCCTCCCAAGTGCTGGGATTAAAGGCATGTGCTACCAACGCCCAGCTGGGAAGACCCATTTTTAATACTGAACCTTTTGAGGTAGAAAGATCCATCTTTAGTCTGGGTCCCTCCTTTTGGTGGCAGCCTACAGAAAGGACATGGGAGGAAGTGCTCTGTCTGTCTGTCTGTCTGTCTGTCTCTGTCTCTCTATCTCTGTCTCTCTCTGTCTGTCTCTCCCTCTGCCTTCTTGCTCTCCCTCTTGTTGGCAAGTCTGTTTATTCATTGGCGTTACGGCCTACTTCTTTGGGATTCTGGCATATACTGAAGACAGCTGAGACATCCAGCCTTGTGGACTGAACAACTACTGGATTCTTGGATCTTGCATTGGTAGACAGCCATTGCTGGACTAGCTGGACCGCAGCCTGTAAGCCGTTCTAATAAATTCTCTTTTTTCAATTTAATTTAAATTAAAAACAATCTTATTTTACATACCAATCCCAGTTCCCTTTCCCTCCCACCCTCCCATGCTCCCCACCATCTCCCTACCCCACCCCCATCCACTTCCCAGAGAGGGTGAGAACTCCCATGGGGGAATCATCAAAGTCTGTTATATCATTTGGGGCAGGGCCAAGGCCCTCTCTCCTGTATGTAGGCTGAGAGTATCCCTCCATAGGGAATGAGCTCCAAAAGCCCATTCATGCACTAGGGATAAATAATGGTTCCACTGTCAGTGGCCCCATAGACTGCCTAAGCCCCCCAACTGACATCCACATTCAGGGGTCCTGGTTTTGTCTTATGCTGGTTCCCCAGATGTCAGTCTGGGGTCCTTGAGCTCTCACTTGCTCAGGTCAGCTGTTTCTGTGGGTTTCCCAGCCTGGTCTTGACCCCTTTGCTCATCACTCCTCCCTCTCTGCAACTGGATTCCAGGAGTTTGTCTCAGTGCTTAGCTGTGAATCTCTGCTTCTGCTTCCATCAGCTACTGGGTGAAGGCTCTAGGATGGCATTTAAGGTAGTCATCAATCTCATTAGAGGGCTGATCTCCAAATTCAAGAAGTTAGTCACCAAAACATCAAATAATCCAATTTAAAAATTGGGTACAAGCTGGGCGTTGGTGGCACACGCCTTTAATCCCAGCACTCGGGAGGCAGGTGGATCTCTGTGAGTTTGAGACCAGCCTAGTCTACAAGAGCTAGTTCCAGGACAGCCTCCAAAACCACAGAGAAACCCTGTCTTGAAAAACCAAAAAAAAAAAAAAAAAATTGGGTACAGATCTAAATAGAGAATTCTCAATAGAGGAATCTCAAATGGCCAAAAGGCAATAAATCATATATGTGTGTGTGTGTGTGTGCGCGCACACACATGTAGTCATTCTATAAGTTTAGAGAACCTTGACTAATACACGACCCAATAATCTGATGCCTGGCTATTTACCCAAAAGAAATTAAAATATATTTTTGATGTTGAATATTATCAACTTGATAGTCTTAGCATCACCTAGGAGACAAGCCTGCAGGCACGGCTGTGAGGGATCGTCTATATTAGGGTAACTGCGGTGGGCAGAGCCACCCTGAATGTGGATGACATTCTTCAGCTGGCTAGTGCATAGAGACCAGCTGAGTGCATTCACTCCTCTCTGCTTCCTGGCCCAGGTGCCAAACCTTCCAGGCCATGACGGGCTGAACCTTGAACTGTGAGCCACAGTAAAACCTTGTCTCCCTGAGGTTGCTTTTGTCCCAGCAACAGGAAATGCTTACATGTATGCCCATAGCAGCTCTAGTTACAGTCACAAAGCCTGTGAAAACCTTCAGGAGCTAAGCAGACAGCGGACCGCTCACAGGGTATAGACCAGGAGAAACCAGGAGAAACGAGTTTGATACGTGTAACAATCGCAGGAACCTCAAGAGCATTTGCTAACAGAGGCCAACAACCACTTACATAAAGTCCAGTTGCGTATCTATGACATATCTGTAGGGACAAAACCAAATGATCGGGTTGGGATAAGCCTGTCACCTATACCAGCATGCTATAAGGCAATGTTCTGGAGGACAGAGCTGTTCTGCACTGATGGTGGCAGAAGTGACCATTCTCTGTGTGTGTCTGTGCGTGTGCACACGCATGTGCTAAAACTCACAAAAACTATACTCCATAAGAATCCATTTTATTGAACGTTAGCCTTTAAAACACTTGTTAATATGGTGACGGAGCTAGGAGGCCCTCCTCCGTCAAGTCCTGAAGAAGGCAGGGAGAGTGGCACCAGGTAGGCAGCAGGCAGGGGCCTTTTGAGCCAGAGGGTGCCTGGGGATGTAGGGGACAGAGGACGCGGTGATGGGCCACTTCCGTGCTTCTGCCTCAGAGAAGGTGAAGGGTGGTCACAGTGTCCGGAAGCAGGGACAGGAAGTGAACTGGGAAGGTGGGGGAGGCCTAACTGGAGGGGTACAGCTGAGACAGAAACGCTAGAGCCACAGGACCCGCGTGAGGACTGCAGGTTTGGAGCTGCGGCAGGGGTATCAGAAGCGGCAGAGCAACACGTCATTAAGAGACCAGGGAGCCTGCGCCTCACAACTCACGCGGCAAGAGCACTCGGCTGCTGCCCACTGATCCTGCTGGTTCTCAGAACTGCTGCCAGGCTGGGCTGCAGTCTCTGTTCCAGGAACCAGAACAGCTGGGGCTGCGGATGGATGCCGGATCGTGGGAGGGGAGGCCAGGCTCAGCCAGGCTGGAAGAGGAGGCATGTGGGCTCTGATTCCGGGGCTGTGCTGTTTACGAAGTCTGGGGCCCAGCTGTGGGTGGTGGGGCCCAGCTGTGGGTGGTGGGGCCCAGCTCTGTGGGTGGTGTTGCCCAGCTGTGGGTGGTGGGGCCCAGCTGTGGGTGGTGTTGCCCAGCTGTGGGTGGTGGGGCCCAGCGACAGCCCCAGCACTGAGGGTTCCTGACCTGGGCCACTTCCTTCTCCCGGGGCAGCACAGTCCTCAGTCAGGCTTCTTGCTTCTGTGCAATACTTCACAGCCAGAATTCTATTTCCCGTATCAGCTCAGCACAGGCAGGGCCACGTGTCTCTTTTCTAAACACTGAATAGGGTGACCTGCAGCAACCACAGCTGGACAGACCAAATGCTCACACCAGGACCACAACCAAGACTTCAGACTCTGCCACAGTTCCATGATGTACGAACTGCTCAGAGCCCCTCGCCCAGAGGAGTGTGCAGGTTGGAAGCTGACTCACTCGGGGTCACATCTTTCCAATGTTCGAGCAGCTGAAAATTCCATTTGCACACGTGTGGCCATGGGGTGGAAGCCCACTTTCTGTCTAGAAACATTCCTGGTCAAACGTGAGGCAACCCCTCATCTTTTGTGGGTGGGCGTGGCAGCCAGCAGGCAGGATCAGGCATTTCTCTGCTCTGGAGGAAGGTACTTGAGGCCCAGGAGTCTGAAAATATCTTCCTCAGAAGTTGCATGGAAAAATGTCTTCTGCAAGAACAAGAGAGTTAGTGCCTGGATCATGCTTCTGGGCAATGTAGCTGGCCAGGCCATGCTTAGGCCATGCTTCCGTGCATGGCTGGGACCAGGCCGTGTTACTGTGCAGTGTATTGCTGGGACCATGTCATATACCTGTCAGTGTACATCATATTTGATATTGTGGGCCAGGATTCAGGTTACGGCAACCGTTTTATACCCTAGTTCCAGGCAACTTACCCGCTCAGCATCAAACAGCCCATGGCTGTTCAACCACAGCCCCTTCTCCTGCCGGCTGAAACGCCGTAGCTCCCTCTCAAAAAGCTGGGGAGAGATGGGGACAACTACTTTTAGCAGGGCTGACCCACCCCAGGCCCAGGCCCCCCCGAGGAACACGTGACCTACCTGGGAGCCAGTCCAGCCAAGAAGAGCAAAGGGGAACTGGCTGTTAGGCGTGACCACAAGATCCACCCTCACGGCTTTCCATGTTGGACAGGGATGCAGGCCCCGCCCTGAAGCTGCGTGCGGGGGCTGAGGCAAGCACAAGATGCAGAAACTCCTCTCGAAGGCGTCCATGGTGTAGCTGTGCCGCAGGAGGTGGGTGGAGTCTAAGCGGCTGCGATGGTGCTGGTGATACAGGACAAGTCCCTGCGAGAGGGGAGGCAGGTGTGGCCGCGCGTAGCCGTGGTTCTGGGGGGCAGAAGGCTGGCCAGGGGTCACTCCTGGGCAGAGCGTGGAGGCCCTCACCTGGCTCTGTAGGTGGCTCATCACTTTGGGTAGCAGTCCCACTTCTTGGCCCTCCTCAGGGTGAGTGATGAGGAAATCCACGTCATGACCTTGTAATTTCCCCCTGAAAGAGAAACGTTGATTCTCAGGTCTCAGCACTGAGCCATGTTGCAGTGAGAGTCCCTGCCTCCGGGAAGAGCCTGGAGTATACTCCATGGTACGGTGGGCCCTCTTACCTCCGGAAACCGCCAGTCAGTGTGACAGAGGCTCCGGGCAGGACCTGCCCCACGGCTGCCTCCACCAGGCGCTGCAGGGCCTCGGCATCAGCTCGCCCAACAGGGGTGCTCAGGTCCCGGTGGTACTGGAGCCCTGTGGGCGGCACAACTTCCTCATGGCCCCGCCCCCAGCACACGGCAGCCACCACAGCTCTGTGGCTGCAGGAAAGGCAGCGGGAAGGGCTGGGCCGTGTAGACGGAGTTTCTGTCCCTCCCGGTCCCACAGCTGTTTAGCCCCAAATAAACGCACAGAGGCTTATATTAATTATAAACTGTTGGCCGACGGCTTAGGCTTCTTACTGGCTAGCACTCTCTTATTTATTAACCCATTTCTATTAATCTAAGTATTTCCACGTGGTGCTGGATTATTAAGACTGCCCAGGGGCTGGAGAGATGGCTCAGAGGTTAAGAGCACTGACTGCTCTTCCAGGGGTCCTGAGTTCAATTCCCAGCAACCACATGGTGGCTCACAACCATCTACAATTCAATCCGGTGTCCACTTCTGGCATACAGGCAGAACACTGTATATGTAATAAATAAATAAATCTTTAAAAAAAAACAATAGCTTTAAAAAAAAAAAAAAAGACTGCCCAGACCTGTTACTCCTTTGGCAGCTACATGGCATCTTTCTGGGGGCTTCTCTATCCTCCTGCTTCCCAGCATTCCTAGTCTGGTAGTCCTGCCTATACTTCCTGCCTGGCTACTGGCCAATCAGCATTTATTCACCAACCAATACAGAAGGATATCCCCCATCAGGGCTGGATCTGACTCTTAAGATCGTGTACCTGATCCACTTCTCCTTTTAAACATAATTTCTTATTTTGGGATAACTAGATTCACAAGCAATTGAAATAAACAAGATCCCTTTGCCCAACTCCCCACAAACATAGTATCTTGTAAAACTCCAGTGAGTTTGAGACAGGCACAGTCTATATAGAGAGTTTCAGGCCAGCCAGGGCTACATACCAGAGAGCTGGGGCAGAGAGTTTAGCATATGCCTTATAAGGCTCAAGGTTCAATTCCCAATACCACAACAAAATAAACAAATCTTTCACAGAGTTACATGGAACAAAGAAGCTAGCACAGGCTCGATGCAATCAGCCCTTTTAAAGTTTTAGGCTCACCAAAAAAAAAAAAAAAAAAAAAAAGCCGGGCAGCGGTGGCACACGCCTTTAATCCCAGCACTCGGGAGGCAGAGGCAGTCGGATCTCTGTGAGTTCAAGGCCAGGCTGGACCGACAGCCTCCAAAACAATACAGAGAAACCCTGTCTCGTAAAAACAAAACAAACCCCCCCCAAAAAAAAAAACAAAAAAAGTTTTAGGCTCTCCATTAATCCAAGGCAACCAAAGGGTGGTAAAAGATGTGAGGAAGACGGTCTGCTGCCAGCCACCTCCCCTCTGGCCTACTCTGTCTTCCTGCCTGACAAAGGGGCACCACCGTGCCCTCCATGCTCAGTTAGGGAGGTCTAAGCCTAGCACACAGCGAGCCCTTAGTAAACACTGCTGGTCATCCTGTCTACCCTGCCCTGGGAAGAGAAACTGAGGCAGGAGCACCCCGGGGAGGTCACTGGCAGGCCATGGCACCCTTCAGCAGAGTCTCCAGCCAAGACCACCAGAACGACCAGGCAGGCTACACAGGCTACATCGCCTGCTGGCTTCCAGAGGCACTCATCACAGAAAGCAACCAAGACTTAGAGGTTAGCCTTGAGTCATGGTTACATGCCTAGCAAATAGAGGAGAGACCTCAAGCTAGGCATAACAAATCCAAGGTTTATGTTATTTCCATTCATGGAGGCACCTGTACCACAAAACCATACACACACATTGAACAGGTAGGCCCAGACCAAGGCTGTCTCTAACACAAAGGAAATCAAACAGGAGGAAACATGAGGCCCAGATGCCATAGCAATGCTATGACAACTACCACAGAGAGGGCCATGACAGACTCTGGCCAGAGAGAGAAAAGCACAGGGAGCCAGGATCCCGCGCACCAGCTGCTCCCCGGCACTCAGGGAGTCAGCATGTTCCACAGCACAGCTAACGGCTTCATTGTGTAGCGCTCTCAGGTCCAGGCGGCTCTGGGAAGTTTACCTGCTTTCTGCTGCTGGGTTAGTCTCTGGGGCTGCTCTCTGAGCTCATCCAGGGTTCGCAGTCCCTCCTGGTACCACCGGCTGGCAGTCTTCACACCGACCCCAAAGACTTGGGTGAAGAGCTATGTGGGAGAAGAAGGGATGGGTCAGGAGCAAAGTCCATGGAAGATGTCCCTGAGAGTGCTGCTTTCATGCCGAGTGACACAGGACAAGGACCCAATCCTAGAGTCTGGCTTACCCAGACCACTCTCACAGGAGACTGAACCCACTTTCCCTGAGAATATCCCTCCTAGGGACAGCAGATTTCACTGACCAACTGCCAGAAAACTTCAAGAAACTCTCTCTTCACCCCTTATAAAATGTCTGTCCCCTTAATGCACAGGCCCAGACTAATCTTACAATAGACCCAAAGAGTTATCCTGACATATGGGTTCGCCAGGTTTTTACTTCACTGGGAAAACGCCTCCACTTATGACAGCTGGGACTCACTGTGTGTTCCCTTCAACAGCAAAACCAAGGAGGAGTGAACAAAGAGGGAGGTTTCAACAGAGGCGCTGGAGGCCTGACTAGCATCTACCTCAACAGGTGTGGAGAATTTGCTCTCAAAGGTTCAAATATCAAAAGGCCCAGGGAGCCCTGGACTAAGCCTTTGCCTGCTTTGGGCCAATCACTGACTCTCCCCAGGAATTTTAGAATGAGACTAAGGACAGCCCACACAGAGTGGAGGTTGGATACATGGTCCAAAGCCTTCTGTGGCTATGTCTCCTAACAGTGGAGGATACCCATCTGTGTCAGGAGGATGGAGATATGCTGTGGCCATGCATGCCTGTCATTCCAGCATTCGGGAGACAGATACCCTGATCACAAACAAACAAAATGGAGCTGCCTTGCAGAGAAGCAGTCTTGGCCCTGCCCTTCCTGTTTCCCTGGCTCTCTGAACTCACAGTGTTAGACAGACCACAGTCATTGCAATGGACAGAACCTGCTGGGTGGTGATGGCGTATGCCTTGAATCCCAGCATTCAGGAGGCAGAGGCAGGTGGATCTCTGAGTTCAAGGTCAGTCTGGTCTACAGAGCAAAGACAGCAAGAGTTGCACAGAGAAATTCTGTCTCAAGAAAACAAAACTCAAACCAAAAAGATCAAGTACTACGCTTGCAGAGGACCTGAGTTCAGTCCCAGCACCCATGTATGTCAGGTAGTCTACAATTACCTACAGCTCCAGATCTGCTACCTCTGCCCACCTCACTCAAGTGTATGTGTGCACACACACATACGTGCATACCTACACATGCATACATATATGTAATGTAAAGAATGAACCTACAAAAAATAATCTGACATGATTTGAATATGGCAGTGCATTCTGGTATCTCAGCATTGGGAGATGAGGGGAGGAGGAAAGTGGACCAGCTACAGAGTGTGTTCCAGCCCAGCTTGGGCTGTGTAAGACACAGTCCACCAAAACCAAGACCAAACAAACAAAAAGTCTAGCACTTAGGAGACTTATGTCAGCCTGTACTACAAAGCAAAACTGTCTCAAAACAGACAGACAGACAGACAGGCTGCTGAAACTCAGCAGGTAAGGCACTTGCTGCCAAGCCTGAAGTTTTGAGTTCCATCCCTGGACTCTACCTAGAAGAAAGGGAACTTGTAAGCTAACCTCTAACCTCCTCATGTGCCATGGTGTGTGCCTTCCCCCAAATAAGTAAAATTTTTTTTAAATTAAAACTGCCAAGTGGTGGTCATATACCCTTTTTTTGGGGGGGGGGGGTTCGATACAGGGTTTCTCTGTGGGTTTGGAGGCTTTCCTGGAACTAGGTCTTGTAGACCAGGCTGGTCTCGAACTCACAGAGATCTGCCTGCCTCTGCCTCCTGAGTGCTGTGATTAAAGATGTTCACCACCACCACCTGGCCAGTCATACACCTTTAATCTTAGCACTCAGAGGCAGGTGGATCTCTGTGAGTTTAAGGCCAGCCTGGCCTACAGAGCAAGCTCCAGAATAGCCAAGGCCTCACAAGGAAATCTTGCCTTGAAAAACCAAAAAAAAAGTAAAATACTGAGCTAGCATCCATATTATTTATTTTATTTTTACAAGTAGGAGGTCCTCAGGCATATAATCTCAGCACTTAGGAAGCAGAGGCAGGAGGATTGCTCTGAGTTTGGGGCCAGCGTCAGCTTCAGTATGAGAAAAGTCTCAATCAAGCCCCATCCTGGAAAAAACAGACCAAAGAAATTCTAATTACTAACAAAATTCTCTGGTGGTACGGATGTTTTCTTGGACTTTGGGGTGCCCAGGAGGCAGAATGGAGAGGAGACCCCTCTTTCATCTTTCAGTGCTTCTCTTTCTCTTTTGCCCAGGAAACCCTCACAGGGGCCGGGACTAACGGAGAAACCTTACCTACGTCAGCATCAGCACCACTGCAGCTCAGACTGCGTGCCTGATCTCCCCAGAATGGCAAGAGCCTGGCCTCTTGGCTAGAGGACTCTCTTCCAGGCCCTCCCTGATACTCTTTAGAGTATTCTGCACAGTGTCCCACGACACCATGACACTCACCCTCCCAGGAGGCCACAAATCTCAGGCAACCGACCTGGCCATCTCCAGCTACAAGAGGAGAGGCAGAGGGTGTCAGAGCAGTAAAGTCAAAGCACCCAGGGGGCTTCCATATCAGGCTAGCAGTGAGTAGGCACGGGTACAAATGCCCCAAAGAAACAGGCAGACACAGCACCAAGGGCGATACCTGCGACCTCAGAGACCGCGCAATGCAAGGTGGCGGCCCCCTCCATGCCTTACCACACATATTTTGCTCAGTGTGCTCTTTGATACATACGAGAATATTCCATCAAAAAACCAGATGGTGATGAGTGATGCGGAAAACTCCCTAGGCTCAAAACAGCCTCTGCCTGCCTCTCTGCACGGCAGCTGGGAGCCTATCAGGTGTCAGGTTAGCTGCCATTTCTTGGTGACCTACTATGACCCCAGGGCTGGTGAAAAGGCCTCTGCCGGCTGCTTGCTTATGCTGTGGGACCCGCCAGGGTCCTAGCTGCTCCCCCCCAACACACACCTTCATGGTCTGGTGCCTTTCTGAGCTGCGAGCCTGTTCCACTTCCAAACACGTTCCATGCTCCAGCAGCTCCTGGACGGGAGACAAAACAAAACTCTGAGCCCGAGGGTGAGGCTGTTCTCTCCATACTCTGCAGAGGGCCTCTGTGGTGTCAGGGACCAGCAGCACTTGGAAATGGAGACTGCACCCAGGGAGGTAACCAAAACTGTAAGGCATAGCCGGAGTGGCAGCAGCTCCAGCCACAGCTCCTCAGGGCGGGGACCCGTGTTATGGCTCACTCCTCATGAGTCCCAGGACACACCAATGTTTACCTTTACAAACATGTGTGACTTCATCTACAAGCAGCTTTTGCTACAATAGGTTCTCGAAGGAAAAGCATCCAAAAGTCTGGTTCGATGTTGGGTCCTCAAAAAACATTTTCTTACACTCCCCAGACATCCTGGGACTGCTAACAATGACACCAATGCCAGCAGCGACCACCACCCAGTCTACTCATCTAAACTGGGACGGGGAACAACTCACATACCAGGGATCTGTGCTGAAGATGGTTTACTGCGGCCTCAAAGCAGCATCCGAGTGCATGCCCAACCTTCCAGACTGGGCTGGGAACCACCAAGTCCTTTGCTGTGCCCAGGACTCCACACACTCGCCATGACAAGCACATACCTGGATTACTCTAGAGGAATGTTCTCCCAAGTGGGGCAGGCCCTGCAGCTGGCTCAGGGATGTGACAGGGCAGGGTAGGGCCTTGAGCACTGAGGCCGCTCTGTAGAAGGAGAGAAGACGGCCCTCGTCGCCTTCGAAGCCTGCGGCCTCTGCCAGGGTCTCCAGAGCCTCCTGCGGGGAGGGCCCTTGGTTAAGGAACAAGGTGGACATGAGACCCTGCCCCAACCTTTTGGCTGCCAACCAGCTCTACCGTTGTCCCCTTTCTTTGGGGAGGGCATCTGCTCAGAGACGCGGCTTACTGAGAGGGTTACGTTGTGGTGTGTGAGCGGGGTAGGACGCTGGCAGGCATAGGCTGGCATCGTCACTAAGCTTGGGGGCTCCTTCTGGGGTTCAGCTACCTGCAAAAGGGTAAGTCGCGGGTCATTGTGAAGCTGCAGGACTGGCACGTTCTCTACCCCTCAACTCTACATGTGGGCTGGGGACTGAGGTCTCGGAAGGGACGGAGCTTGCCTCCTGTCTCCTAGCAGCCTGGCTCCGGAGCAGCTCAAGGACAGGCCCCTGCCATCTCTGTTCATCCCAAGGACTACGGAAGAAACACCTAAACGTACTAGAACTAAGTAGGTCCCAGATGCTTAGAACACGGCGGGATGCTCTAGCCCCGAAAGCCCTGCTGAGGCCTCTACTGGTTTCTCAGGGCCCTCTGCAGTCCTGGGAGAACCCTGGCTCCCCACCTCCTCCTAAGGACACCGAGGCACTACTATTGTGTCATCTGTCCCAGCTGAGCTGGTCCTCACCTCCAGGCGGTGCCGGACCTCCTCAGGGACAGGCTGCCCAGCCGCCATGCTCTCTGTGAACCAGC
This sequence comes from Mesocricetus auratus, assembly GCF_017639785.1. NCBI lineage: Eukaryota > Metazoa > Chordata > Mammalia > Rodentia > Cricetidae > Mesocricetus > Mesocricetus auratus. Next base: position 10,193,456 of record NW_024429190.1, on the reverse strand, counting down.
TGATGTCCAACAGAACTGGCTGGGGGCAGTCTGGGACGGGAGCAGCCATGCTCTTCTGCCAGCAGATGGCCTCCTTGGCTGAAGTCTGCTCCATCACCACATGCGTCACCTCCGAGCTGGGGGAAGGAGAAGAGAATGAAACCCAGGGCCCCTGCTGTTCTGCCCCAACCCAAACCTTTGCTCTTGTGGTGTCCTCTGCATGGTGACTGTCCTGCACTCTTCAAACGCCCCTTCTTCCGGAAAGCCTTCCCAGCCCCTCCTAGATGGACAAACACCTCTCCACTCTACCACCTGGTTCTGGGTGCAGCCGGTTTGACTTGTTAATCAATCTGTCTGCCACAGGGATTGGGGTGCGGCAGGTGCCAGGGCCAGGTGGTTCTGATCTCAACACTAACTGCTGTTTGGAGACTTGCTGTGTAGGTCATGCTGGCCTGAACTCTGGCACCCAAGCACTAGGATGACCGGCAGGCATCCCACTCTGCTAAGATTTAAATCCAGACGCAAGAGTCTTGGTCTATTTGTTCAAACCCAAGTAGGCAACTCTTGCTACATGGTCCAGGGAAAGCGTGGACTCTGTTTCCTTTACATTGGAGAAACCCAATGAAAACTATCTTGTAAAAATGTAGAGCCATATGCAATCCAAGTTGTTCTCTCCACTTGTATTTATTGGGGGGGGGGGTGCAAACAAGCTAGCCAGCCAGAGGGCACAGGCTCCGAGTTCCTTTACTATCCTCAATCGCAAAGTTACTCCGTTGCCCTGGGCATGTTCTCTTCCTACAGGAGCTGGTTGATGGCTTCTGCAAACTCAGGACATCCTAGGACCGCTGGCTCACTTGGAGGGAGAGCAGCTAGCAAATATGGCACCTTTTCAAAATGAGGAACTTCGAGTTGGAGGAAAGTACCAAAACCGCGAAAGTGCCAGGGCTGGCTTAGAACGCAAAGCCGCAGGTGCATACAACCATCTCCAGCCCTGGACCACGGTGGGTCCACACCGGCTTATACCAGCCCCGCGCAAGGCTGGCATCCCAGCAGCACCGGGCCCTCGCAGGAGCCGCACACCTGTAGGTATCTAGGACGCGGAAGCCTTTGGACCGCGCCAGGCGCGTGAGGAAGGCCCGGCGGCTGCGGCCCATGCGCGGCTCGGCCAGGTAGATGGCCACCCCCGGGAAGCGCGGCAGAGCGGAGGAAGCAACAGCGCGGCGTGGGGACTCAGCCCGCACTCGCCGCCGCTTGGGAAGCATCTGGGTACGGAACTCAGGAGACACTGCAGACCACAGTGGAAGCCGAGGTCAGGAAGGAAGGCGGAAGGTCAGCGAGGAAGCTGACCCGGAGAGGAAGTGCTCTCTGCTCCACTGCGGCGGTGAGGGGTGGGGGTGGAGGACTCTATGCAAATGAGGCGCGCTCCGGGAAGGTTGGGTCTCTGCTGAGGCCCCACCCCTATGCAAATAAGGACGCGTCTGCCGTTTGACCAGCTCCCTTGGAGAGCACCCCTGACTCCGCAGGCCTTAGAGGAGGGGGCCTGGGTCCGTGGGCGGGGCTTCGCCTTCGACTGGGCGGGCCTTGTTCGTCCCTCGGGGGCGGGGTCTCCGCCAACCCTTTCCGTACGCCCCTGCCCCTCAAAGGCGGTGCCTCGGCTTACCCTGGACCAGCTAGCTGCCTCTGCTGATGACGCGGCGCCTGCGCGGCGTCCTCTGAGAATGCAGAGAAGAGCAGAGATGTAGTCCGCTAACGAGCTGCTGGAGTGTGAAAAAGCTTTACAGTCTAACGGCACTGAGACAACCGGACGTTCATTTGGAAAAACAGAAACTGCCCCCTCCCTCGCTGCTTAACATCAAGTAAACCCTAGGTGGATCAAACATTCAAATCTGTACTGGCAGAAACTCCATTTTTTTCTATTTTCCATGAATTCCCCATGAATGCTGGGAACCTAACTTGGGTCTTCTCCAAGAGCGACAAGTGGTTCTTAACCGCTAAGCCGTTTCTCTGGTCCCTTAACATTTTTTTTAAGAAAAGATTTATGTGCTTGGCTGTTTTGCCTGAATGTATGTATGTGTACCCCATGTATGCCTGTAAAGAACCAGCCTTCTTCCATCTTAGGCTTAAAAGCCATCTTATAGCAAAAACAAACAAACAAACAAACAAAAAACTAGGTCCATTCCTGTTCACGATTAAACCTGAGTCTCAGAATTTAGTTATGTCCCACTTGTAACCTTAACTGCAAATTGTTTTGTGCTGCCTGCTCCAGGAATGCCAATGACATCTTTGTTTCACAGAGTTGTTTATAACCATCTTACAACCCTGTCTTTGTTGAGATGATTTTGTTCTGCTCCTGTAACCCCACCTATTCATTTGGCCTGTCAAATCCCCCTACCATGAGTTGTAAAAGCCTTGCCTTCCTCGAATCTGATGCTGCCCTCTCAAACCCCACCCACCTCAGAGGGAGGCAGCCTGTGTTCACAAATAAAAATGCTTGCTTTAATTAACTTGGTCATGATTTGGGTCGGTGGTCTTTCTCCTCCCGTCTTTGAGATTAACACCTGGTGCCAGTGGGAACTTGAAGCGAGTGCCACATGGAGTTAGGGAGTGTTGGGAACTGAACCCAGGTCCTCTGTAAGACCAGCAAGTGATCTTAACTACTGAGCCATCTTTCCAGATTCTTGTGATCTAAGCAGCACGACCAACTTGGTAAAACTGTAGGGAAAAATGGCAAGTGGAACCATATATAAATTTCAATTTTGACCCGGCAAGGTGGCATGCTCTGTACTTTCAGCACTTCAAGCTGAGAACGGAGGGTTTCCAGTTCAAGAGTAGTTTGAGCAAGCTGTAGGTTGTGAATACTGAGTGTGCTGTATGTATTTGTGTGCCTGTTTGAGTCCCAGGGCAGACTAAAGAACAGGTTTGCAGCCCTCTAGGGCGGGTGGAGAAGGGAAGAGACCTCTCCTGGAATGTTGTTTAAGACTACCCAGGTAGAGAGAAGTAGCTTTTGCAGTAGGATGCCAGGTTATGGGGTAGGTCTTGGACCCAGTGTGACTGCAATGTACTTGAATAGAGCACATTCTTGGAGAGTAGTCCTTGAACTGTAGTAAGACTCCAATGGAGACTTAAGATTCATATATGGGGGTGGGGTGGAGAGATGGCTTAGTAGTTAAGAGCACAGACTCCTCTTCCAGAGGTCCAGAGTTCAATTCCCAGCAACCACGTGGCAGTTCACAAGCATCTGTAATGAAATCTGGTGCCCTCTTCTGGCCTGCAGGTGTATGTGCAGACAGAATAAGGATTCAGGCGTTATGTGGGCCTGCCCCTGTCACCTGGCAGAATGCACTCAGGCAGTTCTTTGGTCAGCCCAGGGTTCCATGGCTAAGTAGTATGCATGCAGATGCTAAGGGCCCTTTAAAAGAAAGACCCTGCCCACTTACGTCCTTGTGTGTGTCTGCTCTCTCTTTCCCGCTGTTCCCCTGTGGCAGACCGGACTTCCTGTTGCCCTCTTCTGTCCTCTCTCTGTCTCTGTGTCTCTTTCTTTACCTCTTTTCTCTTTCCTTCCCCTTTCTAATAAAACTTCTCACTTAAGCTCTGTCTACCTGGAATGTTTGTCCCTCCATGGAATCTGCCAAGGTTCCTCTCTGGATTTATCATAACAGACGACACACATACACTTAAAAAAATTCATATATATATATGAATATATATATTGCCGGGCGGTGGTGGCGCACGCCTTTAATCCCAGCACTCGGGAGGCAGAGGCAGGCAGATCTCTGTGAGTTCAAGACCAGCCTGGACTACCAAGCGAGTTCCAGGACAGCCTCCAAAGCCACAGAGAAACCCTGTCTCGAAAAACCAAAAAAAACAAACAAAAAAAAAACCGTGCAGTGCAGTTTCCCTCTGCCTACATACATACCCCAGGGACGCGGTCCCTAGACGTCCTGTAACAGAGCAGTGGCTCCCAGGAGACAAGTAGGAGGGCAGAGACCTGGCAAGGGTGCGGAGAGTTTTCTCCTTTTCCTGAACCCCCAGGCTGCTCCTGTGCCTCTCTGGAAACTGACATCTACTGGTCTTGGTGGTCTGTTCCAGTAACTAGCCCAGGGTTTCCCATCTAAGTCTCCAGCCTCCTTTGCCTCTCTGAGACCCCTACAAAGTCAGAGAGCCTGCCCGAGGAGGGCTCCTCAGCTGCTCTGAGGCTTCCTGCCCCTCCCCACCCTCTCTAGACTGGCTATTACTGCCCATCTCAAGCTCATGTTTGGATTACTTTTGCCCAGATGTATGAACTTGTGTTTTTCCAAAATGAACATCCTGCTGCAACCTCTAGCTCCAGAAGACCTTGGCAGTGTGTGTGTGTGTGTGTGTGTGTGTGTGTGTGTGTGTCACCTTGGCAGTGTGTGTGTGTGTGTGTGTCACCTTGGCAGTGTGTGTGTGTGTGTGTGTGTGTGTGTGTGTGTGTCACCTTGGCAGTGTGTGTGTGTGTGTGTGTCACCTTGGCAGTGTGTGTGTGTGTGTGTCACCTTGGCAGTGTGTGTGTGTGTCACCTTGGCAGTGTGTGTGTGTGGGGGGGCAACCTCTTAGTCCTCACAAGCTTTCCTAAGCAGCACGACTCTCGCCTCACCTCTGCCCCTCACCGCCACACCAGCGCCTGTCTTCAGGTTCATTTGGTGTCTTACACCTGTGCATGGCTTGTCTGATTGAGACCTGAGGGGCCGGCAGTCAGCTGTGATCCAGTAATTGCCGCTCCTATCTTGGTCCCTTTGCCAGCAGCACTTGGAAGCCCTGCGTTTAAACTCCTAAAGCTGCTGGACCTGGACCCGGGGTTGTTGGTTCTTCGTGGACACTGGCCTGGTCGTTAATCTCTGATGTGCCTGTCCCGTGACTGCTATAACTGGCACAAGTTGGGCAGTTTGAACCAATGGAAACGTTCTCTCTCCTAATTCTCAAGGTCAGAAGTAAAACAAAAACAAAACCCGGGTGTCAGCAGGGCCATATTCCTAAAGTCTGTCACTGAGGTCACTGCAGTGGTGGCTGTACTGGTCTCTGCTGTCACCTCCGGGCTCTTCTGACTTTGTGTCCTCTTAGAATGGCACTGGTTAAGACATCACTCTAATTTGGGGGGATCTCAAGGTTCTTATCCTAACTATATCAGCAAAGAACTCTTATTCCAAAATGGTCTGGAGGAACATGGATGGGGGTGGTTAGTCTTCAATCTGCTGAGTCTAACTTATGCATATGTTTGTGTGGTGGGGTTGGGGATGGGGGTTGGTTACTCTTCAATCTGTTACCTGGGCCTAGTTTATGGATATGTGTGGGGGGGTTACTCTTCAATCTATTACCTGAATCTAACTTATGCATATGTTTGGGGGTGAGTTTACTCTTCAATCTGCTGCCTGGGTCTAGCTTTATCACCTTCTCTGACCTTTGTCAGAACCTCAAGATTTGTGTAATTTTATTTTTTGAGACAGGTCTCACCGTGTAGCCCAGACTGGCTTCAGACTTTCAATACCCCTGCCCCGGCTTCCTCATTGCTGGGATTATGGGTGTGTGCCACCATGTCTGGCTTAGATTTGGATCTTTGGCATTTGATGTACTAGTTACTGGGGTTAGGGCTTGCCAGGATCTTGCTGATTATATAACAAATATAGAAGCTTTATTTTTGAGAAACATTTGCTGCCTTTTAAGGAAGGCTGTGTCTCCACTTCTGGGCAGGCACCACCCACAAGAACCGTTGGAAATTGGAGGTCCAGGATAGGACCCCATTGGAATATAGGGGGTAGGGAGAAATCAAGAAATGCTGGGGCCCCAGGACTCCTTTCTGCCTAGGGACTTGGACAGAGGGTTGTAGCAAAGGGACTATCCTTCAAATGAAGGCTCCCTGGGGTTATCTGTCTAACCAACTCAGGTGGAACTGGCAATAAGGGAGTACCTTGGGGGTCCAGAAGGAGAGAAAGACAGGGACGCTTGCAGACCCAGTTCCCTGCAAGCTAAAAGTCCAAAGGTGGCCAGGTGTGGTGGCACGCGCCTTTAATCCTAACACTCGGGAGGCAGAGGCAGGTGGATCTCTGTGAGTTTGAGGACAACCAGGTCTATACAGAGAGTTCCAGTCTAGCCAAGGCTGTACAGTGAGACTGCCTCAAACAAAGAAAATCCAAAGATGATTCCATTCACCCTACCTCAGGAGCCAACACGATTACATTTCTTAGTTATTTTCTCATTTGCTGTGATTACTATTGAAATAAAATGCATATACAAATAATACCGGGGAGGGAGGTCCTGCTTATTGGCATGGAGTTAGAAAATCATGCCATCTTTCCTGGTTTCTGACTTATGACGTTGATAAGTAGGAAGTCCCAAGAGGCTGGACAGGGAGTTGACAAGCAGCCCCTGAGCAGCATCAAGCCAAGGGTGAGGGAAAGGGGAGACGGCAGCCAGGAAGGCTGTGGGAAGACCCTGGAGTCCTTGCTGAAGCTGAGCGGTAGGAGGATAGACAGAGTTGGAAGTAACAACTGAATGGGAGGCTTGGAGGCAGCTATATACCATGCTAATGACTTGTTGTATTTTTATTTTCTTTCTGAATATATTGAACTGATTGTTAAGGTTCCTTGACCTGTGGTGGGTCTATGCACCATAAGCCATGGCAACCTGGAAATCTTACAGGCGGAGAATGATTTGACATCCCAGTCCTACAGAGCTGAGTGGGTACAGCACGCCGGCTGTTTCACCTCCTGATGAGTGGTCATCATTATAAGGATTCAGGCATTATGCTGACCCCGCCCCCGACAGTGGGCAGGATACACACGCTGCCATACAGCCGGATACTTGGACAGCTCAGAGGGCCCTGTGTTGTGTGGCTAAGGCATGTGTTACGTGGCTGCGTAAGGACTCTGTACGCTTGTGCAAGCTTTCCCTTTTAAGCGAGCGCCTCCCACCTGGTCGCCCCTTCTTCCCCTTCCATCTCTGTTTCCCCCCTCCCCTTCCAGCTCTGTTCCCCTCTCCCCTTCCACCTCTGTTCCTGGTCGGCCAACACCCACCCCACCCTTTGCTCCCTTACCCCAGTAAACTCCACATGGGGTTTGTTGAGTTTCATCGCCTGCAGCTGCAGTAAAACAGCAACAATCACTGCTTTCATCAAGTGCTGTGCGTGACTTATCCGGGAAGAGATACAAATCGAAAGTGTGATTTCTGCTGAACATACAAAGTTGCTTTCACGCCACTGTGAACTTGGAAACTGGGGAGAGCGAAAGCCCAGGGCCAGAAGACGAAGGCTGAACAGTGCTCACGCAGGCAAGCAGGCCTGTTCTTGGCAGGGAACTAGCAAGGCGAGGCTGCGCTATGCGTGTTCAGGAAGCAGAGCAACAGGGAGGAAGGACAAGAGTGGTCAGGTCATGTGGCCCTGTTGGTCACTTGAGGGTCTTTGGCTTTCACTCCGCAGCAAAAGTTGCAAGCAGAGGCTCAAAGTAGGACTTGGCCCTTGTTAACTTTAACGTGAAGGGGTAATGGTGGGCCAGGGAGACTCCTCCAACAGGCGACCACCCTGCCCTAGGTGAGGAAGGCAGGCTTCTGGCTACGTGATGATCTTAACAGATCCGCACTGGCTGTGAGAGACAGAGCCAAGGATCTGCTCCAGCAACAGCAAGGCTGGGACGGCCACCACCTGAGGGTAGACAGCTGAGTGTGGAGTGTAATCCATGTTCTGGAGACCTACAGGGACATGGAGGGAGGAGGGTGAGGATCGCCTTGCTGCGGGAGTCACCACCTTGTGAGCGAGGGCACTGTCGGGGGTCAAGGACACCTGCAAAGGACAGCACTGGTGCAGAGGAGGTGAAAACACTGAGTGCAGCTTCCCCCTGAGACAAGAAGGGACGCAAAGGACATTTCCAGAAGCAAGCATGAGGAGGAGGGTGGGGACAAGCTGGCTGGAGCCAGTGGGCTGCCTGAGAACTACACTGTAATCCGTCCCCGAGGCTCCGCCGAGTTCTGCTGGAGGGCGAGGGGTCTCTGGAAGAGTGGCTTCATCTTCATCCACTTGAAGGTGTCACTTTGCCTGCCGCTTAAGTTAAATGACAGCTTAAGCTCCAGTTTTCTCATCCAGGAAACAAAATCCTGAGAGTCCTGCAGGGGCTGAAATGCAAACTGTAGACAGACAGACAGGAATCACTTTCCAGCCAGACGTCTCTTGCTTACTCACGGTGGCACTGAGGTGCCATCTGGATGGCTGAGCCCACGCCTCTGGACACAGTGACCTAAGGACCGAATTCTTTAGCTTGACTTTGTCTCCTGGTACCCTGGAGGCTAGGGAAAGGGAACAAAGGCATCCTTGCAGGACTGCAGCAGTGTGGGGTGCTAAAATCAGCATGAAGCCACTCAGGAAAACGTCAAATTGAGTTTTGGGCATTCTGAAATTTTGGGCTGAATTCAACAAATAGCACTGCATTTGTTTCAGAGGCATGATGTGGAAAGAAGTTAGCAAGGTCCAGGCCCTAGGAAACTTCTGGAGAAACAACCTAGATGCAGTTAAATGTTCAAGAAGAAAAGAAAGATGAGGGGAGCCCAAGGAGGTAATCCCAGCCCAGGGGGCTTATGCAAATTGTGATTCAAATAAACTGTAAATGGGAAATGAACGGAGCACTTTGGGACATCTATGCTCTGACTGAATAGTGGATATTAATGAACTGAAATTGTGTTAATAGATAGAAAGAGAGGGGGGGAGTGTGTTTCTGCCCTGGTGGGACCACGTGATGCCTTCGGGAGGAGAGTGGAGCATAATATATAACGGGCCACGAGTCCCGTTGCAGAGCAGGCACCAGGGCAGGCAGCCCGAGCACATGACTGGTTTCCACAACAACGTGTTTCTGAGGGTGTGCACATCTACTTGGTGAGGTCAGCCTGGCTAGCGCTCCCTGCCAGACTGCTCTAAGCACTCTGCACATGTCAACTCTTTAATGTCCTGTCACTGGGAGCGACATCAATGCCCGAATCTTGCCAGGGAGGGCAAGCTGTGATGGGACATGAACCCCAATGCTTGGCCCCTCGGGTGTCTCCAGGACTAAACACAAAACTCTGGAGGAGTGTGGTTGTTCTCCCTGGTGGGGGAGGGGCAGCCTGTGCTTTGATAACACTTATCAATAGTTTTGTTATTTGGCCTGACATGTTTTCTAATTTTTCCAGAATGAGAGCACAGTACTTACGCAACTGAAGTCTTTTGAAAGAACTGTCTTCGGCAGAGCCATAGCCAGCACTGACCCGGAAGGGTGTGGAGGGGCTTCTGTGGGGGGAGACGCTGAGCCCAGGGCTCCCACCTGAGACAGAGACACACTGCGTGGCACTCAGAGAGGGAATCAAACACTAGAGGCTCCCTGTCCCCACCCCTGCTCCCCATCAGGGAAACCCTGAGCCCATCACCATACATAGTCCTTCTCAGATCACAGCTGCCAGGGACCCAGGCCCTACAGGGAGGTAGGAAGGACTACCCAAGGTCCCAGGGGCACTGGTATCCAGAACCACACAGGGTACAGGCATCAGTGGCATTTCAGTGCCCCAAAGCATGAGCCCATTTTAGGAAAGGGGCATCCGGGGAGGGGGTCAGGCAATGTGGTCACCTGCCACACATGAATTCCTCCTTCACACAGGCTGGGGTTGACTCACTGCCTTCCCCCACCGGTCTGCTCCCCCCCACGGGATTCTGCAGTGTGTCAGCTGTCTAGGAGACTCACTGATGGCAAGTCAGAATGAAGGCCAGGCTGGCTGTGGAGAACAAGAGCTGTCTGAGGAGAAGGTGGTCTCTCTCTCTTCTCTCTCTCTCTCTCTCTCTCTCTCTCTCTCTCTCTCTCTCTCTCTCTCTCTCTCTCTCTCTCTCTCTCTCGATGCTGGCAGGAGCTGGGGAGCTGGGCTGGGTACCTGCAGGGTGTCTCCCAGGCTGAAGCTGGCTGCCCACTTCACGTTTTCCTTGGCTGGGCTTCTGGCTGAGTCTGCAAATGGCAGGAATATGAGTACCTCACCCCCCAACGCATACACACACACACAGGCACACACGCACGCAGGCACGCACACACACACACACACACACACACACACACATCACAACTGCTGATGCTGCTGCCTCTGACTTCTCATGCTTCCTGAGATTATAGCTCACACCCTCCTCATTCAGACACTGACTTTTTAAATTAGCATCCTTAGATTTCAGGGATCTTACTAGACACAACAGCAGGAAGAATACCATGTGTGGCAGAGGATGTTGATGTCAACGTGACAGCCAGGGATGTCAGGAGAAAGCTGTACTTCCCTCCTCCTTTTGTAGCTAGCAGCTGTGATTAAAGGCCAGTGGAATCGATGGAAGGAATGTGGAGCTTTCTGGTAGCTTCTAGAGAGTGTTAGAAGTTTTTGTTGCTTGTTTGCTGGTTGGTTGGCTGGTTTGGGGGGCCAAGGGGTTCTAGACAGTTTTGCTCTGTAGTACAGACTAGCCTCAAACTCTTGCTTCTTTTGTCTCTACCTGCCCTGAGACTGTAGATGCCAGCTACCACACCTGGCTACAAAGTGTTCTTTTTTTAATTTACTTTTTACATTCCAATCCCAGTTCCCCCTCCCTCTTCTCCTCCCACTCCCTCCCCTCCCCCTCCCCCTCCCCACCTCAGAGAAGGTAAGGCCTCCCCCAGAAAGTCTACTAAGTCTGTCCCATCATCTCCTTGTGTCAGGACCACGGCACCTCTCCACCCCCACACCCCTGTGTCTAGGCTGGGCAAGGCTTCTCTCCATATAGAATGGGCTCCACTAAGTCAGTTTGTGCGTTAGTGTTAGATCTTAGACCCACTGCCAGTGGCCTCATATATTGTCCCAGTCACACCATTGTCACCTATATTAAGGGAGTCTAGTTTGGTTTTATACAAAGTGTTCTTAAAGACAGGCATTGATAGCGCACACCTTTAATCCCAGTACTCTGGAGGCGGAGGCAGGCGGATCTCTGTGAGTTCGAGGCCAACCTGATCTACAGAGCGAGTTCCAGGACAGCCTCCAAAACAATACAGAGAAAGCCTGTCTCTAAAAACCAAAACCAAAAACCAAAAAAAACCAAAGTGTTCTTAAAGAACTGTCTTCAGCTTGGATGTTGTGAAAATGGCTGGATTATAAGCATTTATTCACACTGTGAGAGAAGTCGTATGTCCAGGCTAAAGGAACAGGTAGGAGGAGCCAGAGCCGCTGACAGTTGTTAACAGGTGTTTGATTACTGTACTCAGAACTCCTTGCCTAGATTTAGTTTACAAGAGTAAGAATTTCATTTTCCTCATATTTTAGCTTCTACAACGTTGTTTGTTATCACTGGAGGGTGCTTGGAGTTAAGCTGCTTAGAGAAGAAGGATTCTTCCATTCTGTGCTGCCAAGTGATCTTATATAAGACAGCCTCCCTAGGTGATCCTGTTACCAGTGTTTACACAGCTCACCACCCAGGACTTATGACATGGAAGTGTGTGTGTGTGTGTGTGTGTGTGTGTGATGTCACACCTGTGGAGATCAGAAGACAACTACTAGGAACTCCCCTCGGAGGCTTGAGTTATAGATGACTGTGAGCTGCCATGCGGGTGCTGATTCTAGAACCCAGGTCATCTGGAAGAGCTGTCAGTGCTCTTAACTACAGAGCCATAGCTGTCAGTGTTATTAACTACAGAGCCATAGCTGTCAGTGCTCTTAACTACAGAGCCATTTCTCCTGCCTCCTTGGTTTGGATTTTTGTGTTTGTTTGTTTTTGAAATAAGGTTTCTTTTGTGTAGTTTTTTGAGGCTGTCCTGGAACTCACTTTGTAGACCAGGTTGGCCTCAAACTCACAGAGATCCTCCTGCTTCTGCCCTCAAGTGGGATTAAAGGCGTGCGCCACCACTGCCCAACAATTTGGATTTTATAACCTTTAGCGAGGTCAAACATTTGAATACATATGGTGGCTACCTATGTTTTCATAGGCCCTGGGTTCTAGTCCTATTGTATTGTGAATTGTCTGTTTATATCTCTTGGCTCACTCTAAAAAATGCATTTTATTCTATTTTTTCTGCATTTATGTCTGTGTACTACATGCAGGCCTAATTTTCATAGAGGTCAGAAAACAGCATTGTAGCCCCTGGCACTGGAGTTACAGACATCTGTGAGCCACCATGTGGGTGCTGGGAATGGAACCATTCTCTGAAAGAGCAGTCAGGGCTCTTAACCTGTGACTCATTTCTCCAGCCCTTTTAGCTGAGTTTTATCCTTTGGGATTTTTGTTTTTGTTTTCTTAGTGGTAGGACTAGAGCCCAGGGCCTCATGCATGCTGAGTAAATGCTTTCTCAATAAGCTAGATATTTAAAAGGGAAATAAATCAAATTAACATAAAAGTGAAGCTTCCCTTACCAAGATGTGGTGGCACAAGCCTTTAATTCCAGTACTCTGGAGGCAGAGGCAGGCAGACCTCTGTGAGTTCAAGGCCAGCCTGGCCTACATAGTGAGTTCCAGGACAGCCAGGCCTATATAGAGAAACCCTGTCTCAAAAAAACAAAACAAAACAAAAGCAAAAAAAAAAAACCCAAAAAGTAAAAATAAAAATAAATAATTAAATAAATTTAATAACATTAAATAAAAATATATAAAAGTAAAATACAAACTGTTTTTCATGTACAAGTATTCAGATGTGTCTCCACGAAACCCTGAACCATGTTATAGAGATTTAATAGGGCCATTTTGTCCCATTTCACAGAAGAGAGAAACTGAGACTCAAAGAGAAAGTCATAGGCTCATCTATAATTTCTGCATTCACGAGGCTGAGGCTAGGAGATCATGAGTTCTAGGCTAGCCTGTCCCAAACCACCAAAATGAGCACAATGTTGCAGGGTTTGACTTCCCAGCAGGTTGGTCTGAGGCCACAGCTGGTCCCTCAAACTACAGAAGACTAAGGAGGTTTATGCTCTTTTTCCAGTATTCTGTTTCCTTTGAAATTTCATTCCCAGCGACCTTTGTTGTACACAGGATCAAAGCCTATATGCAACAAAGTTTTCTGTCCAAGGTGAGAAGTATTGCCGTCTTACTTTCCTTAATTTTGAAGGTGTACCGGGCCAGCAAACACTCTTTGTCCACGGATCCCATTTTGAAGGGCTTCCTTAACACTGGGCTGATTGTTACACTAAGTTGTCACATGTCCTCTTCGCAGACTAGCAGGCTGCAGAATTACTCATCACTGCTGGAGGCCTGCCCTGCCTGGATGTGGTGACCCCCCATTCCAGAGAGTCTCCCCACAGCTGGGCCCACTGTCTGCCCTGCGGTGAGTGGAAGGAATTCAGTACCAACTCTGCTCGCTCAGCAGCCAGGCCCGGGGAGCCTGGACTGTGGAAAATCACATGTGGTTTTCAAGTTGTTGGAAGCTGAGAGGATTGTTCTGCCAGTCACTGGGATGGCCAGCCACTGCCTGGAAGACCGAGGTTCGCACAGCGCAGGGAACCACCCCCACGGGTGAAGTCCAGGCATGGGCTGCAGAGAAGGAGGTGCCTCCAGGGACTTCTCCCAGGCCAGGGAAGAGGCTGGTCCCTGGGAAGACTCAGTGTCCAGGAGGGACACTCTCTGAGGTCCCAGAGGCCTGGTGGCAAAAGCCAGTAGACGTGGGCCATGGGTACACCTGGCTTCACTCTCTTCAGACCTTCCATGTTGGAGCTGTTGCCACAGAGAGCTCACAGGCTTCAGGCTCAGGTTGGGGAGGTCTGTCCGCTGCCCAGTTCCCAGGTTCTTGCAGCCTCCTGCCCCATATACAGCTCCCCAGCAGGGCTCAGGGCTGACGGGGCCTTCTGGGAAGGAAGCTGGCCAGACCTCCCCACTGGTAGTGCTGTCAGGGACCTGTGGGCTGTGTGTGTGTGTGTGTGTGTGTGTGTGTGTGTGTGTGTGTGTGTGTGAGAGAGAGAGAGAGAGAGAGAGAGAGATACAGACAGACAGACAGACAGACAGAGGGAGAGACAGAGAGAGAGACAGAGAGATACACAGAGAGATAGAAAGAGACACAGAGACACACACACATAGATAGACAAAGAGAGACACACAGAGAAAGAGACAGAGACAGAGACACAGAGAGAGAATACCTTTGGTTGGAAGCTGGGTTCTGTTGCTTACCTGGGACTTTCTCTGTTACTGATGCTGTCATCTGAACAAGTCACCTCCCTGGGCCATAGCTTCTTCACTCAGAAAGGGAGAAACAGACTTACCCAGCAGGCTTTGCCTCAGGACGCTACCGGGTCAGGACTTGAGCTTTCATGAGAGGTCTGAGTCAGGCCAGCCTGTATTCCTCTCCCCTCCCTCAAAGCGGCTTGGGGGCTTCCTCATTTGGATCCTGCTGTCTGAGTCCTGAGACTCAGCCTCCTCTACCTCAACAGGAGAGTTGCACGTCTTTGGTGGCTGGAGTTCTGTTGAAAACTCCATACATTCTATTGTGTCTTTGTTTCCTGACATTTCCTCATTGCAAGGGGTGGCGGTGCCATTGCACAGGTGTGAAGACCAGAGGCCAGCTTGCGGAAGTTGGTCTGTCCTTCTACCACGAGTGTCCCAGGGACAGAACTCTGACCTCCAGGCTTAGTGGCAAGTGCTTTTACTCACTGAGCCGTCTTGCTGGCTCCCTCCAGTCACTGTTGAGTGAACCAGAGGCACATGGGCAAGGAGGTGTGTACAAATTGCCGTGGAACTCAAGGCAACTGGGCTGTGGAGAGGGATAGGGTGGCCAAGTGAATGACATGATTGTCTTGCCCATCTGCCCCAGGCATGTGTACAGCCACAGAGAGGTGACATTTCATCAGTTCCCTACAGAAATGCTCCCACTGAGACGGCCAGGGACATCTTTGTGTACACCTGGGAAGCCTAGGTATACTTCTGGGCCCAGAGAGTGTCATGCAGATTTCAGCTAAGACCTTTAGACTCACCCAGTTCCTTTGGAGGGAGCCACAGCATAAGGCTCCACTGCTTTGGGTGTGAGAAACATCCTCAGAGAGACGCTGGGAATTACTCGGGAACTTCTTGAAAGGCCACAGCTTTCCTCAGACATGGGCAATGAATGAGGAAGCTTGTGGACACCAGATCTGAATAGAGGAGATGGCAGAGTTACCAGTAAGCAGGAGTAGGTCTGACCCTTGTGATCCCAAGTCCAGCATTTTCTGGACGCTTGAGTGGTATCTGAAACAATGACATATGCTAGCCAGAACTTTTGCCTGAATGTTAGGCTGGTTCAAAGGGACAGACCTTTCCTCTTAGACTCAAACCACTCCTTAAGGTCTGAAGAAACAGGAAATGCCTTCATCTCCTTTCTAGCCTCTCCCTACTGCTCCTGACTCAGCATCAGCATTAACTGACTCAACTCCATTATCTTATTTATTTGTTTATTGTTTTGATTGTTTGAGACCAGGTTTCTCTGTGTAGCTCTGACTGTCCAGAAACTCACTCTGTAGATCAGGCTGACCTTGAAAACTCAAGAGATCTTTCTGCCCCGCCTCCTAAGTGCTGGCATTAGAGGTGTGCAACAAAACAGACCAGCTCATTTCTTTGTTATTTTTAAATATTCATTCTTTGGGGCTGGAGAGATGGCTCCCCAGTTGGGAGCACTGACTGCTCTTCCAGAGGACCCAGGTTCAATTCCCAGCACCCACATGACAGCTCACAACTGTCTCTAACTCCAGTTCCAGGGCATGGGGCACAGACATGCAGGCAAAACATTGTGTACATAAAATAAAAAATAAAAGCTAAAAGAGAGAGAGAGAGAGAGAGAGAGAGAGAGAGAGAGAGAGAGAGAGAGAGAGAGAGAGAGAGAGAGAGGTGAGTGCTAGTTTGGCCCTGCTTATAAAAATATGCATTTTAATTGTGTACTAGTGTTTGTGCACCATGGGCATGCAATGCTCATGAAGGCCAGAAGAGGGCATCGGATCCCCCAGAACTAGAGTTACAGACAATGTGAGCTGCCATGCGGGTGTTGGGAATTGAACTTGTGTCCCCTGCAAAAGTGGTAAATGCTCTTAGCCAATGAGCCATCTTTTCAGCCCTTACTTATTTTTGAGGTGGGATCTCACTACAGAATCCAGACTGGCCTCAAAACTGCTGTCTCCTGCCTTGACCTTCTAAATGCTGGGATGGCAGGTGTGCTCCATCTGACTGGGCCTATCAGATCCAATTTAATTAAAAAATAATTTATTTAACTTTGACTTATGTGCATTGGTGTGATGTATCAGATCCCCTGGGACTGGAGCTACGAACAGCTGTGAGCTGCCATGTGGGTGCTGGGAATTGAACCTGGGTCCTCTGGAAGAGCAGCTCAACTGCTGAGACATCTCTCCAGACCCCAAAAACTTCTGAGTTCTTACCATGCTTGTAGTATCTCTTCTCCCGCTGCCCCAAGAGCCTGACCCCAAGGTCTCTCATGAGGAGGGGAGGGGAGCCATCCTTCCATGGGGAGATCTGATGCTACAAAGGGGAAGAGATCTTCGCACCTTTTCCATGTGACAACTCCGCTCATATTGCAGGACACCACAGACCAGGAGCCTTCTTTGCCCTTGACCTAACCTTAGCCTCTCTCTCCTGGTTCCCCTCCTAGGGCTTCCCTCTGGCAGGTGGCCCACTTGGCTGGATGCTCGTTCCAAGGCCCCAAAGGTGAGAACTTCACAGACCCACTGAAGGACCAGAGGCTCGGCCCTCCACCCTCAGACAGCTCTGCTCTCCCGGCTCTGCAGCACCGAGGGACACCATCCTTCTCTCAGGCTGTTCTGTCGAGCGGATCCTTGGGAAGACCATGCTAGGTTCACGTGGAAGGCTGGAGTCAGGAGGGGAGAGGAGTTACCAAACTGTCTGTCAGGACCCCCAGAACACTCGGGCATAAAGAGTGCTCTTGGATCTGAGTGAGTGAGTGCTCCTGGTCATGGAAACCACTGGCCTCCTATTTCCTCAGCTGGCCTTGGCTATGTCCTCCCGACATTTGACTTGGATGTTATGCTCTTTGGCAAAGTGGAGGGCTCCCCTCACAGGCTCTGACTTCTGGTTATCCCCCTATTCAGGAGCTGTGGGTCCAAGTCAAAAGGACTTCCTGAGGATGGGCTCCTTAGGGCAGGAACAGCAGCCTGTCTGCCTTCTTGGACTCTCAGTGTGGAGGCCTCAGCCCCTCAGACCTCCTGGACCCAGTTTCCCACAGGGACTTCTGCTCACATTCCTCCAGCGACCCACTGAGGTCGAGGAAAAGGCTCTCTAGACCTTGGGTTTTTTGTTTTCCATTTTTGAAATGGCTTCTGTTTTCCCTGGCAGAGAATATCCAGCCCAAATTCAGTCCAAGTATGAGCCATTCCTAGGGAAGTGACATCCCATGGCCCCTCATGCACCCTGTGGCCTCCCCAGCATGATACATTGGACCAGACCGGGTGGGCGCATGGGAGCACATTCCCAGAACTGATTTTAGCATGATGATTCAGAGGGAGACAGTGGATGAGACTTGCTTCATTCACCCTGGTTGTTACCACCAAGCTGAAGTCACTTACACAGAGGCCCAGCTGTGAGAGTTGTCCTGGGATGGGGGTTGGGGACAAAGCTACGAGGGCCAGCAGCCCGTGGGATGCAACTGTTGACCATGTGTGCCAGGCGCCACACAACGTGACCCATTTAATGTGCACACGGTAAGTTTCAGGCATTGAGGTCACTTGGGGAAATCAGATGGCTAGGAGGGCAGGGATGGGACAGACCTCCGGGACCAGTTCTTGATGTAGTGTATCTGCTTGCTTAAGGAGAGCCAGAAAGGGGACTTCCTGTTGTCACCCACTCCCAGGGAGCAGCAGGGTGCAGAGCCCAGCCTCTGAAAGTCTCCTTGGTTTTCCACCTGCTCAGGCTGGCCCTGCGAAGCAGGGGTTGTGCTGGGATGTCCTGATCTGCATTTTTCTTTTTCTCGCATCAGGTCAGGCATCTGCTCTGACAGGGCGCCTCACCACCACGGCTGAAAGCTGCCTGCCACTGAACGGAGCCTGTGGCTACAGGCCCACTTTTACGTCCTTATTCTTCAACGGTAAATGCTCTGGCAGTTCTGGGCTTAGCTGGAGTGGCCATTGGGACCAAACATTTATTTATCTTCTGGAAGCCAACGGCACACACGCTGGCACCTCCACTGATCTAGGATGCTCTGAGACTCTAGGCCCCTCTGGACGGGTGTGGTAGCTGAAGCTGTCGTAACAATTTGCTGTTGTTTTAACCGATTCCGGTCAGAGAAAGGAAAGAAATAAGTGTTTGTCCACGTTGGGACCTGAGAGTTCAGGTCTAAATAAAGTGGGGCTCCTATCTCCAGGACAGCGGCTGGGTTGCTGAGGGCAGCTTTTCATGCCCCCCCCCCCAACAGTGAATCCTCACAAGGCTGTCTTTTCTGTTGTGAAGGGTTGACTCCAAAGACCTGGGATGTAGGTCATAACCCCACGAAGGTGACATCTGCACTTACAATCAGCAGGTGACACTTTGAAGATCCAATCTCCAGAGAGTGGGTTGCCAGTACCCTCGGGACCCTAAGTCTCTTTTACCCTCCCTCCCTCTCCTAGTAAGCTGGGGGCTCGAAGGAGAGGGCACAACAGGCAGAACATAGGCCGCCTTAGACCCTGGACACCTCCTTCCTCAAAACTTCTACCCTGCTCTCTCTCCTCCCAGACCCTCTAAGCTGGGCACAGACGCTGCTAGTAGTCGGGGATCCATGCTGCTCCGCCTCCCTCCCCCGCAGCCCCCGCTCCAAGGCCGACTCCTCCTCCTCCCGCTCCGGAAACCCGAAGCCCCCGCCCTGGCCAGGCCGTCGCAAGCTCTCGGGAGGGCGGTCCGCGTGAGAGCAAGCCACGCGGGGTAGGAGCGCCCAGGGCTTCCAGAACCTCTGCCAGAGCCCCCTGTCCTCCCTGAATCTCCCTCTCCCACCCCTTTCTGGATACCTTCGACGCCCACGTTGCTCCTCAGGGTCTCTCAACGCCCTTTCCCTCCCCCACGCGGGGCACCGCCCTGCCACCCAAGTCCGTGCTTGAGCCCACCCCTCTCCCGCGCGTGCCCAAAGCCATGGCTGCGGTGTGCACGGTACCTCTGCTCTGCGGCCTCCTGGCACTGCTGGTGCTGTGCCCTGTGGGGAGCCCACAGACGGTGCTGACCGACGACGAGATTGAGGAGTTCCTCGAAGGCTTCCTTTCAGAGCTGGAGACCCAGTCCCCGCCCCGGGAGGACGACGTGGAAGCCCAGCCACTTCCCGAGCCCACCCAGCGTGCCCGCAAATCCAAGGCAGGGGGCAAGCTTCAGACAGATGCAGAAGGTGAGAACCTGGAGGCACTGGTGGCCATGGCCTCAGGTGAGAGAGCATTCAGGGGCTCCCGAGGGTCTGGGCACTTCCCACGCTGTGCAGGGAGGAACGGCTCTCCAGTGTAATGCCAGGCGGCAGTTCTAGGCAGGAGTTTGGAGACCTGCGGGTATGTCCAGCACAGGGTGGCACTGGGTTTTTGAGGTTCTAAGATGCGGTCGTCCAAGTCTCACAAGGATGTAGGCTTGGGCCAGAGGAGCATTGTGTTTTATTTACCCCTCTGCGGTTCAGGCTGGCCCTAGTCTGTTAGCGGCTAGGGTCTGCCTCCTCTCGTCCCACAGGAACACACAGGCAGGGGAGGGGGGTGCGGAAGACCTCTGTTCTCCACACGTCCAGGTGAAAGTGGGCAGTCTGAGATGGTCAGAACTAGCCGAGGTGATAGCATCACCAAGGCATGTAACCCGGAGCCTCTTACGTAACCGTTGATTGTCGGTAAATCTTAGCTGTTTTTCATGGCCCTCTGGAGGGTGGCAGAGGGTCTTGTGATCTCTCTCCCGGGAGACGGAGAGGCACCATTCATCATTCCTGAGGTCAGCAGCTCCCGCTCCAGCCCCCACTGCTGTAGGTCTGCCCTGCCCTCCCCTCCCCTCCCCCTCACCTCCCTACACGTCCTGCCTCCAGCAGTCAAGGCTTGGACATGGCTGGCATGAGCCCACTTCTGCTGTGAGTGTTGTAGTTAATGTTCCCTGTTCAGCCAACTGCCTTTGTGTTTTCCATCCACCATGAGACTCCGCAGCATCTGTAGCTCCGAGGGTGCTGGGAGGGTGGCCCTGCTACTAGACGTCTCTGAGATGAGCCAACAGCTAGGAGCTACCTACCTGTCCCTCTGTCCTCGATGTGGTCCCCAGGGCCTACTCCTTCCTTTTAGGCTTCAAGACCTACTGAGTGCCTGCCTTCCTCCCTTGGTGCAATGCTAGGAAACCAAACCCCGGCCTTTTGAGTATTGAACTACATATGCCCTCAGCCTGACTTGAGAGTCTCTTTGAAGTTTGTCTTGTCCCTGTTAGGAGGCTCTAGGAAGGTTGAATCGCACTCTTTAATTTGCCTGAGAGTTTGGTGGGGGAGCCTTGCTCCTTCAGGCAATCTCCAGTGCCTTCCATGTCTGGCGCATGTGCCCCAGGCTAACCAGATATTGGAAAAGTGAACTGTGAGGGTGAACTGTGAGGGTTTTGGCGCATGGAGATGTCTCCTGAGATAACGTGCCCCATGCTCAGCCTTCAGACAGCTGAGAGTTGATGCTGATTGCTTGGGATGTGCAGACAGGAAGCTGGACACAGATCTCATTCTACCACCTGGGCAAGTGGCTAACCTCAGTTTCCGGGTGAATGCCAGGGACTGACGGGTGCCCCCACACCCAGGCTGTAGGCATCCTGAGGGACCACAAGGGCACACAGATGGGCTCTGATGGCTTGAACTTACGTCTTCATCCTTGGCAGCCCCTTCAGAAAAGAGCAAAGACAGAGGGAAGAAGGGAAAAAAGGACAAAAGCCCCAAGGTTACGAAACAACCCCTAGAGGGTTCCACCAGGCCTCCCAAGAGAGGAGAGGAGAAGCCACCCAAGGCCACCAAGAAGCCCAAGGAGAAGCCACCCAAGGCCACCAAGAAGCCCAAGGAGAAGCCACCTAAGGCCACGAAGAAGCCCAAGGAGAAGCCACCTAAGGCCACCAAGAAACCCAAGGAGAAGCCACCCAAGGCTACTAAGAGGCCCTTGGCAGGAAAGAGGCTCTCAACTGTGGCCCCCTTAGAAACGCTGGAGTGGCCATTACCCCCACCCTCCAACCCCAGCCCCAAGGAGCTACCACAGGAGAGAGGTTTGTAACAGGCCCCTTGGGGTTCTGACCTCTTTGAGGATGTGGAGAAATGAGGAGAGATTCCTGGGACCCTCAGATAAGGAGGCTTTGAAGCCTTGCCATGAACTTGGCAATTTTATCAGAGTTCTCTTAAGGCTGCCACTTGGGCAGGGTGAGAGCTTGGGAGCTTACAGGTAGAAAACCCTGCCCCCTGGTCCCCCTTCTCTCTGCTGGCTTCAGTTATAGTAGGCCCCCCCCCGGGGGGGGCAGTGTAGCAGCACTCTAGCCGCAGGGTAAACCAGCAGAGTGCCTCCGCTTCCTTGGCAGGCTGAGGCCTTAGGAGAGCACCCACAGGACCCACCGGGTCTGAGGCACTGCTGCCTTAGGTTCTCAAGGCGGTCCAGGCAGGCACCCCCGTTTATCTGCTCCCGGGTCTTGTGTGTTGTAGGAAGAACCTTCCCAGATACCCGGCAGGGGCAAGGAGAGGGGACACAGGTGGAGGCCAAGGAGCACCAGCCGGGTGAGCAGCTGTCATCCTCTTGGTCTCAGGGTGACCAGCCACTCAGCCCTACTAGTCTCAGGGGCCTTACTGGGTATGGTTGTCAGGAGGCACTGGTATCTCCCCCTCAGAGCCAGAGGAGGAGACCGAGGCGCCCACACTGGACTACAATGACCAGATAGAGAGGGAGGACTATGAGGACTGTGAGTAGACCCTCCCTAGGTGTGGGCTAGACTCTGGCCTGGGCGTGGGTGGTTCTACCTGGGGTCCACCCAGCGTGGCTGCTTAGGATCTGCCTCCCGCTTAGTTGAGTACATACGGCGACAGAAGCAACCCAGACCTCCACCCAGTAGGAAGAGGCTCTGGCCAGAGCGCCCTGAGGAGAAGGCTGAAGAGCCAGAAGAAAGGAAAGAAATCGGTAAGATGGGAGTCAGTAGAGGGGACTCAGGGTCAGGGGAGAGGCCCAAGTTCACCTCCACCTTACCCCCCCAGGTCCACCTCTGCAGCCCCTGCTGCCCCCTGACTATGGGGATGGCTACTTGATCCCCAACTATGACGACAGTGAGTATCTGGTGTCCCAAAGACCAAGGGACGCAGGTGAGTGGGCATCTGCGTGCCTGCAGGACACTGGGCTTTCTCTGCCTGCCTTCCTGGCCCCTGACTCTGCTCTCGCCGCCATTGGGGTGGCCTGGGACTCACTCTCAGCCCCGTTACCCTGTGTGGGCCTAGCCCTCCCTACCCTGGGCTCCAGCAGTCATCCTGCCTTCTCCAACTGTCTGTGCTGCTACTCCTGTGTCAGGTCCCAGTGGAGACCTCAGATCTCCTCCCTTCTGGGCTTGTCATTTCCCTGCCCTTGCGTTACTATGAATGCCTCCAGACCCTGGCCTCGGCCCAGCTCTCCAGGCCTGCCCCCTCCCGGCCACATGTGCTAGCTGCCACCCAGGCACATTCTTGCCCATCTGTGAGTCTCCCTTCCCATAGGCCAACCTTGTAGCAGCCTTGTGACCTCAGTCTTGGCCTGTCCCCTCCCTTCTTGCCTCTCTCCCCTGTGGTTCAGGCCTGCCTTATGGGCTCCTGGGTCAGCTAACCCCGGCTTTCTCTCCTACAGTGGATTACTACTTCCCCCATCCTCCTCCCCAGAAGCCAGATGTTGGACCAGAGGTGGATGAAGAAAAGGAGGAAATGAGTGAGTGAGAACAGGCAGATGTCATGGCAGGCCACCATTGGAGGCCGCTGTGTCTGCTGGATGTGCCTCCGGCTCAGCCTGATTCTTATCTGCACACTCCAGGCTCAGCCTAACCCCTCCCCACACGCTCTCAGGTCAGCCTGACCCTCATGTGTCCCCAGCTTAGCCTGAACCCCAGCACATGCCTCAGCTCAACCCGACACCGTCCCATGCGTCCCCAGCGCAGCCTGGCCTCCTCTACTCTCGGCCCAGAACCAACCTGACTGGCCTCTCTTATCTTGCCTGCCCCAGAGAAACCCAAAAAGGAGGGCAGTAGCCACAAGGAGGAGACAGAGGACAAGTGGGCCTCGGAGAAAAACAAGGACCACAAAGGTGTGTGGCCAGTCCCCATCGGGCACCATTTAGCTTTTTGCTGCCATAGACCCTTGGCTCCAGCCCTTCCCTTTGTTAACAGGGTCCCGGAAGGGCGAGGACCTGGAAGAGGAGTGGGCTCCGGTGGAGAAAATCAGTGAGTAGGGTTAGGTCTAGGGTGGTCATCCACTCAGGACCCCCAGAAGCACACCCGACCATAGATTCTTACAGCACAGGGGAGCCCACCAGACCATAGATTCTTACAGCACATGGGAGCCCACCAGACCATAGATTCTTACAGCACATGGGAGCCCACCCGACCATAGATTCTTACAGCACATGGGAGCCCACCCGACCATAGATTCTTACAGCACATGGGAGCCCACCAGACCATAGATTCTTACAGCACAGGGGAGCCCACCAGACCATAGATTCTTACAGCACAGGGGAACCCACCAGACCATAGATTCTTACAGCACAGGGGAACCCACCAGACCATAGATTCTTACAGCACAGGGGAGCCCACCAGACCATAGATTCTTATAGCACAGGGGAACCCACCAGACCATAGATTCTTACAGCACAGGGGAACCCACCAGACCATAGATTCTTACAGCACAGGGGAACTGACCAGACCATAGATTCTTACAGCACATGGGAGCCCACCAGACCATAGATTCTTACAGCACAGGGGAACCCACCTGACCATAGATTCTTACAGCACAGGGGAGCCCACCCGACCATAGATTCTTACAGCACATGGGAGCCCACCCGACCATAGATTCTTACAGCACATGGGAGCCCACCAGACCATAGATTCTTACAGCACAGGGGAACCCACCCGACCATAGATTCTTACAGCACATGGGAGCCCACCAGACCATAGATTCTTACAGCACAGGGGAACCCACCAGACCATAGATTCTTACAGCACAGGGGAACTGACCAGACCATAGATTCTTACAGCACAGGGGAGCCCACCCGACCATAGATTCTTACAGCACATGGGAGCCCACCAGACCATAGATTCTTACAGCACAGGGGAACCCACCAGACCATAGATTCTTACAGCACAGGGGAACTGACCAGACCATAGATTCTTACAGCACAGGGGAACTGACCAGACCATAGATTCTTACAGCACAGGGGAACTGACCAGACCATAGATTCTTACAGCACAGGGGGAGCCCCATGAACTGAAGACAGCCCTACTCAGCTGCACCTGTGCTCTGACCTGAGGTTGGCCTGCTTCAGAGGAGGGGATGGGGTGGGTCAGAGCTTCTGGGTATCCAGCTGCTGGGTGACAGTGGATAGGGGCAGGGCCTGGGGGAGGGAGGGAGGTCTCTAGCTACCTTTATAGGTTTCATTCTAAAGCTGTTGTGCAAACGGCTTCATCTGGGTGAAGTCCCCTGAGGCTTATCACAAGTGTTGGGCACCATCAGCTCATTCTTCAGATGGCAGCTAACGCAGGGGAAGCAGGCTTGGGTCCCACTGCGTCCTTGCCTGATCTGTGTCCACTTGAGATGGGTGGAATCTGCAGCCTTCAGAGCCACAAGCTACGCAGCTGTCCTCTCTTTAAGGGATGTGGGCTGTGGGCCTGTTGACTCCGGATTAACGAAGGGAGGGAGGTTGAGTCTGAGCCGCTAGCCCAGGGTGTGCATCCACAGAGTGCCCACCGATTGGGATGGAATCACACCGCATTGAGGACAACCAGATCCGTGCCTCCTCCATGCTGCGCCACGGCCTGGGAGCTCAGCGGGGCCGGCTCAACATGCAGGTGTGTGAGTGGACTGTCTATCCTGCAGTGGGTGAGGGCCCGCCCACCCGTGCTCAGCCTCCCTTCTGACAGGCTGGAGCTAATGAGGACGACTACTATGACGGGGCATGGTGCGCTGAGGACGAGTCACAGACGCAGTGGATCGAGGTGGACACCAGAAGGATGACTCGGTTCACAGGCATCATTACGCAGGGCCGAGATTCCAGCATCCAGTATGTAAACGGGCTCTTAGGCAGTGGGCAGGGGCTCCCACACAGCTCTAGTCCCACTTGGGGACATTCCAGACAGCCCTTGACCTGAACTGGGAAGGCCAGAAAAATCAATGAGGGGCCAATCATGTACCTGCCCCTCAGTCGTGGCTAGTCAGTCTGCATGTTCAGACGGACAGACAAGCGTTGAGACAGCCACTGCCCGTGGCCAGACACAGAATCTGGCTCCAGAGGTCCAGGCTGTGCTCCACAGCCCTGCTGGCCCAGAAGTTGCTCAAGACCTTAGAGCCTTGGATGAGAGCATTCTTTCCTACTGTGTCTGTTCCCCAGTGACGACTTTGTGACTACCTTCTTCGTGGGCTTCAGCAATGACAGCCAGACCTGGGTGATGTATACCAATGGCTACGAGGAAATGGTGGGTGCTCAGATCTTCTGCTTTGCTCATTGTCTGGGCCAGGGTGGACTCTTGGAAGATCAGGGCACTACACAGATGTCTGCGTCTCTTTAGACTTTCCATGGGAATGTGGACAAGGACACACCTGTGTTGAGTGAGCTCCCTGAGCCGGTTGTAGCCCGTTTCATCCGTGTCTATCCGCTCACCTGGAACGGCAGCCTGTGCATGCGCCTGGAGGTGCTAGGCTGCCCCGTGACCCGTGAGTGAAGAGGGCCCTGGCTGTGGCTTTGGGTGGCTGTGTGTGATTTGGGTGTGGATCAAAGGGCAGCTGATTCAGGCCTCTTCTGCAGCTGTCCACAGCTACTATGCACAGAATGAGGCGGTAATCACTGACAACCTGGACTTTCGGCATCACAGTTACAAGGATATGCGCCAGGTTAGGAGCCTGAGGGCCCTGTGCTGGGGAACAAGAGAGCTTATACTCAGCCCTGTCCCTATTATTCCAAAGGCATAATCTTTCAAGGAATGTTGGCCGCTTCTTGCCTTAGGGAAGGAACTAGTACCTGGGGTCTTCCCAAAGAACCCCCCAGAAGAGTGGGAGGATGCTCAGTGACATCATATCTCCTCCCTGCCAGCTGATGAAGGTGGTGAATGAGGAGTGCCCCACAATTACCCGCACATACAGCCTGGGCAAGAGTTCACAGGGGCTCAAGATCTATGCGATGGAGATCTCGGATAACCCTGGGGAGCACGAGCTGGGTGAGGGCCTGGGGACGGTGTTTTGCCAATGCTTAGAGTTCCAGGGTCCCTGCACTGCCTCTCTCCTGCTGGGCCTGTACAGCGGCTATACGGCACTCACCACCGCCTGCCTGACCTGCAGACTCCAGGGGACCCAGGCCTGCCTCCCTGAGCACCAGAAGAATCAGCTGCCCCCAAACCTTTTGGGCACATCTGGGCCTTGCCAGGCTAAGTGCTTGCTGTGGCTCCTGTCTTTGCAGGGGAGCCTGAGTTCCGTTACACAGCTGGGCTCCACGGCAATGAGGTACTAGGCCGAGAGCTCCTGTTACTGCTCATGCAGTACCTGTGCCGCGAGTACCGTGAAGGGAACCCCAGAGTGCGCAGCCTGGTACAGGACACGCGGATCCACCTGGTGCCTTCACTGAACCCTGATGGCTACGAGGTGGCCGCGCAGATGGTGGGTTGTGGGGCTAGCAAGGGGTGGCTAGAGGTTGGAGGCATGGGCGGACCTTCCCTGACTTCCTACTATCTAGTCACCTATGTTTTCCTTGTAGGGCTCAGAGTTTGGGAACTGGGCACTGGGGCTGTGGACTGAGGAAGGCTTTGACATCTTTGAGGACTTCCCAGACCTCAACTCTGTGCTCTGGGCAGCTGAGGAGAAGAAGTGGGTCCCCTATAGGGTCCCCAACAATAACCTGCCAATCCCTGAACGCTACCTGTCCCCAGATGCCACGGTGAGGAGCAAGTCCTGGCATGCTGAGCGGTGGCAGCTGGAGTGCGGGGAGGGCTGCTGACAGCGAGCTGAGGTGTTGGCATTGAGACCCGGGAGGGCGAGAGGAAGAGTCTGAGGGACATGGCTGCGTATGCCACACATCCCTAGGTATCCACAGAAGTCCGGGCCATCATCTCCTGGATGGAGAAGAACCCCTTCGTGCTGGGTGCAAATCTGAATGGCGGTGAGAGGCTTGTGTCTTACCCCTATGACATGGCTCGGACACCTAGCCAGGAGCAGCTGTTGGCGGCAGCAATGGCAGCTGCCCGTGGAGAAGATGATGATGAGGTACCGGAAGCCCAGGAGACTCCAGATCATGCTATTTTCCGCTGGCTGGCCATCTCTTTTGCCTCAGCCCATCTCACCATGACTGAGCCCTACCGGGGAGGGTGCCAGGCCCAGGACTACACCAGCGGCATGGGCATTGTCAATGGGGCCAAGTGGAATCCTCGGTCCGGGAGTAAGTCGGCTTGGGAAGAGCTTGGGGAAGGCATGTGACCTGGGGAGAGGATGACCATGGGTCTGTTTTCCTCTGTCTAGCTATCAATGACTTTAGCTACCTGCATACCAACTGCCTGGAGCTCTCCATTTACCTGGGCTGTGACAAGTTCCCTCATGAGAGTGAGCTGCCCCGTGAGTGGGAGAATAACAAGGAGGCGCTGCTTACCTTCATGGAGCAGGTGGGACAGCCTGGGCTACACAGGAGGGTGACGCTTGGGAGGAGTATGGACGTGGAATCTGTGGGCCCACACCTTCCTTTTGCAGGTGCACCGTGGCATTAAGGGTGTGGTGACAGACGAGCAAGGCATTCCCATCGCCAATGCTACCATCTCGGTGAATGGGATCAACCACGGTGTTAAGACAGGTGCTCTGCATGTACACACACTCCATTTGTTTTGAAGGGGCAAAGTAGTAGCAAGGCAAGCCTGGTTTGTACTGCAAGTCTCTGGTCCCTTGGACCTTCCAGAGCTGCTGGGCCTGTCCAGGACTTGGGACTGCAGCTCCTGGGGAGACCTGAGGACTGGGCCTGGGGGAATCTGAGAGGTCAGAGCTGGAGAGGCCCTGGGACAATCAGGTTTATCTTCTTTATATAGCAAGTGGAGGTGACTACTGGCGCATCCTCAACCCGGGTGAGTACCGCGTGACAGCCCATGCAGAGGGCTACACCTCAAGCGCCAAGACCTGCAACGTGGACTATGATATTGGGGCCACTCAGTGCAACTTCATCCTGGCTCGCTCCAACTGGAAGCGCATTCGGGAGATCTTGGCTATGAATGGGAACCGGCCCATTCTCCGCATTGACCCCTCACGACCCATGACCCCCCAGCAGCGGCGCATGCAGCAGCGCCGTCTACAGTACCGGCTCCGGATGAGGGAACAGATGCGGCTTCGGCGACTGAATGCTACCACAGGCCCTGCCACGAGCCCCGCCCCTCCCCCCACGCCTCCTCCTTCCCCTACACCAGGCATTACCAGGAGGCCCTGGGAAATACTACCTACAACCACTACAGGCTGGGAGGAGTCAGAAACTGAGACATACACAGAAATAGTGACAGAGTTTGGGACAGAGTATGGGACTGAGCTGGAGGAGGAGATGGAGGAGGAGGAGGAGGTCACAGGCCCCGCATTTCCATTCACAACAGTGGAGACGTACACAGTGAACTTCGGGGATTTCTGAAACTGGAATCCCAACAACCTGGCCCAATTCAAACTAAGATGGCACTTCCCAAGCCTGTGCTGGCTGCCGCATAGCCATCAGAGGTCTCCCTCCCTGGTGTGGGACATCAGGGTCACCAGGACTCCAAAGCCAGTCTATGCAGAAGTTCCAGTTCTGCCTGCCAGCCTTTGGAGAGAAGCAGGCAAGGGAGCCACAGTCACACCAATAAAACAAGCTCACGGCACCCACTGTACTGTCCTGCCCAGCAGAAGAGGTTGGCTTGCCGGGGGCTTCCCTGTCAGTCCATCCCACACATGCCCAAGGTTCAGACCTGTAAAAATTCATGTTTTATTTACGGGGCTCACATGGCAAGGGTGAATGGCCCCGCTGCCTGTCATCAGGGACCCAGCCCCAGGTCTCCCAGGTCGTCGTGTTCTGCTCCAAAGCCTGAAAAGCTGATAGGCTGGCAGGCCAGGCTGCGCAGGTTCACCAGGCAGGCAGTCTGTGTGGAGCTGAAGTCAGGAACAGCCACCAACAGTACCACCTGGTCCTCAGGACCTGCAAGACAATCACAGGGGGCCGGCCGGTTAGGTTCTGGGTAGGACCTACTTTACAGGCAAGCCACCAGAAATGGCAGCCACAGTTGGACCACGAGCTTAGATCCATCTCTGACCCTTGTCAGTCAGCTACACCACACACCATAACACAACGGTCACCCCACAGACTGTCTATCCTGTAGGAACCTTTGTTCCCAGGTGAGGCACTAGAGTCCCCCAAAGATAAAGCTTACCTCGGATGATTTTGGAGCCAAAGCTGGGGGTGTTGCCACAGAAGTAGACATGGGGGCACTCCGGAAAGATGAACGGGTCGGTTTTGTAGAAGGGGTAACACCCTGGAGAAAGGCCTGTTGTTGAGCTGTCCCACTAAGGTGGCCCGCCTTCTCACTAAATGCAATAGCACCCCAGCTGACAAGAGTGTCTTGTGGTCACATGGCCCTGTGGTGCTAGGGGCTGTGTGCTTCTAGTCTGTAACTGCACAGCCCTGTCCGTGGACAGAGCGTGATTCCACAAGTGGCTTCCAGAACAGCTCTGAAAACAGGGCTGTGCTGGGAATGCACCCCGAGGAGAAACTGAGCAGATACCTAGGGTGTCCGGAGCCGTGGGGCTGATGTGACGGACCCGTAGAGTCCACTCCAGGATCTCTAAGTGGTCTTCCATGCTGCTGTACCGGAAGATGTCGCTCACATTCTGTCCAGACGTCCCTAGGAATCTGAAAGGGAAAGGATCTTCTGAGAGAGTGTGTGTGTGGGGGGGCTATCGCTGTCATCCCAGCCACAAAGACTATCTCAGATCCTACCCAGTGGCCTCATGGGGTGCTCAAGCCAACCTTGCAGGGAGACAATGCCAGGAGGGCCTTCTGCAGTCCCGTCCCCTCCCAGACTTACTCTGACCCATCACATGCCATGCTGACTACCTGACTCCATCGATGGTGGCCTGGTACGGATTGGTGACCAGCTGCAGTGTGGAGTAGGCAGTGGCCAGTGGGAACATGCAGGGGTGCAGGGGCTGCTGTGGGAGTGTATAGTTGGTTGGATCGAATTCACCTGGCATCACGTCCACAGGAACCGAGGCCTGGAGGGCACAAGGCAGGGAAGTTCGTAGGCCTCAAGAGGCCACACCCCTCCTCTGCCCACCCTACCTTCGCTTTCCCATCCGCCAGCAGCTTCACCAGCTGGGTTTCCACAGCCCTGCCAGTCCCCAAGCTGCTCACACTCAACTGCAGTAGGATCTCATCCAGCATTTTGACGGCCTCCACGCTGGCTGCCTGGGTTTTCTTGGTGAGGTACTTGGCCTAAGAGAAGAGACCCAGGGTGTGGTTGGGCCCTCGGTGAGGCTCTGAGAGAGGCTAAGGCCAGCACAGGTATGTCTACCTGCTGAAGGATAGATCGGGGCTGGCTGCACAGACCCCGAGCTGCAGCCTGGCCCGCAAACCTGCAGGGGGTGGGGCCTCACGAAGACAGGCCTGGAGCAGGCCCGGTCGTGCTAACAGGTCAGGCGGGGTAGCGGGGCCGACTGCGTACCTTGTTGATAGAATCTCTGCTCTGGGTATTGTGGCTGAGGAGGTTGCCCGCAAGGATGACTCGAGAGACATGGGCGGCGCTGCACTGTTCCCCTTCATCCCCAAGCTGTCCGGTCACCACATCCACCAGCAGCTGGGTGCCCAGGAGGCTCTCACCGCCACCTCCGCCCAGGCCCAGCCCGGACACCAGCAACACGAACCTGCAGAGGGCGGTGAGGTCTTGCAGGCTGCTGCAAGGAGGAGGCCATTCCTCCCAACAGAGACACCGGGTGCCTGAGTGGGCTCCCACCTGTCTGTGTCAAGCGGGGGTACAGGCTTCTGTGGAGCCAAATCAGCAAAGCAGTGGTCCTCAACCTGAAACCTGCCATCGTCTCTCACGGAGCCCAACACTGCCAAGACCGTTCCTGAGGGAAGGTGAAGTCAGAACCCCAAGGCAGCCTTCGGGGGTCTCCTACCCCCTGGCCACCCCGTCAGCCACTCCAGTGAAGCCTCGATTAATGGTGTACTTCACAGGTTCACTGCTCTTGCATGGAGACAGGAAGATTCATCTCCCAGACGACTGTCATGGACAGGCAGCCTCTGACCAAGCGAACCTCTACCTACTCCCAGGACGGGGGTAGCGGCCTTTAATGCAGGGCTCCCCACACAGCCACCCTCCTCCCTTCAGGATCCCCACCCGCCACTCCCTTGGGCTCCCACCTGTGACCAACTTGGACACATCGATGGTGCCTTTCAGTTTGATACGCTGCAGTTCATCTTCTAAGACCAGCTCATCATCCGGGTGGATGTATTTGCTCCGAGGAGGCTGGGGGATCAGGTTGTGCTGGAAGGCAGAAGAAGGCAGTCTCAGAGCCCAGGTCGCCACAGCTCCCGTGTTAGGAGGTGGCTTCCCCTGGAGTCACAGGCCCAGCCTCAATCACGGGGACAAGGCTGGCGTGTCAAGGTGGAAGGACTCACCTCCTCGCTGATCTCCCGCAGGATGGAGGGCTGCAGAGGCATGGCTTTGAATAGCGTGCCCACCACACAGCACTGCTCCCCAGGCTGCAGCTCACACAACTTCTTCACTGCGACTCCACTGCCTGGGTGTGAGGGCACAGAGTGAGACTATGGAATCCCACCCTGATGACACCCTCGGAGGACCCACAGGACTCTTACTGGGGCTCACAGGAGTGCTGCTCTCCTGGCCTTTGTCAGGAGGGAGAGCATGGTGAGCGAAGGATCCCTGGACCTCAATGTGATGGTGAAGGGGTTCACCAGAGGGGAACAGGCCTGTGGGTGGAGTGGGACCTGGATGCCAAACATCCTCAGAGGCAGGGAAGGCCGGGGCAAGGCCATGTGAAGACAGGGAGGAGACTGGATTGCCACAGGCATAATCTCAGGGACTCCAGGGCCACCAGAAACTGAAGTCTACTCTAAAGCCTCTAGAAGGAACCAGTCCTGCTGAAAACCCAATTTCAGACTCTAAGACTTTAGGACAATGCGAGAATAAACATTTGTTGTCCTAAGTCCCTTGTTTACAACAATTACCATGGCCACAGGAAGAAACTGTGAAACTATTACCTACGTCTCAGTCACACGCTACATCCTGACAACTACCATGTCCTAAGACTTCAGATTCTTTTGTTTTTTTCAAGTCAGTGTCTCACTACACAACTCTGGCTGTCCTCAACCTCACTCTGCAGACCAGGCTGGCTTCAAACTCACAGAGACCCACCTGCCTCTGCTTGCCAAGTGCTGGGATTAAAGGTGTGCACCACCATATCCAACTAAGACTTTGGATTCTTACGTGCCAGCCCCTGCTCTACCAAATGCTTCATCAAACTCTGAAAATATACAATTCCCACTTCATGTCCCCTCCCCCTCAGTTCATTTTATTCCCTGTGGAGTCAGCAGCCTTGCTCATTCAAAGCCGCCCCGGAGGCAAACCAGAACACATGTGAAGGCCCCTTATGCTAAGCAGGAAAGATGTGGGAAGCCAAGCAAGGCAGGAAGAAGGAATGCAAGTTCCAGAAAGTTCCAGGGATTCATCAGCACAGACCCAACCCTAGAACAAACTGCTGAGGAGGCAGGCAGGGTGCAGTGGAGGCTCAGCCAGAACCACACTCATGCCCCGGAACAGCCAAGAACATTCCTCCGAGCTCCACCCAGAGGAGCAGAATCCACAGAAGGAAGGGGG